>NC_045959.1:67812862-68150770 GCF_010909765.2 Amblyraja radiata | reverse complement strand
GAATGGAAGGTGTGAAAAAAACAAATCAAAGCTAGCAAGATGATCAAGGAAAGGTGGAGCCCACAATGGTCCATTTTCTGAATTTCCTAAACCCCACCACCGCATCACTATGTTTAAGACTCATCTTAAAATTCCATTACTTTTTAAAGTTTTGATTGGCTCTGAAAATGTTTCCTCTACATGGTGGCAAATTTTATTTGGGTTATGTCTCTGTGAAATGTATTTAGACTATTTTTCTGCCCGAAAGGTACTTTTATTAATACAAGCGCAGGATACATAAATCTAGGTTGAATCTGACTGATTTGTGCTACTGATACATGCACGGATAAATAGATGAAATATATTTTAAATTAATGCTTCATTATGTTTAGTGTGAACAGTTTTGCTATTTGAATTTTCTTTTAGATTGATTCCACAGTCTCTTTTGGCGACAGTCACGAAGCATTTGAATTGGTATTCCAAACCTACACCACTATATTAACAGACTCAACGTTAGCTTTAAATTTGAAGGTATGTTTTTCAATTTTGGTGGTGGTGGGGGAGGGGAACAGCTAAGTAAATTGTATCTGAAAGGAAAGTAATGGTTTGGAGATTCACATGGGGCTAATGAGAAGCTCAAATATCATGAACACCTAAAAATGTAAACTTTTTTTTACAAGGTTGGCATAGCGGTAAAATTGTTGCCGTACGGGCCTGTCCCACTTACGCGACTTTTTCGGCGACTGCCGGCACCCGTCATAGGTCTTTGCAGGTCGCCGAAAATGTTCAACATGTTGAAAATCCAGCGACCAGAAAGACGCTATGACTCCTTGGACGACTGAGGAGACTACTCACGACCATACAGGCGACAACCTGGCGACATGTCGCGGGGTGAAGCTTGTATGGTCGTGAGTAGTTGCCCAAAGAGTCGTACCTTGGTCTGGTCGCCGCTGGACTTTCAACAAGGAGGGGCAAAAGAGCTATTTCTGAGAGGGACTGCAGATGCTGAAATCTTGAGCAAAATGCAGTGTTGGAGGAACTCAGCAAGCCAGCCAGTATCTATTGAGGGAGATGGATCCATCTGTTTGTTTTCCTCTCTGCAATTTTGTTTAATCATAGAGTTACTCATCATGGAAACAGGCCCTTCCGCCCAACTCATCCAAGATATCTATCTGAGCTTGTCCCATTTGCCTGTGATCGGTTCATATTCTTCCTATCATGTATCTGTAGTATCCATTTAACTTAACAAAGTATATTATAATTATATCCAGTTACCTTTAATTTTATCTGCCTGTAATTATGTGGGTGGGATTTATACGTAGTCTGGGGGTGTCCGTGGCTAGGTTTCTGGTGCAGACTCCCAGATAGTTTTTAGTTTAATTCGGTGAAGACTAGGGGAAAGATATAGTTTTTGACCATGATCACGAGCATGATCACGACATGATCTCGAGTATGATTGAAACGTATATATGTTGGAAGATGATGTACTTATACAAGGAGTTTTTAGGAGTGACTTTACTGTTTTGTACTATTATAATAAAGAAACTATTAATCAAGAGTATTTTTGAAATATTCATTTTTCGACGGCTTGGAATGTCTCGTGGAACTCATGGAATTCGTAAGATAACCTTCTGAACCATAGTCAGCATATTAGTGACTATCGAGGACTAAAACCTTGAGATGTTGTAATGACTGTCATAGAAACATAGAAAATACTGTAGGTGCAGGAGTAGGCCATTCGGCCCTTCGAGCCTGCACCGCCATTCAATATGATCATGGCTGATCATCCAACTCAGTATCCTGTACCTGCTTTCTCTCCATATCCCCTGATCCCTTTAGCCACAAGGGCCACATCTAACTCCCTCTTAAATATAGCCAATGAACTGGCCTCAACTACCTTCTGTGGCAGAGAATTCCAGAGATTCACCACTCTCTGTATGAAAAATGTTTTCCTCATCTTGGTCCTAAAAGATTTCCCCCTTATCCTTAAACTGTGACCCCTTGTTCTGAACTTCCCCAACATCGGGAACAATCTTCCTGCATCTAGCCTGTCCAACCCCTTAAGAATTTTGTAAGTTTCTATAAGATTCCCCCTCAATCTGTCACTACATTAGAGTCGAAAACTTCCTTACCACTGGGGGCAGAAGATTGGGCTGGATCTCTATGTGAGATTACTGCCAGAAGAACTGGTACCGTAGAAGTGGAACTGAAGGACTGGTTCCGTAGAAGAGGAACTGAAGAGGCTAAGCCTCTGCCAGAGATTATAGCTTGACCTGGATTAGAGCCTACCCGCCGGTAGGTTAATCGACACAGCCACTCGACTTATCTGAAGATCGAAGACTTCACTGACTGAGTAATCGTGAGTAACGAACAACTATTGCACTATGCTGTAAATTTGAAAGCTGGAACGCTTTAATTCGAACAGCTTCTTAATGAGATGCTGTGAAAAGTTTGACTGATTTGTCGCATTTTAAAGTGACTAAAAAAGCTCAAACGAAAAGTCTATGAGATATACTTAAGTTCAGCTAAAGTTTTGGAAAGCAGCCAAGAAGCTTGTTTGCTAGCCAGCCTGGATAAAGTCAGGTGCTTGGCCTTGAGATGTTTTGGAGTTGAGATGTATTTGCATTCTTTCAAGATAAGTCAGCTCTGCACTTCGAAAATAATTGGATGTTTACATTAAGAATCAGCTAGAAGACTGAAGGTACACAAAAATGCTGGAGAAACTCAGCGGGTGCAGCAGCATCTATGGAGCGAAGGTGATAGGCAACGTTTCTCGCTAGAAACTGTCGCCTTGGAAAGAAAACATGAGATAAGGGCAGTTGAAGAGAGAAGCCGAAGAATTGGATAGAGAGGCTGAGGAAGAAGAAGAACAGCTGAGGAGAGAGAAGGAACAGCTGAAAATGGCCACGAAGTTGGCAGTTGCCAAGGTGAAGAAAGAGGTATTGGTGAGTCGGGGATCAGGATGCGGCTCGAATGTATACCTGAAGAAGAGTCCCTCAGTCCAAGAAAGCAGCTGGATTAAATCTATGGCCAGAGTCCACCTGGTCTTGCGCCTTTGAGCACCCGCTGTGGGGATGTTTATGTTGTGGACCATCGTGTTCTGTGTGTTTATTTGTTTTTATTCGTATGACTGTATGGGGAAAAAGCATTTTGTTGTCTCTGTACTTGAAGACAATGACAATAAAGTTGAATCAAATCAAATCAATGCCTTATCTCAACAACGGGATGTTAAACCGAAGCAACAAATTTATAGGCCTCCTGATGAGGCTCGTAACAAACCACCAATTCGGCTTCCTCATCAGAGGCCTGATATACAGGCTCGTGCTGCCTATCAATCATTTGTACCCAGACATGGACAAACAACAAGCCATGTCGCTCGTGACGAAGCTTACCCAAGACACCACCCTTCACAGATTCCTGTTCAATATACATATGTGCCCAACCAGAGATCTCAAAATGAACTCTTTGAATTGGTGATGAATCAAATGAAAATCAGCGAGCTCATAGCTCAACAAAATATCCTTTCCACCTACCTCCAAAGGAAATTCCTACATATGACGGTGATCCTTTGCTTTATGAAACATTCATAAAACGGTTCCAAGAAGGTGTGGAAATGAAAACGACTAATCCGGGAGATCGTTTAAACTTTCTTGAACAATACACAGGCAGACGTGCAAAACAGCTTGTTACTAGTTGTCTACATTTGCCTGCAGAAGAGGGCTATTTAAAGGCAAGAGAGATGCTCAAAGAATAGTTTGGTAACGAACAGAAGATTGCTAATGCTTACATCAGGGGTCGGCAACCTTGTTCTGCATAGGGGCCAGGACACATGTCTGTGAGCAGATGGCGGGCCACATCTATCACGTGTACACATGGATCCCGCCCGGATGGCAGACATCAAATAACGTGTTCACAGAAGGTAGACACAAATGCTGGAGAAATTCAGCAGGTGAGGCAGTCTCATGCAATCCTTGCAAGTCTCACCCGCTGAGTTTCTCCAGCATTTTTGGCTACCTTCCATTTTTCCAGCATCTGCAGTTCTTTCTTAAATGGGTTCACAGAAGGTGCGCGCCCATGCCGGCGGCTTTGTGCAGGATGCGGTACAGCCAGAGCTCAGCGCTCGGCGGGCCGGATGATTATGGGGAAAGAAATCCGCCTGCGGGCCGGATGATTTCGAGTTACGGCCCCTGTCTTACATGAAGAAGGTCTTTGCCTGGTCAGTTATCAAGGCGGAAGATGTGGAGGCATTGCACGAGTTTGCGATGTTTCTTAGAAGTTGTTGAAATTCGATGAGCAAACGCAACCACATGGACGAATGGAATGTTGTTGGTAATATGCAGGCTATTATTCATAAACTGTCCTTCAGATTTAGAGAAAAGTGGAGAGATAAGGCAAGCCAGATACAGGAAGATGAAAACCGAGAAGCCATGTTTCCAGATCTGGTGAATTTCATAGCCGGGGAAGTACGATTTATGTCAAGTCTACGCCATGGGAATATTCAAGATCCAAAATCAGCGAAAGTCAAAGGTTCTACCTTAACTAAAACATAAGGAAGACCAGGACCTAAGGGAAGTAGTTTTGCTACTGCTGTAATACCTGCAGAAACAAAAGGTGAAAAGAAAGGAGATGCATCTACTATTAAGCCACAAGGGTTTTGTTTGTGGTGTGATAGAGCTGGTCACCCCTTAAAGTGGTGTCTAAAATTCAAGAAGAAGGAATATATAGAAAAGATGAACTTCTTAAAGGAGAAGGGGATCTGTTTTTGGATGTTTGAAGAAAGGACACATGGTTAAAGACTGCAAGAGTCGTATGACTTGCGATAAGTGTAAACAGGATCATCCTGGATTACTTCACACTGAACAGAAGAAGATGGAAAAAGTCAAAAGTCAAAGTAGCCTTTATTGTCATTCAGACCTTGCGGTCTGAACGAAATGTTGTTGCCTTGCAGTCCTACATATAGTACAAAATGACAAAAACACACAATAAACACAAATTAACATCCACCACAGTGAGTTCACCAGGCACCTCCTCACTGTGATGGAAGGCAAAAGTCTTAAGTCTTTGTCTCATCCCTTCTTATTCTCCCTCTGCGCCGAGGCGATCCAGGCTTCAGATGTTATGACCCCGCCGGGCGATGGTAAGTAATGTCAGCCCCGCGGCTGAATCCGAGCTCCACCAATGGCCCGGTTCAGCTCCGCGGCCCGGGGTGGTCGAAGCTGCCGAAGCTGCAGCCCTCCAGTCCAGCGGCCGCAGCTGTTGCGGGAGCTCCGGAGAACAGGTCCGCAACCTGTGACCTGCGGGCTCCCGACACGGGGCCCGCGGTCGGGTCCGGTGGCCGCTGCACCGGAACATTGCCCCATCTCCGAGGCCAGGTCGCCGCTGCCGCTGTCCCAGCTCCGAGGCCGGGTAGCCGCTGCCCCAGCTCCGAGGCCGGGTGGCCGCTGCCGCTGCCCCAGCTCCGAGGCCGGGTGGCCGCTGCCGCTGCCCCAGCTCCGAGGCCAGGTGGCCGCTGCCGCTGCCCTAGCTTCGCTATTAGGCCTCGGCGGAGACGGAGGCGGGGGATACGACAAGAAAAGTCGCATCCCCCCCCGAAGGAAGAGACCAAAACATGTTTCTCCCCCCCACCCACACACATACACAACCTAATAAACCAAAGATTAACTAAAACAGGACAAAAGAACAACAAAAAAAAGAAAAAAACAGACGGACGAAAAGAAGCCAGAGCAAATAGTACAGGAGAAGCCAGCTACGAGTGATGATGGTACCTCACCTCAGATAAGTGCACATATCGGGGCCGGGGTAGAAACCTGTATCTT
Source organism: Amblyraja radiata (assembly GCF_010909765.2). Lineage (NCBI taxonomy): Eukaryota > Metazoa > Chordata > Chondrichthyes > Rajiformes > Rajidae > Amblyraja > Amblyraja radiata. The sequence continues at coordinate 68,144,975 of NC_045959.1, read as the reverse complement.
CTCTATCTTATCTGTACAGGTAAGGGACAGCAAGACGAATACAATGTTACAAACATATGCATTTTTGGATCATGGTAGTTCGGCTACCTTTTGCACAGAAAGCTTGATGAGAAGGCTGGGCATCACAGGAAAAAAGGTTAAGATTCTATTGCGTACCATGAATGAAGAGAAAGAGTGCGTTAGTCATCACATTACAAATATGGAAATATCTAGTCTGGATGAAGACAATTTGATACCAATATCTGAGGTGTTTTCACATGAGACCATGCCTGTTTGTCATCAAAATATACCCAGACATGAGAACTTGAAACGATGGCCTTACTTGAAGGATGTCAAGATACCTAAAATAAATTCTGGTATAGACTTACTTATCGGAACAAATGCTTTGAAGGCATTGGAACCTATACAGACTGTGAGCAGCCAAGAAGATGGACCGTTTGCTGTGAAAACCCTACCAGGATGGGTTATCTATGGCTCCTTGAGAAGGAACAACGAATGCAGGAACCAGAAGAACCACCCTGCTGCTGCTGTCAATCAAATATCTACTGTTAAATTAGATAAGCTGTTCACCAAGCAATACAATCATGATTTCAGTGAAAGTACCGGTAAGGAATCGGAAGAAATGTCCAGAGAAGAATCCAAGTTTTTGGATATTATGAACCACTCAGAGAAAGATGATAGAAGGACACTATTGTCTAGACTTACCTTTCAAGCAAGTAAGCGTTAGTCTGCCGAATAATCGTCGCACGGTAGAGCAACGCACCCAGAATCTGAAACGCAAGTTTGGCAAGAATACGAAATTTCATGAGGAATATACATCTTTCCTAAAGGATATGATTGACAATGATTATGCCAAAATGGTACCAACAAACCAGCTAAATCAAAGTGACGGAGAGCTTTGGTATATTCCGCACCATGGGTGTATCATTCGAAGAAAGGGACCCTGAGGGTGGTCTTTGTCTGTGCAGCAGTCTTCAAAGGAACATCACTCAACTGTCTGAAGAAGGGTCTCGACCCGAAACGTCGTCTATTTCCTTCGCTCCATAGATGCTGCCTCACCGGCTGAGTTTCTCCAGCATTTTTGTCTTTATCTTCGATTTTCCAGCATCTGCAGTTCCTTCTTAAACTTTAATCACCCAACTGTCGATTACTTCAGGGTCCAGAGCTTACAAACTCACTCATTGGAGTTCTTATTAAATTCAGACAAGAACCCGTTGCTTTGATGGCTGATATTAAAGCAATGTTTAATCAAGTCAAAGTATCAGAAAAGCATATTGACTATTTGCGATTCCTATAGTGGCCTGATGGTGATGCACAACAAGATCTCGTTGAATACTGGATGAAGGTACATCTCTTTGGAGCAGTCTCATCACCAAGTTGTGCGAACTTTGCATTAAGGAAGACCGCAGAGGACAATAAATCTCACTTTCCAGTAGAAGTGACAAATGCTGTAAGGATCAACTTTTATGTGGATGATTGTTTAAAATCCATGTCTTCGATACAAGAAGCAATTCAAATGGTAAAACATCTGACTTCCCTCTGCAATAAGGGAGGATTCATGCTGTCCAAGTGATCAGCAACAGTCGTGTGGTATTGGAAACCTTTTCACCAGATAACAGAGCAAAAGTGACCAGGGAGTTGGATTTGGACAAAGACAATTTGCCAATGGAATAAGCACTGGGATTGCACTGGTGTGTTGAAACAGATGTGTTCAAGTTCAGAATCTCAATTCAATAACGACCATGTACAAGACGGGGCATCCTTTCTGTGATTGGTTATGTTTACAACCCTTTGGGATTTCTTGCACCATTTACACTGCCAGCCAGGTTAATTTTGCAGGATCTCAGAATAAACTTGGATGGGATGAGAGTATAACACAAACCTCTTCTCGGCAATGGACAGAATGGTTAACAGATATTGATAAGATCTTGGAGTTCAAAGTGAATCGGTGTATGAAGCCTACAAACAGTGGTCAAATCAAACGTGCCAAGCTACATCACTTTTCAGATGCTCGTGAAAGTGATTACGGTACTGTTTCATATCTAAGACTGGAAAATGATATCAATGAAGTACATGTTGCATTCTTAATGGGAAAGGCCAGAGTGACACCATTGAAGCAAATGACAATTCCCAGAATGAAAATCATTGCCGCATTCTTAGCTGTTAAAGTGGACATAATGTTTCGAAAAGACCTGCAGCTTCAGCTGGAGAAATCTCTTCTGGACTGATATTACTACAGTGTTTGAATACTTTAATAATGAGAACTAACGTTTCTTGACATTTGTAGCGAACATAATCTCTTATGTATGGAGAGCTACTAATGGTTCACAGTGGAAATATGTTAACACAAAGGAAAATCCTGCAGATGAAGCTTCTAGAGGATTAATAGCAGACCGCTTCTTAAGCCATAAGAGATGGATCAATGGACCAGAGTTTCTCTGTAAGCCAGACGGAGAATGGCCAAAGCTTGAGCTGGGATTTGAAATCTCTGCTAATGATCCGGAAATTAAACAAAACATCAAAGTGAACATTATTGCTGAAGATTCATCAAACACACAAATTACTTAATTACCCACTTTTCATCATGGAAGAAGTTGGTGACTGGGGTGGTTGATTCTACTGCATCACGAAGTCTTTGGGGTTTTGGGCAGAATACTGGTAATCATGCCTGATTTTAAGGGTTTGATGCGTACAGTACGATTTCAGACTAAGAATAATGTTTTAATAAGACCAATAACCAGAAGGCGAAGGTGAAGATGGAAGAATCGCTAAAGAAGTCTAAATGCTGATGTATAATGCATGTTATTTTTGTTTTTTGATATGTTAAGCTTTTATAGCTCATCTTTTAATATCTATTAGTAATTGCCTCATTATATACTCAGAACAATTAGGGGCCGGTATGTAGTAGCCATTTAGCTTAACTTAGTATATTATAATTATATCCAGTTACCTTTAATTTTATCTGCCTGTAATTATGTGGGTGGGATTTATACGTAGTCTGGGGCGTATTTGTGGCTAGTTTTCTGGCGCACACTCCCAGACAGTTTTTAGTTTAGTTCGGTGAAAAGTAGGGGGAAGATATGGTTTTCGACCATGATCACGACATGATCACGAGTATGATTGAAACGTATATATGCTGGAAGATGATGTACTTCTACAAGAAGAAGCTTTTAGGAGTGATTTTACTATTTTATACTACTACAATAAAGAAACTATTAATCAAGAGTCTGTTTTTGGAATATTCAACTTTTGACGGCTTGGAATGTCTCATGGTGCTCGTGGAATGCGTAAGATTACATTCTTTTTTAGATTAGATTAGATTAGATTCGTTTTATTGTCATTCAGACCTTTCGGTCTGAACGAAATTTTGTTTCCCTGCAGTCATACATATAATTTAAAAAATGGCAAAAACACACAATCAACACAAATTTAACATCCACCACAGTGAGTTCACCAAACACCTCCTCACTGTGGTGGAAGGCAAAATCTTAAAGTCTCTGTCTCTTCCCTCTTTGTTCTCCCTCTGCGCCGAGGCGACGGTTCAAACTCCGCGGGTGGTTGCTGCCTCCGCCACAACTCCAGGGCCGAGTCGGGTCTCCGCCGCTGCTGCTGCTGCCGCCGCCACAGCTTCGGTGCCGAGCCGCGGCTCTGCTGCTGCTGCTGCCGCCGCTACAGCTTCGGTGCCGAGCCGGGTCTCCGCTGCTGCTGCTGCCGCCGCCACAGCTCCAGGGCCGAGTCGGGTCTCCGCTGCTGCTGCCGCCGCCGCCACAACTCCAGGGCCGAGCCGGGTCTCCGCTGCTGCTGCTGCCGCCGCTACAGCTTCGGGGCCGAGTCAGGTCTCCGCTGCTGCTGCTGCCGCCGCCACAGCTCCAGGGCCGAGCCGGGTCTCCGCTGCTGCTGCTGCCGCCGCTACAGCTTCGGTGCCGAGCCGGGTCTCCGCTGCTGCTGCTGTTGCTGCTACGGCTCCGATGCCGCCAGCTCCGCCATTAGGCCTCGGCGCAGACGGAGACGGGGAATACGACCGAAGAAAAAGTCGCATCCCCCGAAGGAAGAGACCAAGGCATGTTTCTCTCACCCCACCCACACACATACACAACTTAATAAAACAAAATTAACTAAAACATGACAATGAACAAAACGAAAGAAAAAAAACAGACGGACTGCAGGTTAGTTTTTTTTACTCAACTTCCAGAGGAAAATCTTAGGTTGCTTCGAAACGCCCTTGATCAGTTTGTAGCTGCCCATTTTCCAATGAAATCAGATGAATTTCCAAAGGGTACATTGAAGTACATTGAACAATAGTCAGCATATTAGTGACTATCGAGGAGTAAAACCTTGAGACGCCGTAAAGACTGTCACTACAGTATCATTCGTACTACTATGTTTGGACCCTAAATTCTTCCTATCATGGTCTTGTCTGAATAAATGTTTTTAAAATGTTGTATTTCCACCTGGCTCTACAGGAAAACTAAACTATGCATAAATCCAAAAATCAAGGTCCATCCGTTGGTTGGTTTATTTTTATTTTTTTTTGCTTACGGTTCCAGCATTTAATATCAATGTCTCCATTTTACTGTTCCTCTGTTAAATCGCCTCAAGTATGCCTCCTTTGAAGAAGTTCTCCTCTTTCCCACCATCATTCTGAAGAAGGGTCCTGATCTGAAACTTCATCTGTCGGCCTCTATCCACAGCTGCTGCCTGGCCTGCTGAGTTCCTGCAGCATTGTTTTTTGCTGAGAACTATATCTGAGTTCATTACGATTGTTTGTGGAAAGGAATATTGGCAGTTAATGTTGCTTCTACATTGCTCAGATGACAGATTTGATCCTGACCCTGTGTACTATCCCGTGGAGTTTGCCTATTCTTACTGTGACTGTGTGGGTTTAACCCGGGTTCGCTGGTTTACTCCCACATCCCAAAGGTTTTCTAGCTTCTGCAAACTGCTCCTAATAGTTGTTGGATGTTGCGAGAATCGAGAGGAGTTGATGGGCATTTGTGAGAGAATAGGATTCCAGAGAGTAAGTGTGGAACCGTGATTAATGGGGATGTTCTGACAGGCACCATAGACCTGATGGACAGAATAGCCTCCTCTGTTATGATAAATTATTGTCCAGTTTACTGCACTACTAAAGTTGTACGGTTTGCTCATGGAATTTAAGTCAATCTTTCTGAAATGTATTTTCGTTTATTTTTCCAGACCCAGGCAGTGATTATACTACCATTTTTTACTCAACTTCCAGAGGAAAATCTTAGGTTGCTTCGAAACGCCCTTGATCAGTTTGTAGCTGACCATTTTCCAATGAAATCAGATGAATTTCCAAAGGGTACATTGAAGTATAACAACTACATCGACTGTGTCAAAAAAGTAAGTGCCGTTTTGGCAGGATAAATTAAGTACTTATCATTTCTTCTAAAATGAGAATAATAAATATGTAATTGAATTAAGAGGAAGTAAATTATCACTTTCCCTGTTCTCAATTGGAACGATACTTTCAGTGCTTAGGAGAATCTGATCATTTGAGAAACAATTGCAATGCAGTGTTTATGGAAGAATCTACAAAACAGAAGTAATGGTTCATTTATTTCACAACAATTATTAGTTTCAAGAATGATTCCAGTTGATATAGAATAGAATGTGATGCTGTGAATATATTTGCGTTTTTTATTGCTGGAATACTTGGCATTCAAAAGTAGGCTGCTTTTCTTTTTCCTCTTCTATGTGCATTAATAAAATTACACGGCATCATTTCTTAGAGTAAATGGATTCTGAATCTATCGCAATGTTTTAATGAATGAATGAATGAATACTTTATTGTCATATGTGACAAGTCACAGTGAAATTCTTTGCTTGCATAACCAAGGTATGCAAATAGTCGCTGACAAAGTTACAGAGTATACACAGTATCCGCGCCAGGTCATCCTTTGTTCTGTCGGCGGCTCCGACCCGCAGAGGCTTCCGGCCTCACCACCTTTGCGACTTGCTGGGAGGTGTACCACTCATTTTTGTGTTGGTATGTTTTCTTTAAACGTAATGCCTTCTTTGGTTAGCCATGGTTTGTTCAACCCTTCCTTAGAATCTCCCCTCGTTACCAGAAAATATTTTTGCTGAGCATCATGAATTACCTCCTTAAATGTCTGCTGCTGATGAGCGTCTGTTCTGCTAATCTACTTTAGTCCACTTACAGCCATTCGATTATTTCATTGTAATTCCCTTTACGTACATTTTTTCAGTTGTTTCTAACGTAACTTCATCTCTTTCAAAATGAATACAGAATACAGTTATACTCTGATCACTTCTTTCTATGGGATCGTTTCATACCAAGGTTATTTATTAAACCTGTGTAAGAAGGAACTGCAGATGCTGGTTTACACTGACAAAAAGCTGGAGTAACTCAGCGGGTCAGGTAGCATCTCTGGAGAGAAGGAATGGGTGACGTTTCGGGTCTTGTCTCGCTGAGTTACTCCAGCATTTTGTGTCTATTTATTAAACCTGCCTTGTTACGCAGATCCAAAGTAGATTGAAACCGGTTTGGCTTTGTAATGCATTAGACCGTAGAACATGGTACAGCACAAGAACAGACCTTTCTAACCAGGATGTCAGTCTAAACTAATCCCATCTGCATGCACATGATCTATACCCTTCCATTCCCTATCTGAATGCCTTATTGCAATAGTATCTGCATCTACCACCTTCCTTGGCAGTGTTCCAGGCACCCATCACTCTATGTGTGTAAAAACTTGCCGCACACATCTCGTTTAAACCTTTCCCCTCTCACCTTAAAGCTGCACTCTAATATTTGTCATTTCCACCCTGGGAAAAAGACTCTCAGCTATTTATCCTATCGGGTGCCTACAGCAATTTTATATACTTCTATCAGGTTGCCCTTAAGCCTTCAACGCTCCAGAGAAAACAATCTCAAATTGTCCAACCTCACATTAGTGCTAGCACTCTCCAATCCAGGCAACATCCTGGCGAAACCCTTTTTCATCCTTTCCAAAGCCTCCTGTATGCGGCAACTAGAACTGCACACAATACTCCAAATGTGACCTAAGCAATGTATTATACAGCTGCACCTTGACTTGCCAACTTTTATAGTCAATTCCCCGATGATGAAGGTTCTTTATCCCCTGTTTTCTTGCATGCTATTTTCAGGAATCTATAGACTTACACCCTAAAATCCCTTTCTACATCAATGCTCCTCAGGATCCTGCCATGTGCTGTATAATCTCCTTGTACATTTGACCTCCCGAAGTGTAGCACCTCACATTTGTCCAGGTTAAATTTCAATCTACAGTTTCTTCGCCCACATTTCCGAATAATCTATATCCTATCCATCAGCCAATCTATCAAATCACTGGGAATCCCATGTACCTTAATCTTCTGGATCAGCCTACCATGAGGGACATTATTTTATGCTTTACTGTAGTCCATCTATATAACATCTACCGTACCCTACCCTCTTCACTCATCTCCTCAAAAAACACAATCAAGCTGACTGGCTGCATAACAACATGTTTTATTTTACATCTTTACCAGTTGTGTTAATTGCAATGTATTTGCTATCAAATGTTGTATTGAAGTTGCTATGTTTATTATTTTGTTCCAGTTGATGTTTTATCTTTTATATTTCAGCTTCTGGATGCTTTGGAGTTATCTCAGAGTCCATTATTGTTCAAACTCCTGACTGCGGTTCTGTGTCGTGACAGCAGACATGTTATGGAGGAAACATTTCAGACCTGCTTTCAAAATGTAGCAAAACGGTATACACCATCTTCAATATAGATCATTGAAAACAGTGTGTGTAAAAAAAAAATGATATTTGTGTGTTTTGTTCCATTCAGGTTGTGACTGCAAAAAATGTTGATGCCTCTTTGCTTTTAGTTAATAGCTACAGCTTCCATATTAAATTTGTTACATCAGAGAGGGTTTAGATATGTGACTAAATATATTTGTGCTTACCCTGCAGCTTCATTTCAATCAGAAAGTGCAAAATAATGGAAATAATCTTTGATGGAAAGTAAGGAGTGTAGGAATTAGATTTTAAAAAATGAACAGGCAACTTGTCAGTTTTATCACCCTGCATAGGTGTATTCTGCTGTACAGCTGTAGCCAAGAGGGTAAAAGAGTATTTGATTCTTAGCGAAGAAATACAAAAATTGTGCTGGAGTAACTCACCGGGTCAGGCAGCATCTCTGGAGAACATGGAAAGGGGACTTTTCAGGACAAGATCTTCAGACCTGATCTGATTCTTAGTGCTACATTTGTTGAACGGATGGACTAGGGTTATGTAACATTAAAACAAAAATTTCTGGAATAATACTGCAGGTCAGGCAATGCTCGTGATAAGAGGAACAAAGTTAATCTTTTAGATCAATGGCCTATCATCAGAATGGCATATTCACCATTGTACTTTACATGCATCCACTTTTGAGACCTTTTTTATGTGTCTGTCAAAAGAAAAGTATGGTCATATAGGACATTGTTCTCAAGCCAATTGCAGTGTTTTTCATAATTTAGGCAGAGGCAGTGGATGAAGTGTGAGAAAGCTGAGCATTCTGTGCCGAAGTATGTTGCTTGTAGGATCCAGACTCATTCCTTTGACCCCAACCTCCTCCCTCACTCTGATCCATCCGCCTACATCTCAACCCGTATTCATGAACAGCCGCACATAATGATAGTGGTTCAGGGGTACATCGGATGAAACTCCTGGATTCTGCTCCTTGCTTAATTTTAATATCTCAATTTTTCAACATAGTAAATTTGTGCTTTTCTGGTAAAACACAAAATTCTATTTTCCCTTGGGGGAGAAAGCACCCTCCAGTCTTCGATAAATGTGTTTTTGTACACCAACCAAGGATAGTCTTTCCTTCCATCTTTGCCAAGTCTCCATAAACTGGGTGACTGCGGTGATGAGATTCTGAGCCCACCATGGGTCGACTATTCAAAATATTGATGTTTAATAGTTTTAAGGTTTCCTAATAGAGTGGCATCCTACTGAATAATTTGAATACATTTTATTAATCTATTGTTGCTTTGTTTGATTGAATCTTTGGAGAATTTTAATTTGCACTGATAAGTCTTTCATTTATCTGCCTCAGAGGTACTTGTGCAAAGCAGGTTGCCCTGCTAGAAGCTGCATATGAGATGTTTGGAAATGAAGAAATGCTTCCCAATCCAACAAGGCATTTTGTTGTGGATCGTTCTCTTCTTACCCTTATTTCTCACTGCAGTTTGGATGCTTTAACGGAGTTTTTCTGCAAAATTGTGAAGGTTGCCATGGGAATTGCACAATCTAGATTCATAAAGGTATTAGCTTACTTTTATCACACAGCTTTTATGAAAGATATGAATTTATCAAGCATAGTTTTTTTTCAGTATGCTGTAAATTTCTGCCTGTGGTGTAGATGTCTAATATTTTCTCATAAAATTCAACTTTGAGGATAAAATAATGATGTTTTTGTTTTATTGTTTTCCAACTGACTTGAATTTTTAATAATTATTGTTTCTTGTAGACGAATGAGTCCTCTTTTGACAACCAGTTGACAAAGAAAATTGGTTGTTACAAGCTGTTTGAAATCATGTATGCACGCTTGTCAAAGATTGATGTCTATTCAGAGGACTCAAAAATAATCCAAGCTTTCCATTCGTCAGACACCATGGAAGGCAAGAAGCTTACAAAGCTTTTACTAAAGTAAGTTTTTTGTCATCCCTAAAGCAGATACCAAGTGTTTGAAAGCTCTTGAAGTTCCCTTTGTTCGTATGTATTGTTTAAAGATAATGGTTGTAGTTGCAGACACTTTAACACAAATGCCCATGCAAGTATTTATTGATGATTCCCTCATTTGTTAATCATCCACATACAGCCTTATATCCATTGGCTTCATAAAAATGACACAGGACAGATATCATGAGTTTCCCCAGCAATTTTGTGTACCTTCGATATTCCAGCATCTGCAGTTCCCTTTTGAACACCTATCATCCACAAGCTATGGATGCAAGGAACGTAGGTACTGATTTACAAAAAAAGACACAAAGTACTCGAGTAACTAAGCGAATCAGGCAGCATCACTGGAAGACATGAATAGGTGACGTTCAAGGTGACCCGAAACGTCATCTATCCATGTTCTCCATAGATGCAGCCTGACCCGCTGAGTTACTCCTGCAGTCTTTTTTTCATCCACAAGGTGGATTTTTAATCTACACGAGGCACATATCCTAATCGCATTCTAATCTCTCCCCGTGCTTACATGTTCTTTGTTAGCTAACGTAATTTTAATAGAACACAAGTGAATTTTTGTAGAAAATTGTTAATTCTTTTGTCGAGACGTTAGGGTGTGCAAAATTCTTTATTTTGGAACGGAAATAAAGAAGGCACCCGAGTCGAAAAAGACAGCCAAATTTTAACGATGTGTGTTCTATTCGCGTGGCACTAGAATGAACAGTCACAAAAAAAAAACGCGAATAAACTCCCGCCCTCATGTGACCGCGCCAGCCAATCGCGAGGGTTCGATCTTAACAGGGCCACCACAAGATGTCGCTACAGGACCCCCCCCAGAACCCAAGGTACGGAACCGAGCGGGAGGCCGGACACGGCGACCGGAACGCGCGGTAACAACAGACGGGACAAGCGTTACAAGGGGGGGGGCTGGTGGACCAAAGCCAGGGGACTGTAACAGTGTAGGAGTAACAGAAATAACCAGTGCGGGGGGAACAGGCACAACAGGAGCCACCAGATCGGCTAGCGGACGGCCCCTACGCCGAGGCTGTGCCACCACCACTTGAGGAACAGCAGCATGATATGGATATTGATGCACCTGATGGTCAGGACCTTATTGAAGAAGAAATATTTCAGCAGGTGAGCCAGGCGACGGAGACGATCTCCTCCCGGCCCTCAACGTCCAAGACGAAAGTCGCGACGCCAAGGCGCAACACCCAGAATGGACCTACAGCGGGGACTGGTGCGAATCCCTGCAGACAAAATCAAATCAGCAGTTCTTAAGGACCGGCGGCATGTGGACCGGGGCTGTCCCATGCCGCGAGGTAGGCACAGGAGCCAGGCTGCCCACTCGCTCCCAGGGACTCGCCAACACCGCCGGGGCAGATTCCAACTGTCCTCGAACCGCAGGGATGAAATCCCCAGGCACCCGCACCATACACCAACTCGGCGGACGACGCATCCAAGTCTGCTTTGTGGGCCGTGCGGATACCTAATAGCACCCAAGGCAGCTAGACGACCCAGTCCGGACCCGGGAGCCGTGCCTTCGGTGTCGCTTTGAGGTGGTGGTGGAACTGCTCCACGAGCCTGTTTGCCTGGGGGTGATAGGCGGTGTGTGGTGCAATTGTGCCCCGTATAATTTTGCCAGTGAAGCCCACAACGAGGACGCGAACTGTGCCCCCTGGGTCGGTAGAAATGTCTGCCAGAACCCCAAACCTAGCTATCCAATTGGCCGCAAGGGCCCGGGAACAAAACGCAGGCGGAGGTGTCCGAGAGCAGAATAGCCTCAGGCCACCTCGTGAGCCGATCCACCACCACGAGGAGATGCGTGGCATTGCGGGACGGCGGCAACAGGCCCACCAAATCCACATGGATGTGTTAGAAACGGCCCGAGGGAACTGCTAAGTCTTGCACTGAGGGCTGCACATGCCGTTGCACCTTGGATGTCTGGCAGGGGATGCAGGCTATAGCCCAGGCCGTGACATGTTTGCGGAGGCCTTGCCGGACAAAATTGTCCACCACCAGCGCGAAAGTCGCCCGGATTGAAGGGTGGGCCAGGCCGTGTATGGTGTAAAAAATATGACGGCGCCAACCCACGGGAACGATGGGACGAGGTCGCCCGGTGGAAATGTCGCACAGCACCAATGGCCCAAACGGAACGTCGGCCAACCGCAACCAGAAGCAGCTGTCCTGTAATCCGCCATCCCGTCGTCCGCGTGCTGTGCTGCAGCCAACTCCCCGTAATCCACACCGTGGTCCAAGGCCGCCACAGCTGGGAGGGCATGGCGGGACAGGGTGTCAGCGACAGTGTTGCACTTCCTGGCCACGTGCTGCACGTCAGTCATAAATTCGGACATGAATGCCATGTGTCGTTGCTGCCGAGCGGACCATGGGTCGGACACCTTGGCCAAGGCGAACGTCAAGGGCTTGTGGTCGGTGAAGGCCGTGAACGGCCTGCCCTCCAGGAAGCATCTGAAGTGCCGAATGGCCAGGTACAGTGCGAGGAGCTCTCGGTCAAAAGCACTGTAGTTGTGCTCGGGGGGCCTCAGCTGATGGTTGAAAAAGGCTAGCGGCCGTCAATGAGCTGTTCCAACACCCCACCCACAGCCGTATCTTGCTTCGCATGCCAGTAGTGCGGTTGCAGCTCAGTGACGGCTCTGCGGGGCAGCTGGCGTACGGGCACGGATACCCGGTTTATGGACCCGCCATCCTCTTGCTTCACGAGCCAAAATTCGTTAGCCCGCTCAGCTAGCTGCATAGGGTCGGTGAAGTCGGACCCGGCGAGCATCAAGCGGATGTCATCAGGCATTTGTTCGAGAAATGCCTGCTCGAAAAGGAGGCATGGTCGAAGGCCGTCCATCAAGGCGAGCATCTCGCTCATTAAGGTGGACGGTTTGCGGTCGCCTAGACCGTCCACGTGGAGGAGGCGAGTGGCGCGATCTCGGCGGCTGAGCCCGAAGGTACGGAGGAGAAGGGCCTTGAGGCTGTCGTACTTCACGATCGCTGGTGGGTCCTGTAAGTATGGGAGTAACTGCGAGGCCATCTCCTGTTTGAGAGCCCCTACCACGTGGAAATACTTGGTGTCGTCAACCACGATATTCCTCAGGTGGAACTGTGCCTCTATGTGGGCAAACCACACCTGAGGCTGCTCTGCCCATAACACGGGCAGCTTCAGGCCCACAGCGTTTTGCTGGGTGTCGGGGATGGCTGCGGCTTGCATGTTGAAAATCCGAAATTCAGTCTGACTCTCGGGGTCACCAGTTTAGCGAGTCGAGACGTTAGGGTGTGCAAAATTCTTTATTTCGGAACGGAAATAAAGAAGGCACCCGAGTCGAAAAAGACAGCCAAATTTTAACGATGTGTGTTCTACTCGCGTGGCGCTAGAATGAATGGTTACAGAATGAATAGAATGGCGTTAGAATGAATGGTCATGTGACCGCGCCAGCCAATCGCGAGGGTTCTATCTTAACAGGGCCACCACAAGGCGTTGCTACATTTTAATCATTGTCTGTGAAAGAAAGGCAAACCCGAGGTTGAGTTCTAATTGCAAGGCACCACTTCTCTTGTCTCTTTTCATGACTAAATCCCACATAGAGTTATAGAGCCCAACTTGCCCACATCAACCAATATGTCCCAGCTACACAAGCTCCACCTGCCTGCATTTGGTCCATTTCCCTCCAAACATGTCCTATCCATGGCCCATACCAGCCAACATGTCCCAGCTACACAAGCCCCACCTGCCTGCGTTTGGTCCATATCCCTCCAAACATGTCCTATCCATGTACCTGTTTAACTGTTTCTTAAACGTTGGTATAGTCCCAGCCTCAACTACTTCCTCTGGCAGCTTGTTCCATACACCCACCACCCTTTGTGTGAAAAGGTTACCCCTCAGATTCCTATTAAATCTTTTCCCTTTCACCTTGTCCTCTGTTCCTCGATTCCCCTACTCAGGGCAAGAGATTCTGTGCATCTACCCGATCTATTCCTCTCATGATCTTATACACCTCTATAAGATCACCCCTAATCCTCCTACTCTCCAAGGAATAGAGACCCAGCCTACTCAACCTCTCCCTATAGCTCAGACCCTCTAGTCCTGGCAACATCCTCGTAAATCTTCTCTGAACCCTTTCAAGCATGACAATCTTTCCTATAAGATGGTGCCCAAAACTGAACACAATACTCTAAATGCGGTCTCACCAACGACTTATACAAATGCAACATAACCTCCCAACTTCTATACTCGGTACTGAATGATGAAGGCCAATTTGCTAAAAGTCTTTTTGACCACATTATCTACCTGCGACTCGACTTTCAAGGAACCATGCACCTGCACTCGTAGATCCCTCTGCTCTACAGCACTCCCCAGAGGCCCACCATTCACTGTGTAGGTCCTGTCCTTGTTAGACGTCCCAAAATGCAAAACGTCTGAGAAGCTTAGCTTTTTTCATTGCTTTGAGAGTTGTCCACTCTCCTAACACAGATCTATCTGTATAGATCTTCAAGCAGGTGACGGATGTGGAAGTGTTAAATTATAACGGTGCACAGCTCAAGGCGTAGCAATGTTTTCTACTGGCCAATGGTCAAAATAGGCCTAGATAGATAGACAGACCTACCAACCTATCTATCTACCAACCTACCTCAGATATATACCCAGTCTGAAGAAGGGTTTCGGCCCGAAACGTCGCCTATTTCCTTCGCTCCATAGATGCTGCTGCACCCGCTGAGTTCCTCCAGCAATTTTGTGTACCTACCTCAGATATAGTTTAGTTTAGAGATACAGCGTGGAAACAGGCCCTTCGGCCCACCGAATCCGCACTGACCAGCGATCCCTGCACACTAAAACTATCCTAAACAGACTAGGGACAATTTAAACTTCTACCAGGCCAATTTACCTACATAACTGTACGTGTTTTGAGTGTGGGAGGAAACCGAAGATCTTGAAGAAAACCCATGCGTTCAGGGGGATAACATACAAGACAGCACCTGTAGCCGGGATCGAACCCTGGTTTCTGACGCTGAAAGCGCTGTATAGCAACATCTCTACCGCTGCACACCATGCAGCCCTCATTTGCTTATTTGTTTTCCTGCGGATAGAATGAATAAAGTAGCCAAGGTTGAACCATGATCTTAATGATTGGAAGGCAGACTTTGTAGGTCACTCGCCACATTCCCGTTATTTCTTCGGTTCTCAGACAATACATTAAAAAAAGTTCAACAGTTGACTGTTTATACTATAGTTGCCAGTGAGGATTGTGAATGCCTCCAATATTTGCACATCAACTAAAAAAAAATATTTATTGATTGAATAATCAATATATGTCAGTATTATTAAGACATAAGTAATATTTATGTCATATGAAAATTGTCATCATATTATGACACTTAGACGTAAAAACACTTCTTGCTTGGAATTGCATATCGATAACTATTTTGCAAGAATCGTGTGCTCTTCATGTACAAATGACAGGAATATCTTTCCTTCTGTCTCAAGGTTCTGCCATGATGCAGTTACGGAAAACATGGCTGGAGAATCTCAGCTCTTGGAAAAGAGGAGACAGTACCATTGTGCAGCTTATAACTGCATTATTTCAATCCTTTGCTGCATTTTTACAGAGGCTAAATTTTATCAAGGATTTCTTTTCATTGAAAAACCAGAGAAGGTAAGATGCTAAATCTAAAGTTCTTCATGCAATTAAGACAGTACATCATTGTGTTCCTTTTCTGATGCTAGTTGTGTTAATGCATTTGTTAACTCAAAATGATCTCCATTTTCCTTAGTAGTGCTTGGTGTCATTTTTAATTAGCATTATTAATCTCCACGTTAGGGAAACTGAAAGACATGCATTTCTTAGTTACTTCCAACAAGGTCAATGCATTATTGGTGGGGAGTTGGTAGAATCAAAAAATTGTACGCTGCTGTTATTTATTGACCGTTTGAAGGGTATTTTCATATATGAAATCGTGAATTTCATATATGAAATGGTGAAATGAAATTTTCATATATGAAATGGTGCTTTCAGGCAGTACAATGCACATGTTTGTAACCTTTATTAATAGTCATAGTGTCATACAGCATGGAAGCAGGCCCTTCGGCCCAGCTTTCCTCTGTATAGCCCTAAAACGGGCCCTTGAGCCACACTAATTCCATTTGCCCTTTAGGTCTGTGTCCTGCTATTTCTTTCATATCCAAAAATATGGCTAAATGTCTTTTTCTAAATTGTAGTTATTTCTGCCTCTGCCATCCTCTCTGTCGGCTCGTTCTATAGAACCGCCAGCCTTTGTGTGAAGATCACTTTGAAATTTCTCCCCGCTCAATTTAAATCTATGTCCTCTAGCTCTTGTTTCCCTTACCCAGGGAAATAGACTCTGATATCCACCTTATCTAGTGTTTTTTTGTGTGCTGGTATGCACCGGTATACGTATGGTATACCAGCACAGGTAAAAATTTGATTAGATTTAAATGAGATTTTCAAATATTATGAATTTTTAATATTACAAAAAGTACTAATCATTAAAATATAACATTTATTAATTACATTAGGCACTCGAGTCCTTAAATAACTTAAACAGCTTATAGGTTGACACCAACATCTATATCAGCAAAGGCAAGGAATTTTATGAATACTGGCAACTTTTTTGTCAATAAAAACCACTGACTGTATATCTGCCCCTCGTCATCTGATAACCTCTCTAAAGTTACCTCTCTTCCCCCATGTTATAGCGAGTGTAAACCCATCTTATCCAATCTTTCCTTGTAGTTTAAGCCTTCCATTCCAGGCAACATCCTATCGAGTCTCTTCTGCATTCTTTGTAATGCTACCACATTGTTCCTGTAATGTGGTAATCAGAACTGTACTTCAAGTGCGGCCTAACCAATGTTTTGTGCAGCTGCAACATGAAATCCCAACTCTTTAATTCAATGCCTCAGTCTACGAAGGCAAGAATGGCAAATTGTTCGCTGTTTTCAGCGAACAATGCACTTGTACTCCAAGGTTTCTCGGTGCATCAACACTCCTGACATTTACTGTATATGTCCTGCAAGTATTTGACATTTAAAAATGAAATACCTTACACAGATGTGGATTAAATTCTACAATCCAACGCATAATTTGTACAATTATATTTAGAAACATTTACAGGTTTTGTGTTGACTTGGGTAGGGAATTCCCGTAACAAGCGCGTTCGCCGACAATCAAGTTCGCTGACGACACCACTGTTGTGGGACGTATCACTGATGGGGACAAGTCAGAGTATAGAAGTGAGATCGACCAATTGACCAAATGGTGCCACCTGGCTCTCAACACCAGCAAAACCATGGAACTGATTGTGGATTTTGGAATGGGTAGTATGGGGACCCACAGTCCCGTTTTCCTGGGCATGCATATTTCCGAAGATCTCTCCTGGTCCCAGAATACTCATGCAATTATAAAGAAAGCACATCAGCGCCTCTGCTTCCTGAGTAGATTACGGAGAGTCGGTATGTCAAGGAGGACTCTCTCGAACTTCTACAGGTGCACAGTAGAGAGCATGCTGACTGGTTGCATCATGGCTTGGTTCGGCAACTTGAGCGTCCAGGAACGGAAAAGGCTGCAAAAAGTTGTAAACACTGCCCAGTCCATCATCGGCTCTGACCTCCCTGGTACCCTGACGTGGCTCCGATGGACGAAAAGCCGAAGCAAAGAAGTCGAAGCCAAAGAACCGAATGGAAACGAAGCCGAAACGCCAAAAAATCGAAAGAATATGAAGACAAAATGCCAACTAACCAAAAGGATGGGACGCAAATGCAAACTAACCGAAAGGGCGGGATGCCTAAAAGCCAACTAACCGAAAAGCTGCGTCACCTAAAAGCAATCTCACCGAATGGCCGCTCTGTCGAAATGCCACCTACCCGAAAGGCGACGTCGTCTACAAGCCAACGAACCGACTGCCACTCAACAGAAAAGTCCAATAACGGACATGACGTTGCCGGGGGGCGGGACTTGTCAGCGATTGGTCCAGACCCTCGCATCCATCACATCACTGTGGAGGGATGAACATTGTCCCACACCTCCGCTCCACCCAACCCACAGCCCGCGGAGGGTGGCCGTGGGAGAGTGGGGGCTGTCCCGAGGGATGCGCACCTTCGGCCGCTTACAACTTGGTGCTTGGGTTCAGATTGCCCAGTCACCTATGGCTTGTGTGGAAAAATGACCCCCATGCTCCCGTCTCCCCCTTCTCTCTCCCCTCTTCTCTCCCTCCCCTGAAAGATAGAAAATCCTAGAGAAATAGATAGAAAAAGAGAAATCCGACAAAGAGAGCGAGAAAAAAGGGCAGTCTTCTCCCCCCTTCTCTCCCCTCCCCTCTCTCCCCCTCCCCTCTCTCTCCCCCTCCTCTCTCTCTCCCCCTCCTCTCTCCCTTCTCTCTCTCTCCCCTTCTCTCTTACTATCCCTTCTCTCTCTCTCTCTCTCTGCCTTCTCTCTCTCTCTCTCCCCCCTTCTCTCTCTCCCCCCCCCCACTTATGTAGAGCGGCTATGGAAGTTGAGAAAACTGGCAGCGGTCCGTGTGAAAACACAGCTTTTTTTTTTTCTCTCCGCTGCCATCAGGTAGAAGGTACAGGAGCCTGAAATCTGCAACATCCAGGTTCAGGAACAGCTTCTTCCCCACAGCCAGCAGACTATTAAACACAACTTCAAACAAACTCTGAACTATAACAGCCTATTGCACTTTATCTGTTTATTTATGTGTGTGTATATATATATAAATATTCTATGGTATATGGACACACTGATCTGTCCTGTATTTATGCCTACAATTTTCTGTTGTGCTGCAGCAAGCAAGAATTTCATTGTCCTATCTGGGACACATGAAAATAAACTCTCTTGACTCTTCATCTACTGTTCATTTCCTCCGTGATAATAAGATAGAGTTTTGACTAGAGAAAGACTGCAAGGTTGTGATGTGAATATTCCTGTGGTGATCTCGGATATGATGTGCTTACATTAGTGGCTTGTTAGTGTCTCATGTTTCTACTAAAGACATTTGTGAATCAGACAGGATTTTGCAACAATCCAGTTTTACATGGTCTATATTATTGAACCCAACTGTTAATTCCAGATTTATGTGAAAAACTCCACGGCTGCTGTGGAGGGGTTCAAATGTCAAACACTGTGGATTACTAACACAGTAATCAGATCCATACAATTCTTGCCTCCATGTTGCTAGTTTGGAAATCAGCTCAAAATTATTTAGAGGTAGAATAACTATTCAAGTGAAGGATTGCAGTCTTAAATTGTCACTATTCCAGCCTCCAGTAAAATTGGGGGTGGGCTGGATTCTTGCAAACGGTCTTGTTTTGGGTTCCCTCTATTGAAAATAATAAAACAAAACAATTAATTTGTTTAGTTTATTATTATCACACGTACCACTATACAATGAAAAGGTTTTGTTTGTGTGCTTGTTTGCTTGCTATCCAGTCAGAGAAAATCGCTTGGCTATTCTGATCATTGTAAACTGGTAGAGCACTTCTGGCGGAGAACGGAATGGTATTTCCTGCTGCTAGGACCTTTTCTTAATTAATTTTTCTTTTGCAGAATATCTTCATCTTTGAAAATTTGCTAGACATTCAACGTACATATAATTTTCCTGTGGAGATTGAAGTAAGTCTAAACTATTATGTGAAAGGTTGTGTACGTCTTGATAGATGGTGTAATTACTGTCAATATCACCACCTGGCAACATGTTGCTTTCAAAGGTCTTTTATTATCACATGTACCAATTAAGGTACAGTGATATGCAAATGAACATACAGCCATATGAAAATATTTGATTTAATATATGAGAAAATGAAGATCTGGAAACGAAAAGGAGTATAAAGGAAAATACAAATAAAACTTAAAAACGCATTCAAAGAGAATCAGGATGTTCAAGTTTGGCAAGGCGTAATTATAATTCCAAAAAGCTCTTTTTCTGGACTTTTCATGCAGCAAACACACTGGTAAGGTAGTAGATCTAAAAATACATCAATGCTCGTTAAATGCCAGACATTCTTTAATACAATTTAAAGTATTACATAGACTGCATTACTCTAAAACAAAATTAAATAGAATGTTCCCACATATCTCTCCTATCTGTGATAAATGTCAATACTCAGAGGCTAACTTAACACATACTTTTGTAAATTGTATACAAATCAAAAATTTCTGGACGGACAGTTTTAGAATAATTTCTGAAGTTGTTAACACCCAATTGGATCCTGACTCAAAACTAATAATATTAGGAATATCAGAACAAAGCCTAAAACTTACAACACGCCAAAGAAACTTCCTTGATTATAATATAATAACTGGGAAAAAATTAATATTAAAATTTTGGAAAGGTCCAACAACCCCCACAATTAAAATGTGGATTATGGAGATGTCGTAGACCATACATTTGGAAAGAACTAGACTTGTCTTAATTGACAAACAAGAATTATTTGCTAGAATATGGTCTCCATTTATCGACTTTTTGAAAGGGTAAATTGGTCCGGCATGGGAATCTGACTGAAGCTCAAACTCAGGATTAGATGAATAGTTATGTTTTATAATCTACGGACCTATCTCCAAAGTTGTATTATTGGTAATTTATTCTATTCTTTTTTATCGTGTTTTTTTCTTTTTCTTCTCACTTCCTATCTATTAAAAAAATATTTTAAATTAAATTAAAAAAATAAAAATAAAAATACAACTGACAAAGTGCAATGTCTTAGAGTCTTACAGCTTTGAAACAGGCCCTTCGGCCACATCAGCCAACATGTCCCATCCACACCTGCCTGTGTGTGTAGTAGGGAATATTTGATCTTGATATGGACATATCCTGAACCTTAAAATGTTCTGCTTCAGGTACCAGTGGAGAAGAAAAAAAGATATTTTACAATTCGCAAAGAAGCTCGAGATGCAACGGATGGAGATTCAGGTTTGCGTGAACTTTTGTATAGAATCTGAATTTGAGGTAAATTTCAATGGGGTTTATTAATACAATCGTCATGACCATGATGATATTGATCAAGCACATGCAGAGGACATGACAGCAAAAGCTGAAGATGATACGAGAGCAACACCTCATTTATATAGTACCCAATATGTCTACTGGCATAACTGAGGTTCAAAATTACTATTTTGGATTCTGGCTGTGATCTCTGTTCTCAAGATCGAACCATATAAATGCTTTAAATCACAATCTGCCAGCTGCAAAAAAAAGTAATGTTTGATTTTTTATTTCCCATCATGAAACAAAAAATCCAGGATGGTAACAGCATAACACCATTTTAGAAGGTAAAGACTCTGAGTTTTACACATTCATTGAAATATATACTGAAGCAACAGTTTTTCAGTGAGTGATAGGAAGAGGAAGGCATGCCAGTGGATCTGGATGAAGTCAATAGAATGGGAGGAGGAGGAATGTGGAGAATTAACAGCAGCATTGAATAATAGAATTAAATGGCCTTTTTCTGTTATATTTCAGATGTAAACAACGTCTCAGGATTCATTGGTATGGCAGCATGAGTAATTAGGGTTACTAAAGCACTTTGTAAGGTCATAAGTAATGGGAGCATAATTAGGCCATTCGGTCCATTGAGTCTACTCCGCCATTCAATCATGACATCTATCTCCCCCTTCTAACCCAATTTTCTTGCCTTCTCCTCATAACCCCTGACACCCGTACTAATCAAGAATCCATCTATCTCTGCATAAAAATATTCATTGCCTCCACAGCCTTCTGTGGCAAAGAATTCCACAGATTTGCCATCCTCTGTCTAAATAAATTCCTCATCTCCTTCCTAAAGGAACATCCTTTAATTCTGAGGCTAAGAACTCTGGTCCTAGACTCTCATACTAGTGGAAACATCCTCTCCATATCCACTGTATCCAAGCCTTTCACTAGTCGGTATGTTTCAATGAGGAGACCCCTCATCCTTCTAAACTCCAGCGAGCACAGGCCCAGTGCAGTCAAATGCTCATCATATGTTAACCCACTCATTCCTGGAATCATTCTTGCAAACCATCTCTGGACCCTCTCCAGAGCCAGCACATCCTCAGATATGGTGCCCAAAATTGCTCACAATACTCCAAATGCACCTGACCAATGCCTTATAGAGCCTAGTATATCCCTGTTTTTGTATACTAGTCCTCTTAAATGCTAGCACTGTGTTTGGCTTCCTTACTCCGTTTCAACTTGCAAATTAACCTTTTGGGAATCCTGCACCAGCATTCCCAAGTCCCTTTGCCCCTTCGATTTCTAGTTTCTCTCCCCATTTTGAAAATAGTCTACGCCTTTATGCCTACTATCAAAATGCTTGACTCCACACTTTGCTGCCCACTTTTCTGCCCACTCTCCCAACCTGTCCAAGTCCTTCTGCCGAGTCCCTGCTTTCTCTACACTACCTGCCCCTCCACCTATTTTAGCATCATCACTTGCCATACCAGCACTGATTGTGGTTACAATGTTCATTGCATTGCAGTCGAAGCTTTTCAGCATGTATAAACTGAAGTAAATGCACACAAGGGCAACTCTGTAAACTATCAATGCAGAGAGTTGTGGAAGTATGTTAGAGAGGAAGAGACCAGACACATATATTAATGTGTGGCTAGGTGGATAAATGTTGGGAACATCGGACAGTTTGGCCCACAGTTTCTGTGCCATATATGATGCCAAGACCAAAGATAGACACAAAGTGCTGGAGTAAATCAGCAGGTCAGGCAGCATCTCTGGAAAAAAAAAAATGCCGCCCGACCCACTGAGTTACTCCAGGACATTGTGTTTATCTTTGGTATAAACCAGCATCTGCAGTTCTTTGTTTTGTGTGTTTTACTTAACTAGGAGAAGGAGTTCCCTTAGGTCCTTCAAGTTATTTAACACAATCAGAATGAAGAAGTCCGTGATCGGGAGCTCGGAGATGCCCTATAATCAGCAGATCATCTCACATTCTATTACGTGTCCCCATCTCAGGCACCACCTGCCCCATCTATGGAAGGGCTGTGCTTCCCATAGTGGCCTCATCAGCCATCTTAGAATCCACCAAAGTGGAAACAAGCCATCCTTGATCCCAAAGGACTGCTTTAGAAACAGAAAATCTCCAGCAATTTCTGATTTCATCTATCGATGTTGAGCATGACAGGTAGATCTGTCAAAAAAGTAACCCTTACAGTTATTGGATTTGTCTAACCCCACCCTATTGTTGGTGACCCTTCTCTTTATTCAGATGAACCCCACTATTTGTCCTCCCAGTCATACATGGTCGACAGTAGTCTCAGTGAAGAAATGAGTCAGTTTGACTTCTCTACTGGTGTTCAGAGCTTCTCCTACAACTCTCAAGATCCCACGATGCCTGCAGGTCGGACCAGGAGAAAGGTAGTAATCATCACTGGTGTAAATTGTCAGAACTTTAACCTTACTGATATTTAAGATACATTTTAACTTGGACCATCAAATAAAATGGACAAATCAGCCTATCATCCTTTGTGATATAATTTATTGGGGTTTGTTGGGGTTTGTTGGGTCTTTTAAAATGTTCACATTTGTTGTTTTGATGGTAAGCAATCTTCACAGTGTAATGGATTCCACGACTTTCATCTGATACTGTAGAAACTGAAATCTGTTAGCCTTGTCAACATTTTTGCTGAAATTGGCCCACATCCACCTCATTTCCATCTTTCTTACCCCCACTACAATCAGTCTGTCGAAGGGTCCAGACCTAAAACGTTGTCTATTCTTGTCCTCCAGAGATGCTGCCTGACTCACTGAGTTACTCCAGCGCTTTGTGTTCTAAGCCAATGCACAAAGGGTTTCTTCTGACCAGAAATGCAGTCATTTATGCTCATTGTGTGGTCTGTGACGAGGGAGCTCAGATCTTAAAATAATTTTGTGCCCCAAGAAACTCTATATTTATAGAGATGTCTCCGTTTATGGAGGTCAATTGTGAAATGGTCCCAGTTTCTTCACTCTATTATTATAATTTGGGAGAAGCTGCTAGGAATAAGTAAATTCATTTTAAGAGCTAATTTATAGTTACACCTTAGAAGAACAACCCTGAGGACCACCAATGTATACCTTCCAGAGACTTGCTGGCAGAACTGCATAACCTGTGAAGGAATTATATTTGTGGGTGAATTTAAATTGTATGAGAACTGTACTTGTTTATTATTGTCATGTGTACTGTAGTGAAAAGCTTTTCTTCAGGTCAGGTCAGATAATACAGTACATAAATGCAATCGGCATACTCGAGTACAATTGGTAGAGAAATGGAGAAGATACAGAGCGAGGAATATAGTTCTGAGCAAAATCCAATGTCCATAATTGGGTAGAGTTGAATCAGTCAGTATCATAGCTTATGGAAGGACCCTTTGGGAAGGTTGACAACAGAGGGGAAGAAGCTGTTCCCCTGTGTGGTGGCATGTGGTTTCTAGCTTCTGTACCTTTTGCCCAACTGGAGCAAATAGAAAAATGAATGACAAGTCTTTGATTATGTTGGTGGGGAGTCTGGTCTGTGTGATGAACTGGGTTATGTGATTGAACACTCTCTGCAATTTCTTGCGATCTTGGGCAGAGCTGTTCCCTTACCAAGCTATGATGCAACCTGATAGTATACTTTCTATGTAGAAGCAAGGATCTGCATATGCTGGTTAAGGCACAATGTGCTGGAGTAACTGTGGGTCAGTCAGCATCTCTGGAAAACATGGTTTAGGTGACATTTGGACCCTTCTTCAGTGAAAAAAGCTCTCAACCCAAAAAGTCACCTATCCATGTTCCCCAGAGATGCTGGCTGACCTGCTGAGTTACTCCAGCACTTTGTGTCTTTTTGTGTATGCTTTCTATGGTGCATCTGTAAAAGTTTGTAACAGTCTTTGGAGATGTGCCGAATTCTCTCAGTCTCCTAAGGAACTGCATTCTTGGCTGTCAATGTGCTTCAATGTGTTTGGTCCATGACAAATCGTTGATAGTATTAACGCTAAGGAACGAAGCTCTCAACCATTTCCACTTCTGCACCATTTATGCTGATTGGGGAGTGTGTCATGGTTTTAGGTGTTGTCAGAAAAGATCAGAGTAGAAAACGTTACAATTAAAATTGTAACCTGAGGTTACATAGTACATAGTACAAATATCTAAAATAAAATAATCATTTTATAGATTAAAACCTCACATGTTTACTTGCAGGACTGGACAGAATCAGGTGATGTACAGAGTAATATCGTGGAACTTGAGATGGATGAGATGAACCAGCATGAATGTATGGCGACCATAACTGCTTTGATCAATCACATGCAGAAAGCTAACATCACACCTAAACCTGAAGAGGTTTGGAAACAAATCTTTGAACATTAATAATTTATTGAATTCTAAGAAAACCATTAACTGCTGAGAATAATGGTTCAGATGAGGTTGCTAACATATTGCATTATATGTCCAAACTATTTTCAAACAGGACTTAAATAAAGAAAACAAAACTCACATCCACATCCACACCAAAGCATATCAAAGTCAATTAATTAATTTCAGAGTGTAGTCACAGTTGACAAGCATGGCTGCCAGATTATGAACAATAGGGTTCTGGATGTAATTGAGATGATAAACCATATCAAGTTTTGATCTGGCTCACTGCCTACATCTCCATTCCATAAACATACTTTATTAGCCAAGTATATTTTGCAACATATGCAAAATTTGATTTGCCATACAGTCATTCCAATAAAAAGCAACAAAACACACAAAATACATTTTAACATAAACAACCACAACATTGACTCCTCCACATTCCTCACGGTGATGGAAGGCAAAAAAAAAGTTCAATCTCTTCCCTCCTTTGCCCTCCGCGTCAGGGCGAACAAGCTCCCGCATCGGGGGGATTTCAGCTCCCCCGGGTCGGGGTTGGTCGACCCTCCTGCGACCTTGGAGCTTCCCGACATCAGTCTCTACCCGAGACTGAGTTCCTCGATGTTGAAAGCCGCAGGCCACTGCTGGAGCGCCGATCCCAGGCAAGGGATCGCAAGCTCCGATGGTAAGTCCTCGGCCCCGCAGTGGGGCTCAAAGTCAGTCTCGAGCAAGGCCGCCAGCTCCATGATGTTAGGCCGCAGAGTGACCGGAGATACGATCCAGAAAAAAATCACATCTCTGGCAAGGTAAGAGATTGAAATAAAATTCCCCCGACCCCCTCCCCCACCCCCCACATAAAACAAACCTGAGAACATTAACACATACTTTTTAAAACACTCTAAAAATAACAAAAAAGATGAAAAGGCAGACAGACCGTTGGTGAGTCTGGCATCGTTGATGGCGCCACCCGGTGGTGAAGGACTGAATGTGCCAATTCTCCAACCCACTCGCTACTGTGCAGTCGTGACCCTTTATCCAGAACATCTTGTCAACCATTAACAGCAAGTAAGGAGAGGGGCAAATGCTTGCCTCTGTCAAATATCCTGAGGCTTTGTAATAGTTTATAATTGTCTTGGATATTCAGAGATACAAAACTATTATAATTGCTGTAAATAATTTAAAAAATACAATTACTGCTTTAGAATATAAAGTAAAGTACGAAATAATTGTAAACAAAGTAAAATATAAATAATCAAACTTATCTTTACTTAGTAATCTCCAGGTTGAACATCCTCAACCATTTAAGAGTGAAGTCTCTCATGATACACCAGATCTGGCTGGTGTCGGATCCGAGATGATTCTCGATGCAGTGTTGAACTGTTGCCAAAGTTGGTCACCTCAGACTTTCTTTACATTGCTTGAATAATGCTGAAAAAGCTTTTGAACAACACCAAAGATTTTTTTTGTCACCTCAATTTAGTTTTTTAGTTTGGAGGTACAGTGTGGAAATAGGCCCATCTGCCCACCAAGTCCACATTGGCCATTGATCACCTGGACACTAGTTCTATGTTATTCCAGTTTTGCATCATGCATACTAGGGGTGATTTACAGAAGCCAATTAACTTACAAACCTGCACGTCTGTGGAGTATGGGAGGAAACTGGAGCACCTAGAGGAAACCCACGCAGTCACAGGGAGAATGTTCAAATTCCGCACAGATAGCACCCGTATCGAACGCAAGTCTCTGGTGCTGTGATAAAGGATAAATTATCCTGTACATGATAAGGACACAATCCTCAGTTTCATATCTTTTGTGAGAGATGATGTCTATGATTTTGTCAGAATGTCAAGGTAGATTTTGTGTTCAAATTCCTGAATCTATGACCCTCTGACTCCGGATTCTGCAAGGATTCTGTCAATGAACCAAAGCTGCCACAATTTAAAATTAGATAAATTATAATTTTATGTTAGATTCCCAGCATCTGCAGTTTTATGCTTTACAGAACTTAAAATTCTGTGGATTGGTAAAAACAAATCATTTATATTCCTGGATTTATCACAGTTAATTTATTTATTTGCAATCTTTTCTCCGCAGAATAAAGCCCCACATGAGCTTCCATGTTGGATGAAATTTCTACACGGAAAATTGGGAAATCCTGCAACAGCATTAAATGTCCGACTCTTCATTGCAAAGCTCATCGTCAATTCAGAGGAGGTCCTACATTTCTTTGTTCTTTTTCACGTGATACTTATTTCTCCATAAACTTCACTGATGATCCTGAGGTTCATTTTTCTGCTTTATGTTCTGACTGACCTTTATGTTCTGACTGACTGAATGGGCAAGTTATTTCCCAATAATAGTTGCCAAAATCGATCTTCCAATGGATATCTGGTCAATTTATCCTTCCTTGAGGATCCTTCCTTGAGGATCTTTCCTTGAGGATCTATCTTTATACCACCCCGTTGCAGGCTGCCTTTTATTTGAAATTGTTCTTGATTACTAGAATGATATCAAAGATGTACAATTTGATGACCCTTGGTTTCTAACACATTAGCATAAAACAATCACTCATTGCATTAAACTGTTATTTTTTCTATTCCTATTAAGTTGGAAATAGAATCTTTGCATCAAAATAGAATATAGCAGGCAATATATGGATACTGTTGGTGCACACAACTTTGATGCAAAAACACTTCCCCCAAAGGAAAGAATATCTTTGATATATGATACAGTGCAAGCCTGTTATTTATTTAAATAAAATTTGTGATGTTCTAATTACAGTAAAACTCTAATAATCCAATTATTTGGAAATTCCAGCGGTTTGGCATCTAGCCACAAAGTGACATTTCCCACATTTTATCAGTGCCATTAATTTGACGAACTGTGTCAAGTAAAAATGATAGCACATTGTTTATAAAAGCCAACCTGAACAGTTTTTTTTTGTAATTTTAGAGAATGCGCCTAAAAGCGTGAGTAATGCAGCAAAATGTTCTGCTGTTTAATATCTAATGAGATCTAGGAAGTCGACCATTAATTTTATTAATCTTACCAATTGTAGCTTTGACCTGAAAGAGTTCTTCTTAATCCTTTTGTACTCATGTCAATTAAATCTGATTGTTTTTTAGATTTTCCAGCCATATGCACAGGAATGGTTGGGGCCTATGCTTCAGTTAGTGGTTTCTGGTAATAATGGAGGTGATGGCATTCACTATATGGTGGTAGAAATCGTGGTTACTATTCTGTCTTGGACAAGTGTGGCTACCCCAAAGGTACAGAAATATCTTTCATAGATCTGTTTCATAAGCTTAGTGCCAAGAAAGCAAAACGTGTCGGTATCAACAATTATGACAAATTAAGTGGCCATGTGTGATTATGCTAATTACAAGATGAAGCAATAATTTATTTCTCTCTGTACAGAGCCATATTTGGTTTCTGTCCATTCGTGTGAATAAATTGTGTTTTTTTGTGTGAAATTGTGATTTCTGGTAGAGTAACGCCTATTTAATTTGTACTCCTTTAAATTCTTGCTTTTTTAATGGGGAGAATTTAAGAATTGTTTATTACATTTATGATGGTGGCGTTAATAGTTGTCATGGGGAAGACACATTAGTGAGAGTAGAATTGATGATTCCTTTCCAGTTAAAGAAATACCACTTGCAAAGGCTTGAGCTGAATAGCTTTATCCAGTGTAATAATTCATATAATAATATTATAATTCTTATTGTAAAATTGTGCGAAAGCTTATCACAGTTTGTAATGTGCAGTAACTGTGACCGTTGTTAAATGTTAAACAGGATAGGTTTGTCACCTATTGATATATTGATATATATAACTTTTATCTTCCCTTGTGGGGGGGGGGGGGGAGGCTGGAAGATAGTAGGGAGGGTCAGGAGAAAGCATGGCAGATAATAGGTGAATGCAGGTGAGGGGTTGGGGGTTAGTTGAGTGAAAATAAACTTAATTTATTGGGTTTTTTTGTTAGGGAAATCGGAAGAATGAGATTCTAGCAAATCGCTTGCTGGATTTTCTGATGAAGAATTGCTTTCATGAGAAGAGGGCAGTGTTCAGGCACAATCTGGAAATCATTAAGACAGTGGTGGAATGCTGGAAGGATTGTCTGACTATTCCTTACAGGTGAGCAGTGGGTTCTACAAGCGAATGTCCTACGTGCATGAACGTAGACTTCATAAAGAGGGGCAGCACAAAGGCATAACGGTAGAGCTGCTTGTTGCCTCATAGCTCTGGCGTCTCGGGTTTGATCCTGACCTGGCCATTTAGGACTGAGAGTAAAAGCTTTTTCACCCACAGTGTTGTGAATCTGTGGAATTCTCTGCCACAGAAGGCAGTGGAGGCCAATTCACTGGATGTTTTCAAGAGATAGTTAGATTTAGCTCAAAGGGCTAACGGAATCAAGAGATATGGAGAAAAAGCAAGAGCGGGGTACTGATTTTGGATGATCAGCCATGATCATATTGAATGGCGGTGCTGGCTCGAAGGGCCGAATGGCATACTCCTCCACCTATTTTCTATGTTTCTATGACCTCTGGACCTGTCTGTTTGGAGTTTGTATGGTTTCCCCAAGACTGTGTAGGATTCCATCAATGTACCAAATATCTGCAGGTTAGCCAGTTAATTTGGCACTATAAATTGCACTGCAAATAAGGGAAGGTGGTAGAATCTGAAAGGAAATAATAGGCATAAAGGAAGAATAAAATAGAATGGTTGCTTGATGGTTAGCACAGATAATATTTTTCCATGCGGATTGGACTGTAAGAATAAAACCAACTGTTCGAATCCCCCCCATATGTCAGGCCATGGGCAATAATGAAGCAAGCATGGAACCTACTGTAGAAATATTACAACACGAAGTTGTGATTTTGAGCTAACAACTGGAAATGAATTTGCATTCGCATTGTGTCTTTTACAATCTTGAGGTGTTGCAATTAGCTTAATAGCCAGTGAGAAGCTTCTGAAAATATCGAAAATATAGAATTGAATTTGCACTAAGCAATGCAGCACTTTCTCAAGAACATTCACGTAAAATTTAAGCTTAAAATTTTTGATTGGCAATTTTAAGCCACAATATGTCGATGAAATGGGGTAGCTATCAGCTACAGTCGATGGTATCATATATGGCTATCCCTATGTTATGAATGCCCGACTTATGGAATAGGAACGAGCTCCCATGATATTATTAAATTTGAAAGTCCGACTTATGTTTGTTCCTATCAAAAGCAGACCCTGTTTCCACTCTCCACTTTCTTTCCTATTAATCTTAGGTGCTTTGGATGCCATTCATTACAATGCTTTGGAAGTATGGTGACCATATTGAATGTTTTGTGTATGTTCTGAAAGGTGGACAAAATCAACACTGTTAAAAAGGAAATGTAATAAAAAGAAACCACAGAAGCTGGTTTCTACCAAAGATAGTCACAAAATACTGGAGTAACTCAGCAAGTCAGGCAACAAATCTGGTTAAAATGGAGAGGTGACACGGGTTGGGACTATAAGTAAGAAACCTGTATGTTACCCTAGGATGGCCTGTAAAAGAAAAAATAAAAGTTAGAAAGATTTTTATAGGATAAGATTTTTTTTTTAATTCTGAGGTACATAATGTAAAGTATTGTAGCGATGATACACATTTACGGACACGTAAGGTGTTTGGTTTTGTATACTTTATCTTAACATCTAAAATTGTTAATATGTTTTGTGCAGTTTGATCTTTGATCGATTTGCAGGAAGGGACCCGAATTCCAAAGACAACTCTGTCGGCATCCAGTTGCTTGGCATTGTTCTTGCCAATAATTTCCCCCCACACGATCCAAAATGTGAAATTGACAGTGACAGGTAGGCAAATTAGGAAATATTTAAGCTTTTGTGACTGATACAAAATAGTGACCAACATAATGAAAACCATTTTGCAGTGACAGAAACCATGCTTCTTGATTGACTTTGTATATTTGGTAAATATACATTCAGAAAGCGACAACATGTTATTAAGTTTAGCACATTTGAATAAAGTGCAAATCCCACAACGACATTTAATCAAACTGAATGTCCAAAGTCATTTTTGAACTATGCACGCAGAATGTCAACTATCTATAGGATCTATTTATACTGCTAATTTTGATGTTATATTCTTTAGATCACAACTATTGCAGGAAGACCTGGAAGTTTGTTACATATAACTTAAATTTAAAGCGACATATTTAGATATATACATTCAGTTACAGATATTTGAGCCCTGGAATATTTCTTAATGAAAAATTGGGACATTGTTGATTTTCTGAGTTTTATTAATCTTCTAGCAGAATCACAGGAGGGATCAGATTTGACTCTAAGCTATTGAAAACAAACACCTGCTTGCATTTTGTTCAGAATTTATTTTTGTTTAGAACGGCACTGTCAAACCAGCCTTCTTTTTATTGAATACAAATTCTTTCAATGCAGCAAAATATTTAACATGTCCAAATTTAGTTTCAACCTGTGGGTTTGATGAGAAGCTTGTGAATTCCTTTTTCATGCATTGCAGCATTTGGGCATTAAAGGTGAAGAGAAATTTAAACTTGGAATTTCACATTCCATTGTTACATTTTCTCCCTCATGTTTCCCCTAACCATACAACTTCAATCCCAGAACTGTTGCTGCTCTGAATGGAAACAAATGTTCTAATATATTCTGCATTGTTTGGCCTTGACCATGGGCATATTTTAATTGTATGAAGGAACATCATCTGTCATGGCAGTGTTTCAGATTGCCTCAGGGATCAGTGCTGGGCCTACTGTTGATTGACATTTACATCATTAGAATTAGCAAGCATGATTCGTAAGTTTGCAGATGATACTCAAGTAGGTGGTATCGTAGACAGTGAAAATGTATCAAAAATTACAGCAGGATCTTAGTTAGCTGGGCAAGCGAGCTGAAGAATGGCTAATGGAGTTCAATGTAGAGAAGTATGAGATGTTGAATTTTGGGAGGTCAGCCCAGGACCTTCACAGTGAATGGCAGGGCCTTGGAGACTATTGGAGAGCAGAGGGATCTAGGAGTATAGGTACATGATTCCATGAAAGTGTTGTCACACTGGTGACAGGGTGGTAAAGAAGGCTTTTGGTACATTGGCTTTTATCATTCAGGGTATTGAGTATAGAAGTTGGGGTATATGTTACAGTTGTACAAGACTGTGGTGATGCTGCATTTGGAGTATTGTATCCAGTTTTGATCACCCTGCTACAGGAAGGCCATCATTAAGATGGAAAGCATGCAGATAAGATTTATGTGGATGTTGACAAGACATGCAGGCCTGAACTTATGGCAAAATATTGGGCAGGCTAGGACTTTAATCCTTGGAGCACGTGGCAAAGGGGTGATCTTACAGAGGTGTATAAAATCATGAGCGGGTTTGCGTGTGAATGCAGAGTCTTTTACCCAAGGTATGGGAATCAAGAACCAGAGGACATCGATTTAAGGTGAGAGGGGAAAGATTTAATAAGAACCTGAGGGGCAACGTTTTCACTCAGAGTGTGGTAGATAAATGCTGCCAACAAGTTGCCAACTGAGCTAGTTTTGAGGCAGGTACAATAACAACAATTAGACAATAGACAATAGGTGCAGGAGTAGGCCTTTTGGCCCTTCGAGCCAATTCAATGTGATCGTGGCTGATCATGCACAATCAGTACCCCGTTCCTGCCTTCTCCCCATATACCTTGAGCTTATCTTTAAGAGCTTTGTCTAGCTCTCTCTTGAAAGCATCCAGAGAGCCAGCCCACACTGCCCTCTGAGTCAGAGAATTCCACACTCACAACTCTCCGTGTGAAAACATTTTTCCTCATCTCCGTTCTAAATGGCTTACCCCTTATTCTTAAACTGTGGCCCCTGGTTCTGGACTCCCCCAACATCCGGAACGTGTTTCCTGCCTCTAGCGTGTCCAAACCCTTAATAATCTTATATGTTTCAATAAGATACCCTCTCATCCTTCTAAATTCCAGAGTATACAAGCCCAGCCACTCCATTCTATCAACATATGACAGTCCCGCCAACCTGGTGAACCTGTGCTACACTCCCTCAATAGCAAGAATGTCCTTCCTCAACCACTTGGACAGGTACATGGATAGGAAAGGTTTAGAGTGATGCGAACAAAATGAGGGCATATGTGACTAGGTTAGATTGGGCATCTTAGTCAGCATGGACAAGTTGGGCAGAAGGACCTGTTTCTGAGCTCTGAAGGTACACACAAAATGCTGGAGTAACTCAGCGGGTGAGGCAGCATCTCTGGAGAGAAGGAATGGGTGACGTTTCGGGTCGAGACCTTTCTTCAGACTGATGTCAGGGGAGGGGACAGGACAAAGATAGAGTGTAGGTGGAGACAATAAGACTGGTGGGAGAATTGGGAAGGGGGAGGGGACTGAGAGAGAAAGAAAGGGCTATCTGGTTAGAGAAGCCAATGTTCATACCGCTGAGGTGTAAACTACCCAAACGAAATATGAAGTGCTGTTCCTCCAATTTGCGCTGGGCCTCACTCAGACAATGGAGGAGGCCCAGGGCAGAAAGATCAAATTGGGAATGGGAGGGGGAGTTGAAGTGCTGAGCAACCGGGAGATCAGGTAGGTTATGATGGACTGACCGGAGGTGTTCAGCGAAACAATCGAAGAGCCTATACTTGGTCTCGCCGATGTAGAGAAGTTGACACATGTAACAGCGGATACAGTAGATATCTAGTAGATATGACTGACCTGGTTACTACTTCAGTGCTCTTCCCAAAACAAGTGAACTTTGTTGTTTATAATTAACATAGTTTAGTAAATGTAAAAAAAGGGTTTTTGTTGATCAATAATGTATATTTTCTTCTGTGTCGTATTGAATATCAACAGATTGCATTTCACCACTGTAAAGCATATTCTAGCTGATGTTTCACGTATAAGTTTACCTTCTGTTAGATATTTCCGGAGACTGGTAGAGAACCTTTCCTTCACAAGATACAAAGAGGTGTATGCAGCAGCTGCTGAAGTCCTTGGCCTTGTCCTCCAGTACTTAGCGGACAAAGTAAGCACCTTGTGTTCAAATAATAAGCAAAACTTACTTGTTTTTGATGAATATTATTTGAGGATTTACTGTCTGTTAGTTGATGACAATGGGAAGATTAGATGTGGATAAGTTCAGTGAAGTGAGTCATTATTAAGCATGACATTAAACATTAACCAAACAAAATGGAAAAGATGGAAATACTGAGCAGGTTAGTTGTAGAAGAAACAGTGTTGAAGACACAAGGAACTGCAGATGCTGTAATCCTCTTTCCTCCCCCGGCCCCCCTTACTCCACTAAAAGTTGGTGTCGGTTAACCAGTTCCACAGTTCCCAACGATGTATTCCTCTTGGGATCCCTGGCCATCAATCAGTCACTCAGGGAACCTCCCTGCATGAGGTCATTCGTTGACGGGCCTGATTTGTCCTGGTCTTTTCTTGCTCCTGTCCATCTCCCACCCCCCCCCACAATCAGACTGAGGAAGGATCCCAACCTGAAACGTCACCTATCCATTTCTCCAGAGATGCTCCCTGACCAGCTGAGTTACTCCAGCATTTTGTTTCTATATCATTGACGAAATTGGACAGGTGTGTATGCATGTGTGTGGGCAGAGACCGTTTTAGGGGATGGTTGGGTTAGCTGAAATTAGAAAATTCAATGTTCACACCTTTGGGTTGTAAGTTGCCCATGCAGAATGTGAGATCACTTACTAGCCTGAATCCCACTCATCTTCTCCCTGCCTGGTTCCTTTTGCCCATAATTTCTTTCACATCTCGTTCCACCTTTCACCTACCAGCCTCTGCCTCATCCTCCTTTGCATTGCTATATGCTGGCAGTTTTTCCTGAACCCTCTCAACCTGAAGCATTGATTTACACATTTTACCTCCACAGATGTCGCTTTACCCCTTAAGTTTTTGCAGCATTCTTGTTTTGTTCTAAATTCCAGCAACTCCTTTGTCTTCTGATAAATCATAAAAGCACTTGTGTAGCTAATAACGTAACCTCAACCTCATTCCCTCTTATTATTATTTTAATCATCCACAGCTCTTTCTGGCTTGTTATATTGAAGATGATATTGGGGTTAATGAAAAATAAAATGCTCTGGACAGCAGTAACTCTCCTAATGGATTAACGCACTAGATGGTTCACAGGGGGCGGGTCTTTCAAAAGTGGCCAGATTTCTGCAGACAGCCACACAATTAAATCTGTTGACAGGATTTTAGGAGCTTTTAATAATGGGGAGTAAAATCAATCGATGAAAGGCGAGATAATCTTTCTATCCCATCCAGATATTTATCTGCAGAACATCTATCCCTTATTCTAGAAGAACATTGCAACTCTTTTGTTATTTTCCTCGACCAACTGTTGATTAAAAATCTTGCTTGTATTCAATATTCAGCAATTTAGTGCCATATTTTCATTTTCCAGAAAATTGATATTCCCATTCACGATACAATTGTTAAGGAATTACAGCAACTTCATTGCACAAAAGAGGACAAGTTTATTGTGTGTTTGAGTAAGATTGCCAAGCATTTCCCTCCATTTGCTGACAGGTAACGATTAACATTTTTGTGACGTGAATGTGATGGTACAGTTCGTACTTTTAAGTTTTAAAAGATGCAGTGTGGAAAACTAATTGTAAACAGTTTTATTTAACTGTATATTGCATAAATAGAATTTACATCAGTGTTAGGAGTTGGCAGACTTAAGCTAATTTGAATCATGTAGGTGCTGTATTCCCATTTTTCTTCGAAGATTTGAAATTACCTTATGGAATGGATTAATTAATACTGCAGAGACATGGAGTCTTTACATTTGTTACTTTTGAACATATTGGATGAAGGCACATATTGGGGCGTCACAGTGGCGCAGCGGTAGAGTTGCCGACTTACAGCGCCAGAGATCCAGGTTCGATCCTGACTCGGGTACTGTCTGTTTGGAGTTTGTACATTTTCCCAGTGACCGCGTGGGTTTTCTCCGGGTGCTGCGGTATC
This sequence comes from Amblyraja radiata, assembly GCF_010909765.2. Taxonomy (NCBI): domain Eukaryota; kingdom Metazoa; phylum Chordata; class Chondrichthyes; order Rajiformes; family Rajidae; genus Amblyraja; species Amblyraja radiata. The sequence goes on along the minus strand of NC_045959.1, from coordinate 68,108,921 downwards.
CTCCCACATTCCAAAGACGTTTGTGTTAATTGTCTTCTGTAAATTGTCCCAAGTGTGTTGGGTAAAAATTGTGTATGGGTGATTGGTGGTCAGCATGGACTCGGTGGTCTGACAGGCCTGTTTCCATGCTTTATCTGTAAAACTAAAACTAAAATATTGTGTCCATAAAATGGAAAATGTGCATGATTGTACAATCTGGTGTTATAAAGTCTGTAGTGAGGAAAAATCCAGGACCTGAAACCTTCACTGTGTTTCTGCCTCCACAAGTGCAGTCGGACCTACCGAATATTCCCAATATTTTCTCTTTTGTTTCATTGTAAAGTATTCCCAGGGCTGTAAAAGTACTGTGGCCATTGCATAATGTCACCTTTCAATCTCTCCCCTTATCATCGTTTTTTACCTTAAATTCAATGTCAGAACATCCTATGTAAACCAGCAATCTGGAGAAAACGACAGTACTTAGCAGATCAGGCAGCATCTCCGGAGAGAGAATCAGAGTCACTGTTTTGGTTCACAGAAAAGGGTTAAGTTAGAGACAAACAAGTTTTAAAATGCCATGAAGGGATAAGAGATTATTATTTAAAATAATGTCTTTTTAGTAGCATGTTTGTACAAAAGCTGCTATCAAGTTGTGCTATGTTTTGAATACATTGTTCATAAAGAATTTGTTCTAATACCCAAGTTCCTCAAGTGTTTTATGTGATTTTACATTCAAGGTTTCTGAATGCAGTATTTTTCCTATTACCAAAGTTGTATGGTGTACTAAAAACCCACTGCCTGGAAGTGATAATGTATCGGGCAGAGGAAATACCTGATGTTTACCTGCAGTTAAAGAGCAAAGATTTTGCACAGATCCTGGCACATCGGTGAGCTGATAGTTATATATTTTATGTCTCATGAGAATCTCCGGTTTTGTAAGCTTTTTTTAAAATCGATTAATTTTTTCCCTCTAGTTTAACACAAGAGCACTTGAGTTGAGTTTAATCTATTGACACGTTTACTGAGGTACAGTGAATAGCTTTCGTTGCGTGCTAACCAGTCAGCGGAAAGGCAATACATGATTACAATTGAGCCATCCACAGTGTACAGATACACGATAAAGGGAATAATGTTCTGTGCAAGTTAAAGCCAAAGTCCGATCAAAGATAGCCGAGGGTTTCCAATGTGGTTCGGTAATTCACTCCTATCTCATGTTCGCTGGCCTTCAGCTGGTTTTTTTCCCCTGGATAGTTAACCTGACCTGTATATTTCCCAGTGTTTCTGTTGAACTAGTGTTCAGAGTTACCCCAGGAACTCCAATTCATTCCTTCTGCTGGAAGTGAAGTGTCCTGTGCCACTTCACATTTTATCAAAGTGGTGGGATTGAATCGCAAGAATAGGAGTACGGAGGATGCCATCTCAACGGCACTTCACTCCGCCCTCTCCCACCTCGACAACAGAGACACTTACGTAAGAATGCTGTTCATCGATTACAGCTCAGCATTCAATACCATTATACCCTCTAAACTGATCACCAAACTCGGTAACCTGGACATCGACCTCTCCCTCTGCAACTGGATACTGGACTTTCTAACCAACAGACCCCAGCCCCCTCCTCTACTCCCTCTTCACCTACGACTGCACACCTGTACTTGGTACTAACACCATCATCAAGTATGCAGATGATACAACGGTGATTGGCCTCATCAGCAACAACGATGAGTCGGCCTATAGGGAGGAGGTCCAGCTCCTAGCAGCATGGTGCGCTGACAACAACCTGGCCCTTAACTCCAAGAAGACCAAGGAGCTCATTGTAGATTTCAGGAAGTCTAGGGGCGGCACGCATACCCCCATCCACATCAACGGGACGGAGGTGGAACGTGTTTCCAGCTTCAGGTTCCTGGGGGTCAACATCTCCGATGACCTCTCTTGGACCCACAATACCTCAACTCTGGTCAAAAAGGCTCAACAGCGTCTCTTCTTCCTGAGGAGACTGAAGAAGGTCCATCTGTCTCCTCAGATCCTGGTGAAATTCTACTGCTGCACCATCAAGAGCATCCTTACCAACTGTATCACAGTATGGTATGGCAACTGCTCTGTCTGACCGAAAAGCACTGCAGAGGGTGGTGAAAATTGCCCAACGCATCACCGGTTCCTCGCTCCCCTCCATTGAGTCTGTGCAAAGCAAGCTTTGTCTGCGGAGGGCGCTCAGCATCGCCAAGGACTGCTCTCACCCCAACCATGAACTGTTTACCCTCCTACCATCCGGGAGGCGCTACAGGTCTCTCCGTTGCCGGACCAGCAGGTCCAGGAACAGCTTCTTCCCTGTGGCTGTCACACTACTCAACAATGTACCTCGGTGACTGCCACTCCTCCCACAGGAAAAAACACTATGTCTGTATACATGTAAATAGATTTATTTATTGAAATCATATTCTATGTCACACTTCCAGGGAGATGCTAACTGCATTTTGTTGTCTCTTTACTGTACACTGACAATGACAATTAAAGTTGAATCTGAAGGGGATCTCCAGTGGAATGAACATAGCACATTTGTTACAGAGATATTTTAGTATAAAATTTTCTGTGCATCTTTTAAAATGACTAGAGTTTGTAGTTGTGCGTGACAAAGTCTTACATCAGTTTTAAATCTATGCAACCAATTAATACACTGTTTTCAACATAAAATTGTGAGGCTAAACTCACCATAATAATCACTGCTGAAGCAGATATCTTGAAAACTAAAACTCTTACTATTTTTTTTAAATTCCATGCTTACCTTTGCTTAAAGTTTATTAGTGGTCAGATATTGAATACAAAATGCATTCTCATACTGCAAGTAAACCTTAATCAAACACAAAATGTTATCTTCCTTACAAGTAAACAGTGTTTTTCTTAAAATACACATCAATATTGAAAAATTATTGATAACATACTTTTAAAAAAAAAAAGTGCTTTGGTACCTTTACAAGTGAAAATGTTTCTTTCCAGAAAAGCTGTTGTCTGAAATGTTCTTTGGATGTCAAATTCTTGATTTATAGTGATCACAGGGTCTATCTTCGCAACATGTCACTCTGGTGCCTTATAGCTGAACAGTTAGTACATTATCCTTGATGAAAGCGAGTCATCCAAAACACACACATCCTAGATTTGGTCCTTCAGTCTGTTCTGAGATTGTTGATCTCATTCATAGACATGATTGGGACTACTACACCCTTGCTTGGAAAGGGGAGGTTGGAACTTAACCCAGATATTTAGATGTGATTATTACCCAATGATCACGTTTAGACATTGGTTCATGACGTATGTGGCTCAGACATACCCCAGATGCTGATGAGTTTGCCGATTTAGCTGATATCATTAGGGATTAGAGCTATTCACAAGGCATTGTTAAACTCTGTTTATCTCTCTTTCTAAGTGATGAAGAACGGCAGAAAGTTTCTTTGGATATTTTGTACAAGATTTTGGCCAAACTGAAACCGGTGGAACTGAAAGAACTGCTGAGCTCAGTGACAGCATTCATTTCCCACCCATCTCCCATTTGCCGAGAGAGGATGTACGATGCTCTGATGTGGATACATGACAATTACAGGTATGTAGTAATAACAAAATCACTTTAAACAGGACAAGATAGATAGTTACATCTGAATAATCCACTTTTACAGCGACACTTCTCCAATAGTTATTATGTATCTAAAACCGATTGACAAACTCATTTTATGGAACTTTTAAAAGATTTGTTGAAGTTTTAACTTGGTTTTACTTTTACTTTTATAATTCTTGATTTTGTATTGATATAGATATTTTATCAGGAGCATCTCAAAATCATGAAGGCTTTTGAAATGATGAGATGTACTCATCAATTCATTTAATAAATATGTATTAATGCAAAGAAGTACATAAAACGTATTTAAAATACAGTTTGAAACCAAAACCACACCTAATGGTTTTTGTTTAGACAAGTAAACGATTCTGAGTTTGTATCAACAGTAAATCTATAATGGAGGATTACAATATGTAGATTGTTTTTATGTGTAACAGCCAGTGTAAATTTAGAAGAAAATGTTGCTTGTAAAAGCTCCTGAAAAACTTTGAGATTTTATAGATAAAGTAAAGCTCCGCATAATGTACTTCATTTGGACTTTCAGGGAGGTCACGTGATAAAAAACAAAACAAAAAAAAACAAAGGCCAAATTATTGCAATAAACTGGAGGTTGGTATGTGCCTATGAGAGGGAGAGATGTTGGAAAGGATTGAGATCACTGCTTAGAAGACATTTCTAATCTATACATCTACAAACAATAATTGGTAATGTAGTGATTCTGGTAATAGTCTAAGAATCCAAAGTCACTGACTGCCATGAAATCTAACATGATGGCAGTGACTTTGAATTTGAATGATTATGCACATCAGGAATAAAGCGATGGTCATGAAACTGTAGGAATGTCATAAATCCCAACTCATGGTCATTTAAGCAACCAATCTTGCCATCTTTAGCTATTTGAGATTCTAGGCCTATGACAATACTGTCATCTCTAAGCTGTCCTGTAAAACATCGAGGCAAGCCACAACATTTGTATGACTTTTACCAAAAGCAAGACTATAAACAGGCAGCTCAACATTGACCCAAGTGCTGCATTCATACACAACAATGACACATTCAGCCGAGTCAACTCTCCCTGGTGGCCCTGCGGTAGAGTTGCTGTCTCATAGCATCAGAGACCCCGGTTCGATCCTGACTACGCTACTGTCTGTATGTAGTTTGTACGTTCTCCCCGTGACCTGTATGGTCCGGTTTCCTTCCGCACTCCAAAGACGTACAGGTTTGTAGGCTAATTGGCTTGGTACAATTAGAAATAGTCCCTAGTGTGTGTCGGATAGGGGGTGGGGTTCACTGGTCGGCATGGACTCGGTGGGCCGAAGGTCCTATTTCCGCGCTGTCTCTCAAAACCAAACTAAACTAATCGCTGCAAAGTTTCCCTCACCAACGTGAAGATAGGGAGCACTCTCTCATGCACTAGTTACTGACTTAATTAGACCTGACATGGTCTTATTCAAGAACTGTACCTATCCACAACATCCCAGATTGCTACATCAACATCCTGGGCATATCTGGACCCACTGGTGGACAAGTGATGATGGTATACATAGCGTCTCATGACAAGTGAACTTGAAAATTTCAGCTGATTACCAAGCTGAATGATTATTGTTTTTCAGTGTTAAATACCGAAAATGACATTTAAACAAATCTGGATTTTTATGAATAGCTAATAGAAAATGGAGGATTGCAAATGTAAAGCAGCTTGATGTTCCAAACTGCTAACTGAATTGACTAATTCCAGTCAAATATAGCTGGGACTCTAAGCTTAGCAATGTTACAAAATTTTGAGATTTTAAAAATCAAGTCTGTAATTTATCCCATCTGATAAAGCATAAAAAGAAGTTTAATTTGACACCTAATTCACTTTCATATCTTCAGTATTAAAAAAGTTATGGCCATTTTCATACTCGGAAATTAGCATCTTGTTCCCTATTGCTTTTCCGTTGACTTAACACAAAAGCTGTGATCGAGGACAGTCAAAAGCCCATAACTTTCTTAAAAATTAAGAGAACTGAAAGAAATGTTCAGTAATTGTAGATTGAAGCATTCTGAAACAAATATGAAACAATCTTACTTAGATGACTTGAAATTAAAGCATATAATTAATTAGTTACCTAATTGTAGCTAATTACAAAATTTAATTACTAGATCTAAACATCTATCAATTTCTTAAGAATAGATTAACATTTTTAAATAGCCTAAGTGTCCAAATAACATTCACACAAGAATTCACAATATAACATAATTTTTAAATCTCGTTGTCATGGATTTATAGGCCAAATGGAAGGAATTTAATGTTTAATACCTGTAAATTAATGGCCATTTAAATCATCTTGCGAGTGGGTTTTTCTGGAACGCGATCATTTGGAACGTTGCGGTTTGCGGTGATTTAGACCCCCATATCGACATGCTGGTTCGTATGGGGACTAAATCACTGGTTCGCAACTTAAAATGTGAACTAAAGGCATCTTAAGGACCACTTTTATACATAAAAATAAACGGCTTTCTTTTACCTGTCTCATACCTAAAATCCGTCCCCGTTGTCGGCGTTGACAGCTTTAGAAGCTGATTTTAAAATTACTCCAGTGCTGAACTTGTCGGGCGATTTAAAAAAAAAAAAATACACAGAACGCCCGTCGGAACGATTCTTCAGAAAAAGCTTGCACTCCAACCAAATATATTCCAGGACAAGGTAGGAAAAAAATGCGTTTTAACCCCGCTTCCCCTCAAAGGCGCCAATATCGCGCACACGGCCAGTGGCAGAATTGCAACGCCGCTGAAGGTAAGTATTGTAACATACCTACTAAGCTTGAGACAGATGTTGAAAACACCAACTAAAAGTAGATTGATTCAAAACATGTATGTTCAAAGTTATTAGCTGAGAAAACTCCCTCTTCTACCCCATACCTGTCCCTTGTCCTACCTAGATAAGTTTATTCAACAGAAGGTCAACACGGGAAAGAAAATTCATGAAGTGATTGTGGTTCATTCTCTTTCCCTCTCTACAGAGATCAAGAGAGTGTGTCTGATCCTGACTCAAAAGACATATCTGAGGCTGTAACCGATGCATTACTTCAGGGATTGACTGATGAAAATCCTGCTCTACAGTATGTAACCAATCTTGTTAAAACATTGCTAAGATTGTATCATTTTCATTTGTGTTTTTCTCTGACTATTGTCACTCAACATTGACTACTATGGCAACCACAAGCTGACCTTAGATTATTTCATATTGCCTATCATTCAGGTTATATTTAAGAAACTTCTGGAGTCATGAAAGTAGACTTCCAGCAGCCACCTTTGAAAGAATGATGGCCATTCTTAAATCTTTGTATTGCAACAAAATAGAGACCGATTTCCTCAGTATCGCCACCAATGTTCTTCTTGAAATGACAAGCCGCAGCCCTGACTACTCCCGGGATATGTTTGAGTATCCACTTTCTGAATGCAAGTTTCAGGTAAATATAGGGTTTGCTACGTCATTATTATATTTTTCTGGTTATATTTTACTTGATATGGATATTATTTAATCACCTGAGTATTGTAAGTGCATAATTAATCTAAAACCTGTATAATTTCAAAGTTCACAGATATACTTTATAAGCTCCTGTTTCAGATGTTTATACATTTTTAAAGTTTGTTTCTTGGATGTAATTGCGGGCAGGGCTGGATTTATTATTCATTCTTTTTTCTCTTGCGTACTGCGAGTCAATTTGTAAAAAAACACAAATGTGTTACAGTAAATTAGCGGGTCAGACATCACCTCTGGAGAACATGGATAGGTGACGTTTCGGGTCAGGAACCTTCCTGATTCCTGACCGGAAATGTCATCTATCCATGTTCTCCAGAGGTGCTGAGTTATTCAGCAATTTGTGCCTTTTGTAAACCAGGATCAGCAGTTCCTTGTGTCTACAATTTGATCATTCTATTATGATATTATTTGTGAATTTTTAGAGTAAGCCTGTTACAATTATTATTCAGCAAGCTTTCTTCTTTTGCAACTGATATTCTTTCATATTCATTTCAATACACTCACCGCCCTGCAATCTGTTTTTTATTCCTTAGGATTATAGCATCGATTCAAGTTGGTACCAACGTAGCAGAATTCTTACGCCACTGTTTGTGGAAACTCAAGCTACACACAGCAGTGTTAGAAGCCTAAAGCAAGAGGCATCTCTTACAGGTCAAAGGTCAATAGGTGGTCAAATTAGAGCTACCCAAACCCATTATGAATTTACACCAACTCAGAATCCTGGTAAGTGGAAATCTTTTTGTCCTTTTTGAGTCTGATGACACGGCTTATATACTGTTTGCACTCTGGTATGTTTGAGGGGATAAGATTGAAAATCCAGAGAGTAAATTCAAATCCCAACAGTTTCAGAATTTGTTTTTTCAAACATCTGGAAATAAAAAAAGTTTCAGTAAAAATGCATATGAAGTCTTCTGGAGTCATGAAAGTAGACTTCCAGCAGCCACCTTTGAAAGAATGATGGCCATTCTTAAATCTTTGTATTGCAACAAAATAGAGACCGAGTTCCTCAGTATCGCCACCAATGTTCTTCTTGAAATGACAAGCCGCAGCCCTGACTACTCAGGGGGCGCTGTCCTGTGCGCGGCTGCCCTGCCAGCAGTTGTCTGACTTTTCACCGTTTTATTTTTATTTTTAGTTAGTTAAAGTATTTTGTTTGGAGGTCTAGACTTTTTTGGGTGGGGGGGGGGAAAGGGGGAAACTGCCTTTCAGGGTCCCTACCTGGTCGGAGAGGCAGCTTTTCTCCAGGCTGCAGCTTCGACCCGTCCTCGCGGGCCTGGAGCGGCGTTTCCTGTCGCGGACCGCCCAGAACCTCGGCTTCGGCGGCGGCACAGCGCTGGAGCGCTATCGTGGAGCGGGCGATGCCTTGCCTGGGTCGCCACGCTGGAGCTCTGGTGAGCTGAGACCGCCGGGAACAACATCGCGGAGCTGCGGGACTGTGGAGCGGCTAGCTGCGGGCGGCGGCGCCGAACTCTATACCGGGAGCCTGGGACCTCGCGACGAGATCGCCAGTTGTGGAGCTCCATCCGGCGCGCTTTGTCGGCTTCGGAAGCCGCGGCCTCCAGTACGGAGGCGGCCGTTCCGGGTTCCCATGCCGCTGTGAGGACTCTCCCGACGCCGGAGCACCACCACCCGGCGAGAACGGCCAGGAACATCGGGCCTCCGTAGAGGCAACTGTGGAGGCCTCAATAGGCCCGACTATGGGTGAACTGGGGTTGGGGACTGGACTTTGTGCCTTCCCTCATGGTGGGAGCCATTGTGGGGGGATGTTCTTTGTGTTTAAGACTCTCATTGGTGTTATGTCTGTATTCTTTTTTTGTGTGCTGCAAAATGGCAAAAAGCATTTCACTTCATTACACCTCGGTGTATGTGAATGTGACTAATAAAAACCTTTGAATACTTTGAAGTGCACAAGGGCTTGTAGTAAAGCAACTTGCTCTTTAACGGGCTGATTCCAGCAATGAGCAGCGTCAATAATCACTGGTGATCTTGCAGAAAGTTAAAAACAAAGATCCAGCACTCATAACTAGATTGCACCTTTCCTGCCATCGATTCTATTTTCTGTCAACACGAGGAGATTGCAGGCATTCAGTGGTTGTGATACCACCTAGCAGCCAATCAGCCAATACATGGGGGAAATTTGGACAGCAAACCAATACCAGTTTTTAAGTAACTTTTACAAAATTCACAGGTCATGTAAAATAGATTGTAATATGCATTGGCAGAAGCTGAAATATCATGACCTTTTTTAAAGCATGGGGTTTTTGAAATATTTATCTGAGGGAATTACAATTTGCTCATTAAAGTAGTTTTCATGAAAAAAGTTGTTGAGCAATTAAGAAATCAATATGCCTCTAAATAATTGGTATCCTGTTGTAAACATGAGATTCAAATTATTTAGTATTGGAAACATATTAGTGTTTCTTTCTTGAGATCAAATGGTAAATAGTTTTAAGTTATAAAGTCAGAGAAATACAGCAGGGAAACAACCGCTTTGGCCTACCAAATGCCGACCAGCACCTATCCATTTTCACTAATGCGTTGTTGATCCCTTTTATTTATATTCTCCCCACTTTCCTATTAACTCATCTCAGATTGTTCCCCGCGTCTTCACATTAACAGCAATTTACACAGGCCAATTAACCTACCAGCCTTTTGGATGTGGGAGGAAACTAAGCACCTGGATAAAACCCACAAGATCATAAGGAAAACTCTACACAGACAGCACCAGTGATTGGGATTGTACCCAGATATCTGACTCTGTGAGGCAGTCACTCTACTGGCTGGGCCACCACCCAATGTCAGCATTCGACATCAAGATTCAGCAGCTGGTCTGCACTGACCATCTGTGACCATACTCACTGTCTGGTTTATTCCAATACCATCAGGAACTCGTACTTTTAAAAGTGTTAAATGTAGTATTAAATTGCATCTACACCATTCTATCACCCAAGTTTAAAACAAGTTTCTTGGCATTGGCACTCCTAACAACTGTGTGCTTGGAGGTACAGGATTGAAGCAACCCACACTCATTTCATTAAAGAACATCCAGGTATTAGAAAATGTCCAGGAAATAACGTTTACTTCACAACCAGTTAGACCTTGGAATGGGAAAGCAGCTAAACTGGAAGGCATTTTTCATCCAAACCCATACCGTGACTAGACTTTCAGTCCATCAGGCGGGGCTATTTCCACCCCCTATCTTCACAACAACCATGCGGCTATTGAACACTACAAACTCCAACTAAGCTCAGAACTATGAACTGCCTGGGTTAGGACTTTGGGCTTTGCTTTGTTTTTGCACTCTATTGTTTTTTTAAATGTATTGAAAGTTTTTTATTTTATTATCTTATCTATTGAATACTGCGTTCACGACCTGTTGTACTGCTGCTGCAAATTTCATTGTTCCATTTCGGGACATGTGACAATAAAAATAAAATGCTAGAATTTCATTGTTCCATTTCAGGACATGTGACAATATAAACACTCTTGACTCTTGACAAATGCAGTCATTCTGCCACTGCTGTTACTTCACGTAAATCCTGTCACTGCAGTCATTGGTCACTAGGTGGCAGCAACCAAACATATTTAACTATTACTTCTCTCCAGAGGTACTGCCTGTCCTGTTGAGTTACTCCAGCGTTTTGTGTTTATCTTTGTCTTATATTTTAACATGAGATAGACACAAAATGTTGGAGTAACTCAGCAGGACAGACAGCTTCTATGGAGAGAAGGAATGGGTGACATTTCTATGTTTCTTCCTCTCCCCTGACATCAGTCTGAAGTAGGGTCTCGACCCAAAATATCACCCATTCCTTCTCTCCATAGATGCTGCCTTTCCCGCTGAATTATTCCAGCATAGCATCATAGAGTGATACAGTGTGGAAATGCCCTTCGGCCCAACTTGCCCACACAGGCCAACAAGTCTCAGCTATACTAGTCCCACATACCTGCGCTTGGTCCATATCCCTCCAAACCTGTCCTGTCCATGTACCTGTCTAACTATCTAACCCGTATGAAGAAGGGTCTCGACCCGAAACGTCACCCATTCCTTCTCTCCAAAGATGCTGCCTGTCCCGCTGAGTTACTCCAGCTTTTTGCGTCTACCTGTCGAGCTGTTTCTTAAACGTTGGGATAGTCCCAGCCTCAACTACCTCATCTGGCAGCTTTTTCCATACACCCACTACCCTTTGTGTGAAAAAGTTACCCCTTAGATTCCTATTAAATCTTTTCCCCTTCACCCTGAATCAATGTCCTCTGGTCCTAGATTCCCCTACTCTGGGTAAGAGACTCTGTGCATCTACCCGATCTATTCCTCTCATGATTTTGTAAATCTTATGATGTTCTATAAGATCACCGCTCATCCTCCTGCGCTCCAAGGAATAGAAACCCAGCCTACTCAACCTCTCCCAATAGCTCACACCCTCTAGTCCTGGCAACATCCTCGTAAATCTTTTCAAACCCTTTCAAGCTTGACAATATCTTTCCTATAACATGGTGATATCTTTCCTACAACATGGTGTTTTGCTATTTCCTATAGCATTTTGTGTCTATCTTCTGTTTAAACCAGCATCTGCAGTTCCTTCCTAAATATTTTAAAGCAATGCACGGAAATCTCAGTAAAACGTGTATTTAAAATTATAGCACAAAGTACTGGAGTAACTCAGCGGGGCAGGCAGTATCTGTGGAAATGGGCAGACGATATTTCAGGTCGGGTCACTCCTTAAGACTGATGGAGTCATTGAAAGAAAGCTGGAAAAGAGAGGTGCGGGTGGGGCAAAGTCTTGCAAGCGATAGTGGGTACAGGGGCGGAGAATGTGATTGGCAGATGGGTGGAGTGACAAAGGCTAGAGGTGAAAAGAAGACAAAAGGGTGTCGAACTAGGTGAGGAGTGAAATGTAAAGCCGAAGGAAGGGATATGTGGAAGGAGACGGGGAAGGGAAAGCGAGGTGGGGTAGAAGGGTATGTGCTGAGAATTCAGTCCATACCGTTGGGTTTTAATTTCCCCAAGTGGAATATGAGGTTCTATTCCTCAGATTTGCATGTGGACAATGGAGGAGGTCCAGGACAGGAAGGTCGGTATGGGAAGGGGAAGGGAAGTTAAAATGTTAGCAACTGGGAGATGCAGCAGTCCTTGGTGGACAGACTGCAAGTGTTCGGCAAACCTCTAATTCTCCTGTCCCCTCCCCAATGCGTACACATTTCTCCCACCATCTCCCAATCACCCTGTCCCATTCCCCTTCTCTGTATGCTCATCTCGACTACAAGTCACCTGTTTGTCTTTTAACAACCCATATCCCTCCCTCTGGCTTTACATTTCACTACTCCTCTCCTTATCTGACACCCTTTTGTCTCCTTTACATCTCTGGCCTTTGTCACTTATTCCACCCATCTGCCAATCAGACCATTGTGTCTCGAACCAAAACATCACCTATACATGTTCTCCAGGGATGCTGCCTGACCTGCTGAGTTACTCCAGCACTTTATGACCTTTTTTCCCCTCTTTTTAAATCATTTGCCAAGCTTTTCCCTGCCCCGGTCTCCCTTTGCCAGCTTCACCCCACACACCATCAGGTCCCTGGACAGAGTCGAGGGAGGAGGTATAGGGACAGGTGTTGCATCTTCTGTGGTTGCAGGGGAAGGTACCTGTGGAGGGGGTAGTTTGGGTGGGAAGGGATGAGTTAACCTGGGAGTTGTGGAGGGAACGGTCGTTGTGGAAGGCGGAAAGGGGTGGAGATGGGAAAATGTGGCTGGTGGTGGGATCCTGTTGGAGATGGTGGAAATTTCGGAGGATTACGTGTTATATGCGACGGCTGATGGGGTTGAAGGTAAGAACTAGGGGGCTCTGTTTCTGTTGTGACTAGGGGGAGGGGAAGCAAGGGTGGTATAACTCTCATTTCCCTTATCCCTAACCAGTCTGAAGAAGGGTCTCAACCCAAAACGTCACCCATTCCTTCTTTCCAGAGATGCTGACTGTCCCGCTGAGTTACTCCAGCTTTTAGTATCTATCTTTGGTTTAAACCAGCATCTGCAGTTCCTTCCGTAGACAAAAGTGCTGGAGAAACTCAACGGGTGCAGCAGCAACTATGGAGCAAAGGAAATAGGCATCATTTCGGGCCGAAACCCTTCTTCAGACTGATGTAGGGTGGGGTGGGGGGGGAGAAGAAAGGAGAAAGGAAGAGGAGGAGCCCGAGGGCTAAGGGAGAGCTGAGAAGGGGAGGAGACAGCAAGGGCTACCGGAAATTGGAGAAGTCAATGTTTATGCGGCTGGGGTGCAAGCAGAATATAAGGTGCTGCTCCTCCAATTTCCGGTGGTGCTCACTCTGGCCATGGAGGAGGCCCAGGACAGAAAGGTCAGAGTTCCTTCCTACAGGTTTGTAGGTTTATTGGCTTGGTAAAAGCCCTGTCCCACGGTACGAGTTCATTCCATGAGCTCTCCCGAGTTTGCCCTGATTCGAACTCAGATATTTACGGTAATGGCCACTCGTCGGTACTCGGGTCTCTCGTGGACATTTTTCAACATGTTGAAAAATCTTCACGAGTCTTCCCCTGCTTACCTGCCGTTAGTGAGTCTTCCCCTGCTTACCTGCCGTTAGCGAGTCTTCCCGAGTACCTGCCGTTAGCGTTACGAGTCGCTAAGAGATGTCCCCGAGCTCCGACGTACCCGCTGCGTTCATTCTCCGTGCTTCCCACAAGTCTGATTTTTTTTTAACTCGGGGGACCTCTTGGAATGAACTCGTACTGTGGGACAGGGCTTTAAATGGAAAAATTGTCCATAGTGTGTGTAGGATATTGTTAATAGGCAGGGATCGCTGGTTGGCGCAGATCCGGTGGGCCGAAGTGCCTGTTTCCGCGGTGTATGTCTAAACTAAACTAAACTAAACATAATGGGCCTGTCCCACTTAAGCGACTTTTTAAGTGACTGCAGGAGATTATGCAGTTGCCACATGCGGGTGGTTGCCGGGGAGTCACCTTCATGGTCATGAGGAGTTCCCACATTCTGGGAACTAGTCGCGGCCTCATTATGGTGACTAGAATGAAGCCGCCATGAAGAGTAGCGAGAATTCTTGTGCCGTAGGTGGGTCGCCAGGAGGTCCTAGTGGGTTGCTAGGAGGTCGAAGGTTCTCGTAGGTTGTAGCCAGTGCTAACCGGTGAATTTCATTGGCTCATTGGGGGAGAAAAACGTTAGTAGTTTTCAGAACCAAGGATAACCGACCGGTAATGTTAAATGTCCGCGGGGCTTCACAGCCGTGTATCTCTGGCTTCTTGAAAGTTGTCTCCACTCCTTCTCCCCTCCTCTCCCTCCCCTCTTCCCCCCTCTTTTAAAGGACTTACCGTACACTGTGCTTAGCTGTCTTAATTACAGCGCCAACCTTCCTGTTCATCAAGGTGTGTGTCTGTATCACCTTGGCTTTGCATCATGCATCACTTAGACAGCGCTCCCCCCGCTTGCCCTGTCCCCCGCCTGCATAACGGTCTGGTGAAGAAAGCGATGTGTTTGTGTTTGTTCCACTCTTTGACAGTCGCCATTCCGGTTGCCCATTTTTCAGGCGGCAACTTGACCACCGCCGGCAGTCGCCTGAAAAATCGCCTAAGTGTGACAGGCCCATTAATTAGTTAATCGGTAAAAATGTTATGAATATATAGATATATAAATATAGATAAATAAATGTATCTATATATAAATGTATATAAAAAATCTATCTATAAATATATGGAGTGACTATTATCTTTTAATTTATTTGACACTTTTGTCCAGGTGCACGGAATTTTAATTGGTTAACAGGAAGCAGTTTGGACACATTTGCAGAATATTCCTTACCATCTTCTGACTCATTGTCTTCCTCGTTATTTGTGTATTCGAAGTGGAGTGAAAGGCCACAGAGAACAGCCTTAAAACCCGTTGGTCCAGATTTTGGCAAAAAAAGACTTGCTCTTCCCGGGGAGGAGGTCAGCGATAAAACAAAAGGTAATCATTGTTAATTACGTCTCACAGTGTTTTACAGTTAAAACAAGATATTAGGGACCAGTATATTAAAGGACTACCCCATTGTGGTATTAAGAACACAGCTAAGGAAATTTAAAAAGATTTTTGCTGTCAGGTGCAAAATGCTGATCACCTGATTCTGTAATTTATTCCACACTTTTAACAGAAGCATTAATTGATAAACTATTTTTTGTCACTTTACTGCATCATAGAAATATTCCTGGACATCTCTGCAACATTGTTGCAGTATCTCACCAAGATGAAGCATTGAACGGAGAGAGGTCCCTTTCCCTTCAATCATTGCCCAGTCATTCTGTCCTTGCTTCTCATTACATTTATTTAACATATTTATTTTTT
The DNA here is from genome assembly GCF_010909765.2 of Amblyraja radiata. Taxonomy (NCBI): domain Eukaryota; kingdom Metazoa; phylum Chordata; class Chondrichthyes; order Rajiformes; family Rajidae; genus Amblyraja; species Amblyraja radiata. Next base: position 68,093,468 of record NC_045959.1, on the reverse strand, counting down.
AGCATTATTTTACTCACTCTGTTACCACGGAACTCAACGGCACTAGGCCTTATGTGGCTACTGCTGTTGTCTGAGTTTCAGAGGCTCCAGTACAAGTCTCAACCACATTGTAGGATCTGTGTCACCAAGGCAGTACAGCCTAAGGTAACAATTATGACCTTATATGAGCTTGTGATTGGATCCTTTGTCTGCTCATGTGCCAGATCCCAACTTTCACAAGTTATATCTGTAATTAAAGCACCAACTAATTGATTCATCTCACTGCCTGGCCCAGAGAGCAGCTGAGACCAAGAACAGTTTGATGCCTGCCTAAGTCTTTAAATAAAGTAATATCCATGTGAGACGCAATGGGATTCACGGAATCCCATTCACAGAAGAGGAAACTGATGGAAGGAAAGATTAAAGTAAAATAAATGGAACTTGATTGTGATAATATGTCAGAAGCAGGTAGGGAAGTTGTCTTTCCAAATGTATGTACATCTTATCCCTCAGAATCCTCTCCAGTAACTTTCCTATCACTGATGTTAGGGTTACTAGTCCATGTTGTACGGTTTTTCTTTGCTCTTCTTAAATAGAGGCACAACGTTAGCCGTGCCTAATGATGATTTGTGCATCTCAATCAACTGTTCTTACCTTAGGACAGAAAACGAGAACTATGCAAGGGAGTGTGAGATCTGAGGCAGAATTGGATGTGATTTATTATTTGTTTGTGAGTAAAGTAATCTGCAATCAATTCATCTTTTTATGCATTGCAATAGTTGCTGATCAGAGAGCAGACATCCTACGCCTGAGAAGACGATTCCTCAAAGATCGAGAAAAAGAGACTCTATTCTTTGCCAGAAGGACCATTCAGGAAAAGTATCGTGCAAAGGTAATTTTGCTTCAAATTTTTTGTTAAACTGACCATTGCAAACAGCGTCCACCCCAGACCTTTTACCAAGATGTAGACGCAAGGAACTGCTGATGCGGATTTATCAAAAAACGTGCAAAGTGTCGAGTGACTCAGCGAGTCAGACCGAAGAAGGATCCTGACCCAAAATGTCATCTGTCCTTTCCCTCCACAGTTGCCGCCTGATCTGCTGAGTTACTCCAGCACTCTGTGTTTTGACACTGAAGTACACTGGTTAAAAATGCTTCTGATTATTGTAATGGAACTTCATCATTTGTCATTGTTACTTTGCAGCAAGTGGCAATGTTGTATTTTGTAATGGGTACCAAGAGAGTCAGATTATTATGAGTTGATCTGGGGAAAAGGGGTGAGATATTTACATTAAAAATCACAATATTTTCTAGGAAATGAAAACTGCCCAGGAGATGAAACGTGATGCAGCTGTCACTCTTTACAGATGCTATCGAGTTGGAGATCTGCCAGACATTCAGATCAAATTCAGCAGTTTAATAGCTCCATTGCAGGCTGTCGCTCAGGTCTGTAAATAAAACCTTCAGCCTTTAACCCTAACCATCAACCTGCAAAATAAATTAACTTTGATTTGATTTTGAGTTATTAAACACTTTTTCCTCTCAATGTAAAGATCAAGTTAAGTTCTGAATGAAAGGTGGATAGATTATTTGTTATGTGTTATTTATCATAAAGATAACCTGTGAGAAAAATTTCCAACAGGTTTTGTGGTGATCACAGTTTAGATGTTATGCATGACAAACTATGAAGACGATTGCATCAGCATGGTGGAGGGAAATGGAAGGTTTTTAAAGGTGGTTGAGTAGGTGCTTTCAGTTCTAACTCATGATGGACATAAAAGCTATCTCTGTCAGATTGTGTTATAACGTGTTCTTATGACTGTTGGCAGATCAATTTCCCTCCTGGGATAAATAAAGTTCGATCATATCGTATCGCCAGAGTTTCTTCTGCTGTTGTTTTTCCTGGTGAAAGGGGCCTCATTGTAAATTGATCTCAATGTCTCTGAGAAGTGGTGTTTGAGACATCTCATTGGTGGTATCTTGCAGTGGTTTGATAGAGCGTGAGCTCATACAGCTGAAGGAGTCCTTTTGTCCCGTTTTTGGTTAATCGATAAGTAAATTGGCGAGCAAATTTCCAGGAGTCAGCGATTGAAAGTGAAATTATGGTACTTGTTTTTCAGAAAGACCACTCACTTGCTAGACAACTCTTCAGCGCCCTATTTTCTGGAATTCTGGAAGAAGTGAAGAAATCAAAGACAACTGATGAAATGAAGAACGTTGGCAAAGAGCTCATGGAACATTTTAGCCACATGCTGAGCAGCACAACATTGTGTTTTCCACCATTCGTGACCTGCATTCAGGTAGGGCCAGCTGTTGCTTAATGCTGTGCCCTTTGTCTGTGGACGGCTTGGTTGTTTTCATGTATAGTCCTTTCTGTGACTGGATAGCATGCAAACAAAAGCTTTTCACTGTACCTCAGTACATATGGCAATAATAAACTAAACTAAATTAAACAAGTCACCTACAATTGATCAAACCATTTACAGTGAACCGCAGTAATTCCTCCACTGTTTGTCATTTGGGTTGCAGCTGTTAGCAAATGTATAGGCACTAAAAATTATTGCTATGATAGCAATAGCTATTTGTCAATGTTGTATGTGAGTTTGTGTTCTGAATATAGAAAATGATCAAAATATTCTGCCGATAAAAAAGCATCATCATTCATTAGATCTGATTAAAGATCATTAGTTAATGGTTCAATGATCCAGTGATTCAAAGGTACTTTATTGACAGACATACCTAGCCACTGTGAAATTCCATATTTGTGTACAGTTCAGTAGAAATCTTACTATTTATGGACGCAATCATACTTAAATACAAGCGTGTAAGAACAGTATACTGTGGCAGTACACAGGAGTCGCCATGGTTCTGGCACCATCTTGTACCATTCAAGTTCAAAGCTGTTAAAGATGTAGTCTTAAGTTGTCCATAAAGTTGAGTATCTCAATTGCTAATAATTGCTTAAATAATACATAAACAAATTCCATAAATTGCAAGACCCAGAATATTTCATATACAATGTTCCCAAGAACTGTGATCATAATGATTTATTTAACCAGTCGTGTTTTGCAAATAACTGAAGCAGGACGGTGGATTTCTTTGAATTATCCAGAAGAGTTATTCCTGTCTGGTAGTGGATTACTGATCTGATCAGTATGTGTATTTGATGACGAGATGTCTCTTTTGTGCCTGGAAGAGCAATGGTACTGTGAGAGGTAAATGGGATAAGAAAAGTAGTGGAAGAAGAGAGGAAGAGTTCCAGTGAAAATTAGTCTGAGAGCACAATGGCACAGCAGGGATTTTGTTGAGCAACAATTCCACTGGTTGAGGTAAACAGTTAATACAAAAAAGATCTTAATAGGGATAATTGAGGTGGTGAACATGTCTATCTGGCTTATTTTTATTCTTTGATAGTGACTCTAAAATAAACTAGACTAAGTGGGACCCGTTGGGACCCATGTTCACATGGGAGGGCTGGTCCCCCAACGCAATATTCCACCTCGCCACCAATTCCAATATTGGTGGCCAGTGGGGGGGGGGCTTTCTGGAGCTCTAGTATGGGTGGTGTGGGCCAAAGGGACTGGTTTCCAGAGGGCTAGTATGGAAATTGTGGGCTGAATGGATCCTTGGGCTGGTAGCTCAGTCACTCAGGCCTGTTGGACTGGCCGCTCAGTCACTCAGGCCTGGTGTGCTGGCAGCTCAGTCACTCAGGGCTGGTGCACTGGCAGCTCAGTCACTCAGGGCTGGTGGGCTGGCAGCTCAGTCACTCAGGGCTGGTGGGCTGACAGTTCAGTCACTCAGGGCTGGTGGGCTGGCAGCTCAGTCACTCAGGACTGGTGGGCTGGCAGCTCTGTCACTCAGGACTGGTGGGCTGGCAGCTCAGTCACTCAGGGCTGGTGGGCTGGCGGATCAGTCACTCAGCTGGTGGGCTGGCAGTTCACTCACGGCTATTCCTTGAAATTCCATTTCAAGCAGAGTGCAAGCCAGCAAAATTAAATTTCATAGCATTTCAGGCAGTGTGCAGTCCACCAAATTCAATTTCATTGCATTTCAGGCAGAGTGCAGCCCACCAAACTCAATTTCGTAGCATTTCAGGCAGAGTGCAGCCTACCAAACTCAATTTCATAGCATTTCAGGCAGAGTGCAGGCCACCAAACTCAATTTCATAGCATTTCATGCAGAGTGCAGGCCACCAAACTCAATTTCATAGCATTTCATGCAGAGTGCAGGCCATCAAACTCAATTTCATAGCATTTCATCCAGAGTGCAGGCCACTAAACTCAATTTCATAGCATTTCAGGCAGAATGCAGGCCACCAAACTCAATTTCATACCATTTCAGGCAGAGCGCAATCCACCAAACTCATTTACATAGCATTTCAGGCAGAGTGTAGGCCACCAAACTCAATTTCATAGCATTTCAAGCAGAGTGCAGGCCACCAAACTCAATTTCATAGCATTTCAAGCAGAGTGCAGGCCACCAAATTGTCAAACAACTCTTTGCATTGTCATTAAGGGCTAACAAGTGATTTATTGCAAGTACATTGCAGACTCACAGTTCAGTTGATTCACAGCTTAGAATCACAGTTGTGGAAAAGAAAGCTCACAAAGGGATAGGAGAGTATGGCAAAGTGTAATAGGGGTTGATGTGAAAGGTGAGATGCGGAAGGAATTAAAAATATTGTATATGAATGCGCAAAATATAAGAAGTAAAGTAGATGAGCTTCAGGCTCAGTTAGAGGTTGGTAGATATGACATTGTGGGGATTACTGAGACGTGGTTGCAGGAGGATCGGGCATGGGAACTTAATATTCAGGTTTATACATCCTATAGAAAGGACAGGCAGGTGGGCAGAGGAGGGGGGTAGCTCTGCTGGTGAGGGATGGAATTCAGACCCTTGCGAGGGAAGACATAGGGACTGACGAGGTAGAGTCACTGTGGATTGAGTTGAGGAATTGCAAAGGGAAGAAGACACTAATTGGTGTTATCTACAGACCCCCAAATAGTAGCCCGGATGTAGGGTGTAAGTTGCAGCAGGAGTTAAAACTGGCATGTAACAAAGGTAATGCCACCATGGTGATGGGGGATTTCAATATGCAGGTAGACTGGGAAAATCAGGTTGGTTCAGGACCCCGAGAAAGAGAGTTTGTAGAATGCCTCCGAGATGGATTCTTAGAGCAGCTTGTAATGGAGCCGACCAGAGAAAAGGCAATTCTGGATTTAGTGTTGTCCAATGAACCAGATTTGATAAGGGAACTAGAGGTAAAGGAACCGCTTGGAGGTAGTGATCATAATATGATTAGTTTTAATCTGCAATTTGAGAAGGAGAAGGTTAAATCGGAAGTGTCAGTGATGCAGTTGAACAAAGGGGACCATGAAGGCATGAGGGAGGAGCTGGCCAAGGTAGACTGGAAAGGGATCCTAGCAGGAATGACGGTGGAACAGCAATGGCAGGAATTTCTGGGCATAATCCGGAAGACGCAGGATCATTTCATTCCAAAAAGGAAGAAAGATTCTAAGGGGACTAGGAGGAAACTGTGGCTGACAAGAGAAGTTAGGGATAGAATAAAACTAAAAGAAAAGATGTATAACACAGCAAAGTAGCCGGAAGCCCGAGGATTGGGAAACTTTCATAGGACAACAGAAGGAAACAAAACGGGCAATACGGGCTGAAAAGATGAAGTACGAGGGGAAGCTGGCCAGGAATATAAAGGACAGTAAAAGCTTCTTTAGATATGTTCAGGGAAAAAGAGTAGCAAAGTCAAATATGGGTCCCTTGAAGGCAGACACGGGTGAAATTATTATGGGGAACAAGGAAATGGCAGAAGAGTTGAACAGGTACTTCGGATATGTCTTCACTAAGGAAGACACAAACAATCTCCCAGAAGTACTGGATCACAGAGGATCTAAGGGGGTAGAGGAACTGAAAGAAATTTTCATTAGGCGAGAAATAGTATTGGATAGGCTAATGGGACTGAAGGATGATAAATCCACTGGGCCTGATGGTCTGCATCCCAGAGTCCTCAGGGAGGTGGCTCTAGAAATAGTGGGCGAATTGGTGATCATTTTCCAATGTTCAATAGTTTCAGGATCAGTTCATGTGGATTGGAGGATAGCTAATGTTATCCCACTTTTCAAGAAAGGAGCGAGAGAGAAAACTGGGAATTACAGACCAGTTAGCCTGACTTTGGTGGTGGGAAAGATTATTAAAGAGGTAAAAGAGAGCAGTAAAAAGATTAGTCCAAGTCAGCATGGATATATGAAAGGAAAATCATGCTTGATTAATCTTCTGGAATTTTTTGAAGATGTGACAAGTAAAATGGATGAAGGGAGCCAGTGGATGTAGTGTATCTAAACTTTCATAGCCTTTGATAAGGTCCCGCACAGGAGACTGGTGACTAAAATTAGAGCACATGGTATTGGGGGTAGGGTGTTGACGTGGATAGAAAATTGGTTGGCAGACAGGAAGCAAAGAGTGGGAGTGAACGGGTCCTTTTCAGAATGGCAGGCAATGGCGAGTGAAGTGCTGCAAGGCTCAGTGTTGGGGCCGCAACTGTTTATCATATATATTCATGATTTGGAAGAGGGAATTAGGAGCAACACTAGCAAGTTTGCGGATGACACAAAGCTGTGTGGCAGTGTGAACTGTGAAGAGGATGTTAGGAGGTTGCAGGGTGATCTGGACAGGTTGAGTGAGTGGGCAGATGCGTGGCAGATGCAGTATAATATAGATAAATGTGAGGTTATCCACTTTGGTGGCAAAAACAAGGGGGGAGATTATTATCTCAATGGGGTTAGGTTAGGTAAGGGGGAGGAACAGCGAGACCAGGGTGTCCTTGTACACCGGTCACTGAAAGTTGGCGTGCAGGTACAGCAGGCAGTGAAGAAAGTTAATGGAATGTTGGCCTTCATAACAAGAGGATTTCAGTATAGGTAGAGAGGTTCTACTGCAGTTGTATAGGGCTCTGGTAAGACCACATCTGGAGTATTGGTCTCCTAATTTGAGGAAGGACATCCTTGTGATTGAGGCAGTGCAATGTAGATTCACTAGATTGATCCCTGGGATGGTGGGACTGTCATATGAGGAAAGATTGTAAAGACTAAGCTTGTATTCACTGGAGTTTAGAAGGATGACGGGGGATCTTATAGAAACCTATAAAATTATAAAAGGACTGGACAAGCTTGATGCAGGAAAAATGTTCCCAATGTTGGGCGAGTACAGAACCAGGGGCCACAGTCTTAGAATAAAGGGGAGGCCATTTAAAACTGAGGTGAGAAAAAACTTTTTCACCCAGAGAGTTGTGAATTTGTGGAATTCCCTGCCACAGAGGGCAGTGGAGGCCAAATCACTGGATGGATTTAAGAGAGAGTTAGATAGAGCCCTAGGGGCTAGTGGAGTCAGGGGATATGGGGAGAAGGCAGTCACGGGTTATTGATTGGGGCCGATCAGCCATGATCACAATGAATGGCGGTGCTGGCTCGAAGGGCCGAATGGCCTCCTTCGGCACCTATTTTCTATGTTTCTATGGACTCTCCCTCCCGATCTTCCAGAGTGACTGACTCGCGTCCAGGCATCCGAGGTTTTATAGTCCTGCCCCCCCCCCAGAAACGGTAGTACTTTCATTGTGGTGATTGACAGGCGAGAGGACCAATCAGCTGATCTCAAGATTTTTTAAACACTCATATCTTCTTTATTTTTCATCGATCGGAAAAATCCTCGGGGCTGCCTCAGCGGAGGAGGACTGAGTAAGATGGCCAAAAATCATAGTGATATATGGTAGCGTTTTTTCTAAAATCAATATACAGCGCAGACAGGAAGTGGTCAAGATGAGACTTTTAGTTATATAGATGCATTGACCATCTAATCATTTCCCTCCAAGTCACTATTTTTGTTCTATTTTTCTTTGTAAAGAACCTTGTGGACTTCTCAGTATTGTAATTGATTCTATTAATAAGTTGTGCTTGCACTGCGTCTTATTTCTATAAACAATGAGTTTGATTGCAACTGTTTGTTTTTATTGGAAAATAATGATTTAACATTGGTTTTGATTTGTTTTTCAAAAGGACATGAGTTATCAACACCAAGATCTGCTGAATCTTAATCCTGCTATCATCAGCGCAACCTCCTTGGCCAGTTTACAACAACCAATGGGAATTATGCTTATGGAACTGAATTTGATCCACCACACTCCGCAGGAAGAACCGCCAGCAAAGCGGGCACGAGGCACATGCCAGCAATCTCCTGACACCACCCGATGGGTGGAGCTCGCAAAGTAAGCCAATGTATGAATGGTAAAAAGGTACAATTGCCTGTTACAATAGTGCACTTTTTTGTGCAAAAGAAACAAAGTGCCAGAGGAACTCGGCAGATCAAGCGTATCTGTGGAGGGAATGAACAGATGATGTTTTGGGTCGGGACCCCTTTTCAAACTGATGGAATATAGCGGAGAAAGCTGGAAAAGAGGTAGGGAATGGAGTAGTGCCTGGCAAGTGATAGACGGAAAAACAAGTAACTGCAGATGTTGGTTTACATAAAAATACACAAAGTGACAGAGTAATTCAGCGGGTCAGGCAGAATCTCTGGCGAATTTGGATAACGTGACATTTCGCGTCATGAGACTTCTTCATACTGGAGAGGTGCAAGGGGGATACAGGTAAGAGAGGAGACTTTTTGCTGATGTTTTCATTTTTTTCCTGTCCCATCCAACAGCACTTTCATCTGAGCCCAGACTGGATGTGATAATAAACATAGAAAAGTACAGCACAGGAACAGGCTCTTCAGCCCACAATGACTGTCCATTCGGAAACATTTGTCCTCTGAGCATCTAGAATTAATTGATGAATTTATTGTTACTTACACATGTTTGAAAGCATGAACACTGATTATACTGATTTTTTTCGCAGATTGTACCGATCGATAGGAGATTATGATGTCCTGCGTGGAATCTTTAGTGAAAAAATTGGCACAAAGCCCATCACACAAAAAGCTCTTCTGGCAGAAGCTAAAAATAATTACATAGAGGCTGTACAGTTATACGACCAGGTAAAAGTGGCTGTGATGAATGAGATGTTTGCAGTGATAATGGTTGGCTGAGCCCGGATCAGGTCTCGCATTCACCTCGTAGACTCAATGGGTCAGGCAACATCTCTGGAGAAAAGCGATGGCTGATGTTTCGGGTCGGGCCCTTCTTCAGTCTGAAGAAAGGTCCCGACCTGAAACTTCACTATCTTTTTTTCTCCATAGATCCTGCCTGGTCCGCTGAGTTTCTCCAGCACTTTGTGTCTATCTTTGGTGTAAACCAGTTTCTGCAGTTCTTTGTTTCTACTGGTTTCAGACTGTGTTGCTGCTACAGCCTTTCCATAAAGGGGAACAATTTGGGAATGGAATCTAGGTTGCACGTGGCAGAATCTAGAGCAAGTGGAGTCTTCTCGGATGTTACTCCACAAAAATAAAATGGTTTTAGCACAATTATTCCAATATGTTTTGTGTACCACGACGGCCAGATGTGTGTTTTGTTTACATCATTGTGGTGTGTTAAATGCACAGGTATAATTTGTTGCTGCAATATTATCAATAATTTTTGCCTACCTTCACCTGTGCCCTTCAAGTCCATACTGCCTCTGTGTAAGAGTGACCACTCAGCCCATTGAGTCTGCTCCATAATCTTATTATTTTACCATAGCTGTTCTAAATTCTTTGCTATTATGATCCCTTGATCCGTTAAAGTGAATGTGCTTTGATTGCATTGTAGCTACATTCCCATGATAAAGGAAGATTGGGAAATTAAAGACATTACATTATAGTTAAACAAAAGGTTAAATGATCTTCTCGTAACTCCCACTGCCATTCCCATACTAACCTTTCCATCCTGGGCCTCCTCAATTGTCAGTGAGGCCCAATGCTAATTGGAGAAACAGCACCTCATATTTCGCTAGGGTAGCTTACAACCCAGTGATATGAGTTGACTTCTCTAACTTCAAGTAGCCCTTGTTTTCCCTCTCTTTTTATTCGTCCCCCATCCTAGTTCTCCGACCAGTCTGACTGTCCTCCGGATTAAATTTTATCTTTGTATGCTTTGTTTTCACCTTTCCCTAGCTAACAATGATCTATTCTACATTTTCCTTGAACTATGTCCACTTCGATGTCTCGTTTTCACACCTTATCCTTCCATATCTCTGTGTCTCCCTCTCCCCTGACCCTTAGTCTGAAGAGGGGTCGACCCAAAACATCACCCAATACTTCTATCCAGAGATGCTACCTTTCCTGCTGAGTTACTCCAGCAATTTGTGTCTATCAATAGGTAAAATGAAGCAGAGGAAAGAGCATGTGATGGACACCGAGTTCTTAACACGTGAGAACCAGCTTAATTACTGATAGTTCAGAGGGGAAGTGAACAAGGAAGTAAGAGAAGCTTAGAGACAGCATGAAGAAAAGTTGGCAACAAAAGTAAAAGGAAATCCCAAAATATTTTATTGGCATGTGGATGTTTCCGGGATGTGTTCTCATTAATATTTGCCGCTCTTGGCCTGGAAATTATGTTCAGCAAGGCCATCTTCCTTGCCAGGCCAGAAATGTACTGATCCTGATCACACTTCAGAGATTGTTCCCCTTCCTGCCTCTTATTATCACAAACCTATTCTATATTTGGATAGTTGAAGTTTCCCGTGATCACCACACTCTATCTTTCTTATTCAATAACGCCACACCTCCTTTCTTTCCTTCCATATCTTTACAGAACACCCTGTTTAGAAATTTTGACAATCTATTTCTGCTATGCTCTTAGCCATGTCCCTACACTGTCATAGTCCCGCATGTTCGATTTCTTGGTTTGTTCACAAGTGCCAGTGCTAACTAGCGACAGGAGCACTTTGCACATCATTGTGTAATATTTTAAAGCTTTCATTAACGAGTTCTTATGAATTTGATCTTGCAGGCCTTGAAAACAGAACAATGGGACGATGGAGACCCAACAGAAGCAGAGAAAGACTTCTGGGACATTGCAAGTCTGGAGTGTTACAACCAATTGACAGAATGGAAATCACTGGAATATTGTTCCCTTATTAACATCAGTGAAACAACTGAAGATTTAGAGGGGATGTGGTTGAATCCTTTCTTTCAGGTGAGCTAAAGTGCTTTAAGCTTTAATGCTTTGTTCATTATTTCACCATCGTTAAATCCAGCCCATCATGTTGAATAAGTTGTCTGTCACTCACCACTCAAGCTTATCCTTGTGCTGAACTGGAGTATGTTTAGCTGTCTCCTGATGATCCAATGTGCACCTGTTCCTCTCTAGATCAAACAGGGTGTTCAATTAGTCCCCAATTAACTGCAGCGAGAAAACGCAGAAATTAGTAAAACTTTTAAGCTTTAATTAATTAATGCTGAGAGCATTTGAAAGAATGCCCAGAGGGAAGCAAACAGAATGTAAGTGATTTAAATGAATGGTGGGCCACTTACTAATCCCAGTTTTACCTTCAGAAGCTTTCTTTAAAACTGCGGTACAAAGATGATGCTTAACATAAGAACATTTGATGAGTTGATTTCAGTTCAAGATTACACTGAATGCACAGGCACATGTACCCGAAATTAGAGGATATTAGTTTATAGCAACAGAAGAGTGGCACAGTTGCTGCCTTATAGCGCCAGAGACAGTGGTTTGATCCTGACTACAGGTGCTGTCTGTGCGGCGTTTGTATGTTCTCACTGTGACCACGTGGGTTTTCTCTGGGTGCTCTGGTTTCTTCCCACACTCCAAAGATGTACCGATTTGTAGGTTAATTGGCTTCGGTAAAAATTGTAAATTGTCCTTAGTGTGTAGGATAATGTTAATGTACAGGGATCGCTAGTTGGTGTAGACTCGGTAGGCCGAAGAGCCTGTTTCCATGTTGTGTCTCTAAACTAAACTAAAGGAAGTGACATTTTGCCACAAGTTGTTAGTTTGATTACTTCCAGTTAAGTGCTAAGTGTTTTACTCATCAGTAGAGACTTTTAAGATTTTGGAGCAGTAGATGTATGATAATTTAGAACATTTAACATATTTGGTCATTTACATTTAGAACATATATTCTAGAACATATATATTCTAAATCGTGTTGAAACAAGGAACTGCAGATGCAGGTTACAAACACAAGGTACAAAGTGCTGGAGTAACTTAGCGGGTGAGGCAGCTTCCCTGGAGAACCTGGACGGGTGACATTTTGGATCAGGATCCTTTTTCAGAATTAAATTGTTTTAATGATTTGAAAATGCACACTATATTGTCACCATGAATGAATGCAAACAACTAAGTAGTTGCCTATTTCCTTCGCTCCATAGATGCTGCCTCACCCGCTGAGTTTCTCCAGCATTTTTGTCTACCTTACCAAATGTCCATTAGGCCATATTGCTACATTGTCTTTTGTAATATCACACAACACTCAAGCTTGGCTTCATACTAAAGCTGAGCATAGTGACTTGTTTCATGCTGATCTCCAATGCGCCTATTCCTTCCAATAGATTAAACAGGTACTTTATTAGCCCTCGATTAACTACTGTGAATAACAAATTGAAGTAAAAATTAGTCAAACTTTAAGCCCTAGTTAATTAACACTTTCAGAATTCAAACGAATGCACCGAGGGAAGCAGTGTCATTAATTCCCGAGTAGATCCACATTTAACTTTAGAACGTGGTGCCAGGTTCTTTGTCTTTTTCCCTTCTGAATGCACTTTGTGAGCTGATGTATGTGCCAATGTTCAGCCTATAATTCCCAACGGCATTTGCTGATTTTGTTCACATAAGTTGTAGTATGCATTTTGTACCATTAGATGGTGCAGAAATATTTTAGGAGCCAATACATAATTTAGTAAATTATATAAAAGCATGAAATTCACTATCTTGTACTCGGTGAAGAGGAAGTACTTTTATATTTTCATCACTGTTCTGCAGATTGCATTTGTAATTGCTGCTTTTTCCACAGTTTTAAGTATATGCCTCCAATTGATTGCAGTATGCAGAGACAAAATGAATGGTCTCTGCATAAACGTCTTTGTATGCAGAGACGAAATGAAAGGTCAATGTATGAAAGGTGTGAATTTTTTGGCACCACTCAAGTTTGTCGCCACTCTTTGTGGATGCATCACTTGAAGTTGAGTCCTGTGAATGCGGGTTCATATTGGCCCAAGTAGAGAACTAAAGTATAAAATCCAAAGGAAATATTTGTCTACATGGGCTGCGAATTGATTTAAAAGCTTAAATAGTTGTGAACTGAGCATTTTTACCACTTTTTTTTTGCAGTAGTTCAAAGGAAAATCTTGATGTTGATGAAAGGTTGTTGATCTGAAATGTTACATTTGTTTCTCTCAGCTGACGGCTGAGTATTTTCAGCATTCTGCTTTATTTCAGACTCCAATATCTGGACTATTTTGCTTTTACCATACCTGATGGATGGATTCTCATGTGGTGAAGGAACAACTTTTTTTTGAAGAATATTTTTAATTTCTTCAAAAAAAAGAATATTCTAATTGTAATTGGATTGTATTCGCAAGGAACTGCAGATGTGGGAATCTTGTGTAGAACACAAAGTGCTGGAGTTATTCATTGGGACAGGCAATATCTCTGAAGAACGTGAATGGATCAAGCTTCGGCTCGGGATATCCTTCAGACTGTAAAACGCTGTGTCAATTAATGTAAATGATGTTTTGTAAATGTTTAAAGTTTCATTTTTCAGGAGACCTACTTGCCATACATGATGCGTAGTAAAGTAAAGTTGTTACAGTTGGGTAAAGCTGACCAATCGCTGCTGACATTTATTGACAATGCAATGAAGGTGGACGAGAGGAAGGCTGTTATTGAGAGTCACTATAGCCAGGACCTGAGCCTCCTATATATCCTGCAGGATGACTTTAGCCGGGCCAAATACTATATCAATAATAGTATGGCAATGTTCATGCAGGTTAGTAAGTGGTGGGTGCATCTATAATATTTGTAATATGTCTCTAATCTTGTCTCTTTGGGATTGGATACATTATTTATCATGTGATTAAAGTGAAATGAAGAGTCTTGTGTTGCCATCGATTTGACAATATTTTGGGTAGATTTCTACTGCATCAAACCAGAATTTTGGGGTGAAAGGAAAGATAACACGCAGGGTTACAACATCAAACTTTCTGATCACCATGGATTTCTTCTCTTACATTGTGCCTTGGACAAGGCGGTTTGTATAGTGTTTCTCACCGGTGGGTGACTTGATTGCAGTTGAAGGATGAGTAATGTGAAGGTGATTTTGTCCATGCCTTGGTGACCAATTCTAAAAAGCTGTTAGCAGAGGAAACATAGAAACATAGAAATTAGGTGCAGGAGTAGGCCATTCGGCCCTTCGAGCCTGCACCGCCATTCAATATGATCATGGCTGATCATCCAACTCAGTATCCCGTACCTGCCTTCTCTCCATACCCTCTGATCCCCTTAGCCACAAGGGCCACATCTAACTCCCTCTTAAATATAGCCAATGAACTGGCCTCGACTACCCTCTGTGGCAGAGAGTTCCAGAGATTCACCACTCTCTGTGTGAAAAAAGTTCTTCTCATCTCGGTTTTAAAGGATTTCCCCCTTATCCTTAAGCTGTGACCCCTTGTGCTGGACTTCCCCAACATCGGGAGCAATCTTCCTGCATCTAGCCTGTCCAACCCCTTAAGAATTTTATAAGTTTCTATAAGATCCCCTCTCAATCTCCTAAATTCTAGAGAGTATAGACCAAGTCTATCCAGCAGGCACATTTTCTGTCATGTGAAGGAGAGAGATATCCAGAGCAGTTAGTTCAGCATAATCCATAAGAATTCTGATTGATATCTTGGAATGAGACCCGAGAAAGTTATAATTATATAAAATTATAGATAAACCAATATTTTAAGGTGAAAGATTTAATAGGAACCCGAGGGGCAACATTTTTTACACAAAGGGTGATGGGTATATGGAACGAGCTACAAGAGGAAGTTGTTGATGCAGGTGTTATCACAAAGTTTAAAAGACATTTGGATAGATACATGGATAGGATAGGTTTAGAAGGATATGGGCCAAAAACAGGCAGGTGGAACTAGTGGGCAAGTTGGGCCGAATGGCTTGTTTCTATATTCTATGTCTCTATAATTTTTTTTTTAAACTAACCAATTTGGTGTTTCTAATTTAATGTCTTCGATTGTGTACATTTATACATTTTTTTGCTTTTCCTTGGTTACCTAGTTTGGGAAAGACACATTTTGGCACACTTTATCATATATGACATATTGATCAAATATATATTTAACATTTTCTTTGTTTTTGTTAGAATTACTCCAGTATTGATGCTTTGCTGCATAAGAGCCGACTTACCAAGTTGCAGTCTCTTCAAACCCTGACGGAGATCCAGGATTTTCTGGACTTCATCACCAATAAACGTAAGAATCTAACCACTGCCAAAGCAATCACTTTGGGCTGACTTGGCGACTGCCTCACAACATCAGAGACTCTGGTCCAATCTTGACTTTGAGTGCTGTCTATGTGGAGTTTGCAGATTTTCCTTGTGACCATGTGGGTTTCCTCCCAATGTTCCCGTTTCTTCACATATCCCAAAGACGTGAGGATTAATAGTTTAATTGGCCGCTGTAAATTACCCGTAGTATGTAGGTGAGTGTAGAATCTGGGGGAAAATAATTAGAATGTGTGGAAATAAAGAATAAGATTAATGTAAGATTAGTATAAATGGGTGGTTGATGGTTGGCATGGACTCGGTGGGCCCATTGTCTATTTCTGTGCCATATCTTTCTATGCCTTTACAACATCTGTTATTTTTTTTTAATTCTTTGCCTTACCACACAAGATAATTTGAATCGCATTAGACTGTATCATCCCACTATGGCCAAATCAAAAATAAATTATTTCATGGAGACCTTACCTCTTTAAGATTAATACCAAGAACTTGTGACCAACATACCACAAATATTTATGACTTCTCTCATCACAGCATGAATAATGGTAGACATGTATGTCAGAGATTGTCTTCTAATCTGGATCAGATAACCTTGAGATTAGTTTGGAATGTTATTAGTCTCATGGCCTTGGAGAACAAAGTGAATTCCTTCTGCTTAGCTTGTATTTGCTGTGCAGAGGAATTACGGGGACATTTTCTATGTAATTGAAGAAGTTAAGCAGAGTGGGTATCACAAGTTAAAATACTGTAACTTAACGGTCTCCAAAGAAGTACTTAACTAAAAATAGCGATTACATGAAACTATTAAGAAGCATGGCCACATTTTTATAGATACTTCCACTTAAAAACTTTACTGATAAACGATTGACATGAAGTGATGAAAAGAATATTTAAATAAAAATTTCATTTATTGGATCACCTCTTATCAGGCTGCCAACAAAAAGACTGCACAGTGGCGTAGCTGGGCAGCAGAGTGGCGCAGCTGGTAGAGCTGCTGCCACACAGTGCTCGAGACCAGGGTTCGATTCTGACCTCGGGCACTGACCCTGTGGGGATTGCACGTTCTCCCTTTGACCGCGTGGGTTTCTTCCGGGTGCTCCAGTTTCCACCCACATCTCAAAGACATGCAGGGGTGTAGGTTAATTGGCCGCTGTAAATTGTGTGTGTGTGTGTGTGTGTAGGAAGTAGGTGCGGAACTGTGATAACATAAAACTATTGTGAATGGGCGATTGATAGACGGCGTGGATAGTGAGCCGAAGGGTCTGTTTCCATGCTGGTTCTTTAAAAAAGAGCTCTCCAACTCCACTGCTTTTCCCCACCTCTACATAGTCTATTGTTTGACACAGTTTCTTAGGACAGGTGCAGTTTCCACTTGCAAGGCTGAGCTGCCATTTTCAAATCCTTGCCCAACTACATCCCTCAATCCATCTATTCCTATGATCTTTGAGTTTTGTGCATTTTCCATTCCTTTTCTCCACCCCTAACAATGATACATTATTGTCACAATACATTATTATTACTAACACCGCAGGGTTAGTTATGCTATAATGAAAGGAACCCCTGTTGTAAACCTCTAAGCACACAGTAAACCTGCTGATTGTTTTTTCAAAGCAATTATACACTTAATTTCACTTTTCACATTATTGAGTTGCTCTGTAGATTCGGAACAAATCTCAATGCGTAGATGTGTGCATAGAATTTTTCAGTTATAAACGTGTGGATACAAAATCCAACCTTAATAGTTTATGCAATTCTCTTTTGTAAATCTAGATGGAATGGAGTAACATTTGTGGGCGAGTTATAAGATCATAAACGCATAAGTGATAGGAGCAGAATTAAGCCATTCGGCCTATCGTCTATGCCATTCAATCATGGCTGATCTATCTCTCCCTTCTGGCCCCATTCTCCTGCCTTCTCCCCATGACCCCTGACCCCATACTAATTAAACGCCGGTACTAATCAAGTCATACACTAACTTGGTATATATTACAGAATCTTAGTAATTATCTAAACTTTAACCAGCCATTAACCTGGATGCTCTACGATGTCATACTAATATATGTTATGAGTTAAAACTGCATGTTTCAATTCTTTATTTTTGAAACCATTTTTGTGAAATAAGCATTCCATTTTTGCAGATAATTTAACCTCTGAAAAACCTCTCCGAAAGTTGATAAGAACTTGGACTGGACGTTACCCAGAATCAAAGATGGATCCCATGAGTATCTGGGATGACATAATCACAAACCGGTATGATACAAGAATAGTTATTTCCATCCTATCAGTAAATGGGACAGTTCCTGTGAAATTTGGTATAAATGTTAAACTGTAGAAACAAGAAATTGCGAATGCTTAGAAAAGACATAGAGTGCTGGAGTAACTCAGTGGGTCAAGCAGCATCTCTGGAGAATATGGATTGGTGGCATTTTGGGTTGGGACCTTTTTCAAACTGTTGTGATGGGGGAGGGGTGAAGAAAGCTGGAAGAGGAACAGGTCAAAGACTGGCAAGTGATAGGTGGATACTGGTGAGGGTGTTTGTTGATAGGCAGATGCTTGGACAGAGGAGTTGGATAGGACAGATTTGGAGAGATATGGGCCAAACGAGGGCAGGTGGCACTAGTGTAGCTGGGGCATGTTGGCTGGTGTGGACGTTGGGCCAAAGGGCATGTTTCCACGCTGTATCACTATGACTATGAAAAGACAAAAGGTGTCAGACAAAAGAATTGCAGGGTTGCAAATTGTGAAGCCAGAGGAAGGAATGTAGGATAAGGGGAGAAATAGGTCAGAGTCCAGAGGAGAGAGGGGAAGGAGGGGGGAAAAAGCAAGGGAAGGGGATTTGGTAATTACCTAAAATTGGAGAATTCAATGTTCATACCATTGGGTTTGTAAGCTACCCAAGTGGAATACGAGGTGCTGCTTCTCCAGTTTGTGTGTGGCCTCACTCTGGCAATGGAGAATACTAAGGAAAGAAAGGTTAGTATGGGAATGGGCAGAGGAGTTAAAATGGTTAGCAACCAAGAGATCTTGTAGAATAGTTGGTGGACAGAATGCAAGTGTACAGCGAAATGGTCGCAAAGCCTATGTTTGTTCTCACTGATGTACAGGGAGCCACTTCGGGAACACTGGATGCATAGATGAGGTTAGAGGAGGTGCACATAAACCTCTGCCTCACCTGAAAGGACTGCTGGGGTGCCTGGATGGAGGTGAGGGAGGAGGTATGGGGACAAGTGTTACATCTCCTGTGGTTGCAGGGAAAAGTGCCTGGGAAGGGGATGATTTGTGTGGGAAGGGATGAGTGAACACAAGGAGATGCAGAGGGAGCAGTCTGCGGCACACGAAAGGTGGGGATGGGAAGATCTTGTTGGAGTTGACGGAAATGTCGGAGAATGATGTGTTGGATGGGGAGGCTCAAAGAGAGTCCAAGTGAATTTCAGGGCAGGGTGAAAGTTAGTGGTAATGTTAATGAAATTGAGTTCTGCATGAGTGTTGCACTAATGTGTTGTGTTAATTTCACAAACTATACCTATAATATGAAATGAAGAGCAAGATGTTTGAGGAGTTGAGAAAGTATGTCTCTTTTATATTGAAAATGGACAATGACCACATCATCCACACAACAAAGATCAATTCTACTGTGCTATTAACCTGACTACTGACTGACAACCAATGAAATGGTTGAGTCGGTTGGCATAGAAACAATTAAGAGAAGGTGAGTTAAGTAACGAGAGAGAAAGCAATAGAAAGATATGCCAGTAGGTTCAGAGAGGACTTGTGCAGACGGATTGGCATTCACTTGTTGGGCCAGTTGGCTGTTACAATGCTGAAAATGCTGTTTTTGCTGAACCTGAAATATATTAATAGTACTGTCGGGCAGCAATCTTTCATCAGATAAACAGATTTCCACAGAACGTTACAGGGTTATCTTGTTTCACCTTTTCCATATGTGACTTCTTGCCAGAAATAATTTATGTCCTCTCTGTTTCTACTGTCGGCCTTTCGTAACCTGGTTAGTTATCTCTATTATGTGGTATTGCTCATATCTTCCAAACAATGCCACATAATACGGGGTACAATACTGCTCCTTTCTTCCCCGTGAATCTGAATTAGGAGCAAGCATTGTCAGCCTTCTTGAATGGAATAAAATTTGACCTCTGTGATATAATCTGCCACATCTGTTGTGATCTCTTATTAGGGCCATCATCTCTATTCCCAGGAGTTCGCCATGAGATCTAGGGCACACATTCTATCGCACGGACCTTCTCCTTACCAATATTTAATTTGTCTTATACAATCTTGTACAGAGATTAATGAAATCCATTCAATAAATCCCACTCTTGTTCTATCAGGTAAACCACAAATAGACTTAGAATTTAAAATAAAAACAGCAAATCTTGGAAACACTTAAGTTCTGGCAACATCTATGAAACAAGAAACAGTTAATGTTTCGTCGAAGTTCTGATAAAGGACTTCTGATTGGACACAATAACTATTTCTATTTATAGATCTGTCTGTAGCTAAGTGTTCCATCATTTAGTGTTTTATTTAAAATTTCAGTACTATAGATGATCTTTCGTGAGAAGTAATAAATGGCAGAGAATGGACATGCTATAACATTCAGAGGGAGAAAGCAAAATATCTGCGATCGAATAGAAACCAAAAGGAAATGGATGACACAGATTTGAGCTCATTGTGAGACGGTGATGAAGGCTTGCTAAAGCGTGCCAATCTGTTTAGAAAGGTTTGCATAGAGGGTGAACATAGGAGAGAAAATAAAGTACTGGAACTGTGAAATACAGATCATAGCTGTTGCAGGAAATCTGACGTAGGAGAGAATGCTCGAAGTTCAGTAGGTCAGGCCATTCCACGGAGAGAGAAAAACTAAAATGTGGATAACTTGCATCAGAATCGGCCAGTCTGTCATAAACTAGAAAAGCTAGTTTTCTGAAGTTGTTAAAATCTGTTGATTTTCAAGGACTGCAATATTACCAGTTGGAAGTTGAAATGTTGTTCCTTAAGTTTAAGTTGGAATTTGTTGGAATAGTATAAATAAAATCAGACGGGTCAAGTGGAAGTGGAATGGAGGACTAAAGCGACAAACGTAGGGTCAGCCTTGTCGACTAAATGGACACATTCCCCAAAGTAATAACCTAACCAACATTTGGTTTATTTAATCTACAAGAGACTACATTGTGGGCATCCAATGCATTGCACAACAACGGAAGAAATGCAAGTGAATTATTTCTTCATCTGGATTCGGTGTTGGAAGTTCCTGGATGGTGGTACGGTGTAAGGCATTGCATCTGGTGTGGCTGCATGGGAAAATGCCATGAGATTTGGTGTTGGTAGAACTGGGAGAGTGAATCATGGAGGAAACCCAGGCGGTAACGGGGAGTTCCCAACCTCATGCAGACTACATTTGAGGTCGTTATTGAATGCGGATCACTGGAACTATGAGAAAGTGGATTGACCTGCCACGCCATTTTGCCTGTCAAGTCATGACCACAGATAATGGTTTTATCAGTTTGCAATGAGGTCAACTGATTTAAATCCGGGTTGTATCGAGGCCCTAAATTACATGGCTATGGGCAGCCTAACAAAGTTCCGATAGAAAGATTTAGAAAGTTATGTGATTGCAAATGAATTATTCAAGCAGAGTCCTGACTGGAAACGTCCGCTGTCCATTCCCTCCACAAATGCTGCCTGACCAGCTGAATTCCTCCAACATTTCGTGTTTTGCTCGAGATTCCTGCAGCTGCAGTTCCTTTGGTCCCTACTAATCACAGTTGTTGCCTCTGGAACTGTAGATGCTGGTTTACGCAACGTGCTGGAGAACATGGGTAGGTGACGTTTCAGGTCGGGACCCACCTTTCAGAATGAAACCCAATCTGAAACAACATCTATCCATGTTCTCCAGAAATGCTGCTCGACTCGCTGAGTTACTCCAGCACCTTGGGTCCTTTTATAGTTGTTGCTTTCTCAGTATCAGTCTATGTGTAACACCAAACAACCACTTTCAGCTTTGGTTTTCAGGACACAGGTAGTGTCAGAAATAATAAGGTTATTACAATAAAAATGTTTGTCTGATTTTTTTTTTTGTTCCATGTTGCAGCTGTTTTTTCCTTGACAAGATTAAGGAGCGGTTGTCATTTGTTCAAGCCGATGACAGTATGGAGGTAGATGAAGAAGCTGATGTTAAGATTGAAGTGGACGGAGAAGAAGATGTCAACATGATCATTAGAGACTGTAAATTTAACATGAAGTTAAAAATGGTAGAAAGTGCAAGCAAACAGGTATGCAGAAAATTGGCATTGAACAGCACTGCACTAGAACAGGCCCTTTAACGCACAAAGCCAACACTATCTGCACATAGCCCATACCCCTCCATTTTCTACATATCCGTACGCCTATCTAAACGTCTTTTAAATGCCTCTAATGTCTCTGTTTCAACGACCAGCAGTGCGTTCCAGGCACTTACCACTCTCTGTGTGTAAAAACAAAACTTGCCCCATACATCTCCTTTAAACTGTGCCCCTCTCACTTTAAACTAAATTAACTAAACTATGCTCTCTAGCATTTGATTTTTCCATCCTGGGAAAAAGATTCTAACTGTCTACCCTATCTATGCCTCTCATGATCATTTATACTTCTATCAGGTCTCCCGGCAGCCTCCGGCGTTCAAGAGAAAACAATCCAAGAGTAGCTAATAACACATAATCCAGACAACGTATTGGTAAACCTCGTTTGCACCTTTTCCAAACCCGTCACATCATTCCTATAATAGGGTGACCGGAACTTCGAACAATACTCGAAATATGGCCAAAAATACTAAAACCCTGTAATATTGATATATATTGATTTATTGATGTCATGTGTATCGAGGTACAGTGAAAAACTTTGAGGGCTATCCTGTCAAATCATACCATTAATGTGTTAGTCAAGCCATACACAAATATAACAGGATAGTGCAATGCGAAAAATAACCAGAATGCAGAATATAGTATTACATATTGCAGCATTGCAGTATTAATTACAGAGAGAGTGCAAATGATCAAGTGCAAGGTCCACATTGAGGTCAGTTCAGAGATTGGAACTAAACCCTTAGCTTATGAGAAGGCTTACAGTAAGTAGTCTGATAACAGTGAAGAAGAAGGCATTTCTGAAACTGACGGTACATGCTTTCATGATTTTGTATCTCTGGCCCGACAGGAGAGGAAAGACAAGGAATGATTGGGGTATAAATAGTCTGCGATTATGTCTATGTTGAATGCCTCAGACTTGGACTTCACCCAGAAGTGGGCCACACGGTTCATCCGTACGTAGTTCCTGGTTGGGGAACACTTGTTTTGTCGTCTTTGGCAACCAGTCCTCTACACGCTTACCAATTAAGTTTGTGACAGCAGTAGCATATTCATTTAGGTTGGCTGCAGAGTTCTTGAAGATGCACTAGTCCTCCGACTAGTATCTTTCCAGAATCTATTGATCAAACTCAGTAAATATAAAAAATTGTAATAGAAGAAAGAATTTGTGTTGAGCTACATCTTGTTGATGAGAAGTTCCACTAACGTCTCAATTGTTCAATCACAGCATTTAGATGACACAGAAATGAAATGAGGTTGGCCATGAACATGGGAGGGGTTTGTACCTGAATTCCAGTTTCTAATTGGCAGTCATTGCTCCTGCAGCCAGGGTCGAAGCCAAGTAATGTCTCTTATGGTCAATAAAACACCTGGCTCTCAGCATAGAAGTTATCTGTACAGTGGGCAGTGGCTGAGAAGGTGGGAACAGTGATGGGAACAGTGTAGAAAACTTCTGTTCACAAAAGGGGAGGAAATAAACTGGCCATAAATTCTGGTATGATGTAAAAGATTGGAAGTTAAATTACATTTAACAATTTTATGGTTGAAATGATTTGTGTTCAATAATTAAAATTGTAACCGATTGTTAGATTGTCTGAATGCTAAGTCTGCGACTTCACATTGTTTCTTTACCTACATTACACTATTACATTCTCAGTATTTGCAACATTTAAAAAAAAGTTTAACTTGTTTCCTTATTTCAGAACAACTTTTCAGTGTCGACAAAACTGCTCAAAGAACTTCTCAGGGAGTCCAAGGCCAGGGATGACTGGAGAGTGAAGTGGATACACACTTACAGCCGATTCAGACACAGGCATAGCCGGAATCTGGAGAGACCTGAGCAGATTAAAACAGTGATCAAGAATATCCCTTTGCTGGGTAATGACCAACAAACTCCTATCAAACTCCCGTCTTTGAGACCAGAATACAGGCTCTCTGATACTTTTCCCACTGCGCATTTAGGTGTCCTGTGCAAACTTATTTATTACTGGGTATTGTCAGTGGGAATTTTGATATAATCTTCGCCTGGCCTGGCCCAGGATTATAGGAGCAGAGCATTCGGCCATTAAAGGACACAAAGTGCTGGAGTAACTTAGTCGGTCAGGCAAAATCTCTGGAGAACGTGGATAGGTGACGTTTCAGATCGGGACCTTTCTTCAGTCTGAATAAGGGTCCTGACTCAAAATGGCACCAATCCACATTTTCCGGAGATACTACCTGACCTGCTAAGTTACTCCAGCACATTGTGTCTTTCTTTGTAAACCAGTATCTGCAGTTCCTTTTGTCTTCATTTCAAAGGATAGATACATAGAAAATAGGTGCAGGAGTAGGCCATTCGGCCCTTCGTGTGAGCACCGCCATTCAATGTGATCATGGATGATCATCCAGAATCAGAACCCTGTTCCTGCTTTTTCCCCATATCCCCTGATTCCATTAGCCCTAATAGCTATATCTAACTCTCTAATGGTACATGGACTGCCGTAAAATTAAAACGGGCTCCTTGTTCACAAACAAAAGAGGAGTTTAGAAAGATGGATTGTTTAAGAAGAAAATAATTGAGAATTAAAGACTAGTGAATTTGGAGGAGTGAGGGTGGGATTTATTGAAGTCAATTCCAAGGGAAGGTATAATCCATTTGGACATTGATTGATTAACCTAAGGGAGTGTGGATTTCTAAAGGGAAAATCATATCCAAAGGGCCTGCCCCACGAGCATGCGACTCCTAACGTGGTCGCTTGAGCCGTACGGCCTCGCGGGGCCGGTCCCACTTCGATCGCCGGAGCCCTATGGAGTTGTGCAGAGCTGGTCCCGACATCGTGCGGGGCTCCGAAAAACTAACCGTGTTCAAAAATTCCGCGTGGCAACGGCCTGCCGGCCCGCAGCCGCCTCGACGCCGTACGTCACGCGTGAACTTCCCGCGGACTTCGCTCTAATTTCATGTCACTCACTCGACCTCCGCGCGGCCCACACTTCAGGTTTGGTCGCGCTTGCCGCATGCAGGCGCATGCTGGTGGGACCGGCCCTTTAGGTCGCGCTTGCCGCATGGAGTCGCATGCTCGTGGGACAGGCCCTTAAGCACAAGCAAAAAAATGTTGTCAACAAAGGGAGTGGATGAAAGCAGTGCATTTGATGTCATCTGCTTGGATTTAACCACCAGGCATCCCAAGGAGTGTGGAAAATTGTATAAAAAATTAGTTAAGTAGCTGGAAGCCCATTTGCTCTGCATTCCAACTTCAAGCTGTTTTAACATTCATCCTTGCCCAGACCTTGAAAGCCCAATAAATGCATATCTTGAGCTCCCAGTGAAGGTATCCCAGAGCAAGCACTAAGAATTGAGATTGACTTAACCTAATACGTCAATTTTCGCTGGCATGACGATCATAAGCTGACTTGCCTCCTATGCCATAATTTCTTATGATTCATAAACGTGATTCAGTGAATGCACACGAAGACCTGGGCTTTACATCGTGCAGATGTCACCCTTTTCCAGGACTTGTGCAGAGTGTGAGTATTGTACCTTTACACAGAAACCATACACTGCAAGTATAACGTTTTTACTAGAAACCGTACACAGTGCACGTATCCCAGCTTTACGTGGAACCGTACACAGTGCAAATATCACGTCTTTGCCGGAAACTGTACACAATGCAAGTATCGCACTTTTACCAGGAACCTTACACAGTGCAAGAATCACAGCTTTACTGGGTGTGATTGTTTAGCATGTGAGAATGTAAACAAATATCTTTTCTTCTAGTTGAAACTAAGATGGAATATCTAAATACCCACCGGGATGCCCTCAGAGAACAGAACACCTTGCTTGGCACAACCTATCACATTATTGCCAGTGCTCTAGCTAAAGACCCATTGAGTCTTCAGCACCTTGAGGAGGATCATGCGAATGAAGTAATAAAACTTTCTGAAGTCACTGAAACTAATGTAAAACAGGTAGGAACACATCCGTCACTCTACGACAGGCACGGAAATCGCTATCAAAACATGGAGGGGACGGGGGGACAGAATTTCTTGGCGAACGCACATTCATGAGCACACTCAAACACACACACACACAAGGCTTCGGGGGCTTCAGCCATGGGCCCTATGTGCGGTAATTAGTGACGGGTGCCGGCAGTCGGCGAAAACAATTTTGTAAGGCCCACAGCAAGCGTGGAGAAGCAGCGCTAAATGCAGCTCAACTCTGCCTGTCAAGCTGGGTTTAGCGCTGCTTCTCACGCTGGCTGGGGGCACTGCTCCCGTCTGACTCCCGACGTATCTGGCCACCCCCGGGCGTTGGTTGAGGGGGGGGGGGGGCACTCGGGTGGGGACGGGGATGGTCCAGTTGCGGTGCGGCAGCTATTGCTGCGCCGGAGACCCGGGATCGATTCTGGCCACGGATGAGGTGCAGGTCTGTGTCCAGGGCTGGTGAGAGTTTTTCGCTTGACCTGGGCATACAATTCAAACTCCGCTCTGATCTTTGCCCCACGGAGGCCTCCCTCCTCCAATCACCGCGCTCTATCCTCAGTCCCACCACCATACTTCCGCCTCTGACTGACACTTCCCCCCTCCAATTATCACGCTGAATTTTCATGGTCCCGCCCCCCATTGCCTGCTCAACGACGTCTCGTTCAATCGGCGCCCTCGATCATCAGTCCCACCTCCACTGTCTCGCGGAAAGCGGAGATTTCACCGAGTATTAAAATCCGGATTACAAAAAATGGGGGGGATTCTCATTCTTCTACGTCCCACCTCCACTTCTCAAAACGGGGCGACGTATGTCCCCTGGCCCCCCAGGGATTTCCGCCCCTGCTCTACAAGGACGTTTAGCTTTAGGTTTATTAATGTCACATGTACTGAGGAACAGCTTTATTTTGTATGCTACCCACTCAGATTAGATAATATACATAAATACAATCGTCAAACTCAAATACAATAGGTAGAGCAAAGGGGAAGATGCAGCACGCAGCATATTGTTCTCAGCCTTGTATCGCATCAATTCCATGGATAAACCTCATTGCCCACAATGGAGTAGAGGTGAATCGGACAGTACCCTAATTTATGGAAATAGCTTTCAGAAGGATGATAACGGTGGGGAAGAAGCTGTTCCTGATTCTGCTGGTGCACACTTTCAAGCTTCTGTACCTTTTGCCCAATGGGAGGGATGGGAGGATGAATGATTGCCTCTAGTGACTGATGCTCATCTGGAATTGGTTCTTGGTGTTTTGTACCAGGTTATAATTGGATTATACAGAAAGGCTTATAAATTTCTCCAAAGTTCCGCTAAAAAGACTGAAGAGGAGGTGCAGTCTCTTCCTGAAGAACATGTTGAGACAGCGGGAGTGATTGAAGCCTACATGAATTTGGCAACTTTCTGTGACAAGCGCCTGCGTGAGGAAGAAGAAAGTGACAACAGTAAGCCTGCACGAAAGCTTCCCACAACCTCCGTTCCTCTCTGCCGTTGCAAGCTCCGTGTGTTGACAGTATGCAGCAAGTAGAACATAGCTCTTGTTTGGTACAATGGTGACTGGGTTACTCACGTATTTCCACACCTCAGTTTATAGCCAGTTGAGTGTCCTGACATTCAGTCTTGCCACCATGACAACCGAACTGGTGCTAACACTCTTAGCTCTGGAACAACCCTCCTAAACTGCTCCAGCATTCTACACCACTTGCCTCCCATAAGATGCTCCGAACATACGCATTATATTTCCTGCATTGCTCACAGCTAAATTTTGTTTGTTAACACTCATATTTCAAAGCATTAAAGAGGCAATGTAAATACCATTTGTTGTGTAGACCAGCGTGTCTTTTTGCAGCCAACTAACCTTGATAAAGAAATTATTCAATTTATTTCATTATGATTGACTTATTTTTTTCTGCTGTTTTTATCTCATCATTCTTCTCATCTTCATACATCTGTTGGATTTTCTGCTAATCATTTATCAGCAGGGGTATGACCTGTTGGTCCTCGTGCCTGCTTTAAAATCGGTGCCCCTAACACCACTCAGTTTTCAGACCCAAAAACCACTTGCACTTTTCAGAAGATGCTGTGTTTCCCATCACTTGTTGCTAAATTAGTCAGAACATACATGACAAGGCAATTAGTTTAGTTTATTATTGTCACGTGTACTGAGGTACAGTGAAAAGCTTTTGATGGCATGCTATCCAGTCAAAGAAAAGACTATAGTCAAGCTGCCCACAGTGCTCAAGGATAAAGGGTACAAGATTTAGTGCAAAAGGTAAAACATTGAAGTCTGATTAAAGATAGATCAAAGGTCTCCAATGAGGTAGATCGGAGGTCAATAGAAGGGAGGTTGGTTTGCATGATGGTCTGGGCTGTGTCCACAACTCTGCAATTTCTTGCATTCTTGGATAGAGCTGTTCCCAAAGCCAGCTGTTATGTATCCCAATAAGATGCTTTCTACAGTGCATTTATTAACGTTTATTCTGGCTTTCATGCCTTCACAGTTATTCTGATTATGAGCACAATGTTGGTGCATCCATTCTTTCATGGATTTCAATAAATAAATTTGTTTTACAGTTATGAATTTCCCTGAGCTGCAGACGTTCCCAGCGTGTGTGGTGGAGAATATGTTAAAAGCAATGAGATATAACTCACAGGAAGCAAGACTGAGATTCCCGAGATTGTTACAGATTGTGGAGTTATATCCAATCGAGACACAGGACCTTATGGCGAGAGAGGTATGTTCTTAGGTCTGGTGGCTACTGATTGAATACTTTCTGTTCTCCTAATGACATTCTCCCAGAGCAAAACTCGGAATAATTGTGGTAACACAAGGAACCGCAGATGCTGAAATCTTGCGTGAAACACTAAGTGCTGGATTAACTCAGCAGATCAAGCAGTATCTCTGGAGAACATACGTTTCGGATTGGGACCTTTCTTCAGAATCGAACCGGTCCATGTCCTCCAGAGATGCTGCCTCACCCACTGAGTTACTCTCGCACTTTGTGTTTTACTAATAATAATTCTGCCCCATCTGCCCATGATCTGAAAAGCGCAGTCCTGACTAGCGGTAACGGACTTGAACGAATACGCCACAGTCGTTACAGACTTCATAAAGAAATGTGTGGAGGACTGCATCCCTACAAAAACCTTCAGAGTGTTTCCCAATCAGAAACCTTGGATGAAATTTGAGATCCGCACTCTTCTGAAGTCCAGACACCAGGCATTCACGTCTGATGATACAGTGGCCTACAAGAAGTCCAGATACGACCTTGGTAAGGCCATCAAAAAGGCCAAAAGGGGCTTCTGCTCCAAGCTGGAGGATGAGACAGATGTTCGGCAGCTGTGGTGGGGCCTGAATGCAATCACCTCCTACAAGGTGAAAGCAGGAGGCAGCTCGAATGTCGGCGAAACATCACTCCCTGATGAGCTCAATGCGTTTTACGCACGCTTTGATAGGGAGAATACTGATGTGCCTTCCCGAGCCCCCATTCGCTGTGATGGTATTTCAGTCTCAGTCACAGAGGCCGACGTCAGGAAATCCTTCAGAGGGGTGAACCCTCGAAAAGCGCCTGGACCTGATGGTATACCCGGTCGTGTTCTAAAAACCTGTGCGGACCAACTGGCTGGAGTTTTTACCGACATTTTCAACCTCTCACTTCTGAGTTCTGAGGTCCCCACCTGCTTTAAAAGGGCATCAATTATACCAGTGCCCAAGAAGAGTAAGGTGACGTACCTCAATGACTATCGACCAGTGGCACTAACGCCTGTGGTGATGAAGTGCTTTGAGAGGTTGATCATGGCGCAAATCAACTCCTACCTCGACCAAAACCTGGATCCACTGCAGTTCGCTTACCGCCACAACAGATCAACGGTGGATGCGATCTCGCTGGCACTCCACTCCGCTCTAGACCGCTTGGGCAACAAAAACTCATATGTCAGGCTGTTATTCATTGATTACAGCTCGGCATTTAACACAATCATCCCCTCCAAGCTGGTTACCAAACTCGCAGAACTGGGTCTCTGCGCATCCCTCTGCAATTGGATCCTCGGCTTCCTCATTCACAGACCACAGTCTGTTCGTATTGGTGGAAATGTGTCAGCCTCGATAACAATCAGCACAGGAACACCTCAAGGCTGCGTGCTCAGCCCCCTGCTGTACTCACTCTATATTCATGACTGCGTAGCTGGTAACAGTGCGAACTCCATCATCAAGTTCGCTGACGACACCAGTTGTGGGACGTATGGGGATTAGTCAGAGTATAGAAGAGAGATCGAGCAATTGTCCATATGGTGCCAGCACAATAACCTGGCCCTCAACATCAGCAAAACCAAGGAACTGATTGTGGACTTTGGAAGGAGTAGGATGGGGACCCACAGTCCCGTTTATATCAACGGGTCGATGTTTGAAAGGGTCAAGACCTTCAAATTCCTGGGCGTGCACATCTCTGAAGATCTTTCCTGGTCCGTGAACACTAATGCAATTATCAAGAAAGCACATCAACGCCTCAACTTCCTGAGAAGATTACGGAGAGTCAGTTTGTCAAGGAGGACTCTCTCTAACTTCTACAGGTGCACAGTAGAGAGCATGCTGACCAGTTGCATCATGGCTTGGTTCGGCAACTTGAGCGCCCTGGAGAGGAAAAGACTACAAAAAGTAGTAAACACTGCCCAGTCCATCATCGGCTCTGACCTTTCTTCCATCAAGGGGATTTATCGAAGTCGCTGCCTCAAAAAGGCTGGCAGTATCATCAAAGACCCACACCATCCTGGCCACACAATCATCTCCCTGCTACCTTCAGGTAGAAGGTACAGGAGCCTGAAGACTGCAACGACCAGGTTCAGGAATGGCTACTTCCCCACAGCCATCAGGCTATTAAACCTGGCTCGGACAAAACTCTGATCATTAATAACCCATATCTGTTATTTGCACTTTATCAGTTTATTTATTAATGTGTGAGTATATTTATATAATGGTATATGGACACACTGACCTGTTTTGTAGTAAATGCCTACTATGTTCTGTGTGCTGAAGCAAAGCAAGAATTTCATTGTCCTATCAGGGACACATATAATCATATAACAATTACAGCACGGAAACAGGCCATCTCGACCCTTCTAGTCCGTGCCGAACACATAATCTCCCCTAGTCCCATATACCTGCGCTCAGACCATAACCCTCCATTCCTTTCCCATCTATATAACTATCCAATTTATTTTTAAATGATAAAAACGAACCTGCCTCCACCACCTTCACTGGAAGCTCATTCCACACAGCTACCACTCTCTGAGTAAAGAAGTTCCCCCTCATGTTACCCCTAAACTTCAGTCCCTTAATTCTCAAGTCATGTCCCCTTGTTTGAATCTTCCCTACTCTCAGTGGGAAAAGCTTTTCCACGTCAACTCTGTCTATCCCTCTCATCATTTTAAAAACCTCTATCAAGTCCCCCCTTAACCTTCTGCGCTCCAAAGAATAAAGCCCTAACTTGTTCAACCTTTCTCTGTAACTTAGTTGCTGAAACCCAGGCAACATTCTAGTAAATCTCCTCTGTACTCTCTCTATTTTGTTTACATCCTTCCTATAATTAGGCGACCAAAATTGTACACCATACTCCAGAATTGGCCTCACCAATGCCTTGTACAATTTTAACATTACTTCCCAACTTCTATACTCAATGCTCTGATTTATAAAGGCCAGCACACCAAAAGCTTTCTTTACCACCCTATCTACATGAGATTCCACTTTCAGGGAACTGTGCACAGTTATTCCCAGATCCCTCTGTTCACCTACATTCTTCAATTTCCTACCATTTACCATGTACGTCCTATTTTGATTTGTCCTGCCAAGATGTAGCACCTCACACTTATCAGCATTAAACTCCATCTGCCATCTTTCAGCCCACTCTTCCAACTGGCATAAATCTCTCTGTAGACTTTGAAACTCTACTTCATTACCCGCAACCCCACCTATCTTAGTATCATCTGCATACTTACTAATCCAATTTACCACGCCATCGTCCAGATCATTGATGTACATGACAAACAACAGTGGACCCAACACAGATCCCTGTGGCACCCCACTCGTCACTGGCCTCCAACCTGACAAACAACCATCCACCATTACTCTCTGGCATCTCCCATTCAGCCACTGTTGAATCCATCTTGCTACTCCACCATTAATACCCAACCATTGAACCTTCTTAACCAACCTTCCATGAGGAACCTTGTCAAAGGCCTTATGGAAGGTGACAATAAACCTTATGGAAATGACAATAAGCTCACTTGAACTTGACTATACCAACACATTTCCTTCCATCTCTGCCTCAGTCTTTCACTGGATTCACCTACTTTTATTTTATCATGCTGACTGGATGGTTTGGAACCAATTTTTAAAAATTTGCTTCAAAACTAAAGCCACATTTTGAGAAAGGTAATTATGTCCTTTCTTGGTGTTTTTGGTCTATGGAATGACAGTAGTTGGAGGCAATTCCTTTGATTTCAGATTATACTATTAAATTAGGTTAATAATTTATCTAATATAACATTTAATAATGTATAATAACAATCTAATAAGTCTTCTTTAACGTTCACCAGGTGTCTACCATTCCATGTTGGCAGTTCATTGGCTGGATTAGTCAGATGATGGCTGTACTAGACAAAAGAGAAGCTAATGTGGTGCAGCACATCATTGAGAAGATTGCAGATTCCTATCCACAGGCTGTTATCTACCCATTCATGATCAGCAGTGAGAGCTTCACATTTGAACTATCTGCAAATGGCAATAGGAACAGAGAATTTGTTGAGAGGTAAAAAGAAATGCTGTCATCCAGTCTTGTTTCTTTTAATTATTGAATCATCTTTTCAGCTGGTTAAATATGAACTAATTCCTTATTTGGGATAATGCTTTTGTCCGTCTTTAATGTACTGTGGTTTTGTGGTTCTTCAACATAGGGTCTGTATCACCTGTAATGTGCAAACGTTACAAATTTACTCTATGAGGGTGAAGGGAAACATACTAATATTATAAATGGAGGGAGAAGATGGACATAAATTGATAGAAGGGAGGAGCTTATTGCAAACTCAGCTTCAATGCTTTGGCTTCTATTAGGATTGGATTTGACTTTTGCTCCCTTAAGGAAAATAGTTTCAAATGCAATGTATTACTATTAGAATTCTTAATTCCTAATATTATGTTGGTTGACCCAGTCTGATCAAAGCCAAGACATCCTTATTCTATGCCCACAATTCTACATAGTGCAGAGCTATACATTTTATGAATACTTTGTTTACCCCCTCAGTAATCCTAAAAAGGCTTGATAGTCAATAAGCTTTATCAGTGGCCTTACTAATTTTTCTTAGTAAATTAAAATATTTCAAATCTGCCACTCAGTTTATCACATCTTTCTCCAGAGTAGGATTCTTTCTGATACAATTGGCAACAACTATACAGGGTAAGCTTTTACAATGCAATAAACATTTTGGGCAGATTTTACATAAAATAAAGTTGTTTACTACCAGCTATTTCAACGTTCTTTTTGAAAATCAGATCCAACTAATCAAAAGGCTTTGCCAGCTTTGCCCACATTACATGAATGAAAAAAAGTCAGAATATCCAGCCTGTTTTTGTTGCCAACGTGTTTACGCAGCTGGTGTGGGAGAGTTGTTAGACAGTAATGTCCCCCAGAATGTTGGAGCGATATTTAATGATGGCATGCCCAATAATTGCCAAGGGAGATGTTCAATGCCTGATGTACATTTGACACACACATGACAGTCATGTTGCCTGGCACTATCAGTTCAAGTCTGGATGTTACACTGGTCTTGCTTCATGCAATCATCAGTCTATGTTGCCTTCTAACCTTACATAAGAAAGGCCATTGATGTAGCAGCTGGAGATGGTTCAGCCTCGGGTATTACTGCAAGGCAATTCTGCACCTGAGATGATTGGCCACCATTCAACCATTATCCATTTTTGCAGTTAATATTCCAGCCACAGGAATTCCTCTCATTCTCATTTAGAGTATCAGTGTTCTTTGATATCAGTCTTTACTTTGAATTCATGCTTTCCATTCAATTTGAATTAAAAAATGTATTGGCCGTCGGCTTTCTGAAAAATTATTCAAAACGTTTATCACTCTTTGAATAATAAAATTACTTGTGATACAGTCGTAGAATCCTATAGCACAATAGGAAGATACTTATACACTGGTGCTCTCTGTTTGAGAGAACTGACCAATTAGCTCCAATGTTCCTCTAACTTGATTGCCTGCAAATATATGCCCATTTTTTGTTTGAAAAGTCTATGAAGTCTGGTTCCACTAATTATTAGGTGTTACCTTCCATATCTTAAACTTCTTAACATAAACAAGTGTTATCTTCATCTTCCCGCCACTTTTATGATTTATTTTAAAACTATGACCATGGGGTTACTGACCTTTATGTCAGGAGATATGTTTTTTCCTTAATTCCTGAAAAGCCCTCATAACCTTTTCTTCTATTGGAATTCTCCTTAACTTTATCTTTACTGAGGAAAGCAGCTTCAAATAATGTGCATTTTGTCTAGAGTTCATGATTCCCAATATAATACTGACTGTCCTAGTCTGGTCAAAGCCATGACATCCTTCCTAAGCAATGGTGCCCACAATTCTATACCGTGCAGATCCAGAGATTTTATAAATTCTTTGATATTCCAGTCAATTATTTCAATAGGACTTAACATTCAATAAGCTTTATTATTGACCTTGTTAGCTCTCCTTAGCACTTCGAAGACCAGATCCCAGGCATTCAGGTCTGGTGACGCTGAGGTCTTTAAGAGGTCCAGATACGACCTTGACAAGGTCATGAAAAAGGCCAAAAGGGATTTCTTCCCTAAAAAATTGCTGTGGGACAGGCCCTTAAGAATTTCATTGTCCTATCTGGGACATTGACAGTAAAACATTCTTGACTCTTGAAAGATTTCAACAATGCCTCCTGGTTCTCTCCACAATTCCTATCATTTTTATTCCCATTGTAAATGTATTCACTATGTAAATTAATTCTCAATGTAAATTTATTCACTACGATCAGGTCATGCAGAGATGCAGTGCACAAAAGTGCAACATGAAAGTTCATCCATGCCTTATAAGTGATCCAGACCGTGCAAAGCTTATCCCCTAAGAGATGAGGACAGCTTAAAGTTAGGTGAATCTGATGCTCTCTGGTTGTGTTCTTCCCCTCGAGATTTTCCCCAAGCTATACAGTTCTCTTGCCCTCATTTGTTCACGAAAGCAATTAACATAGAAACATAGAAAATAGGTGCAGGAGTAGGCCATTTGGCCCTTCGAGCCTGCACCGCCATTCAATATGATCATGGCTGATCATCCAACTCAGTATCCTGTACCTGCCTTCTCTCCATACCCCCTGATCCCTTTAGCCACAAGGGCCACATCTAACTCCCTCTTAAATATAGCCAATGAACTGGCCTCAACTACCTTCTGCGGGAGAGAATTCCACAGATTCACCACTCTCTGTGTGAAAAAAGTTTTCCTCATCTCGGTCCTAAAAGATTTCCCCTTTATCCTTAAACTGTGACCCCTTGTTCTGGACTTCCCCAACATCGGGAACAATCTTCCTGCATCTAGCCTGTCCAACCCCTTAAGAATTTTGTACGTTTCTATAAGATCCCCCCTCAATCTTCTAAATTCTAGCGAGTACAAACTGAGTCTATCCAGTCTTTCTTCATATGAAAGTCCTGACATCCCAGGAATCAGTCTGGTGAACCTTCTCTGTACTCCCTCTATGGCAAGAATGTCTTTCCTCAGATTAGGAGACCAAAACTGTATGCAATACTCCAGGTGTGGTCTCACCAAGACCCTGTACAACTGCAGTAGAACCTCCCTGCTCCTATACTCAAATCCTTTTGCTATGAATGCTAACATACCATTCGCCTTCTTCACTGCCTGCTGCACCTGCATGCCTACTTTTGTATGAAAAAGTGAATTGTTACCTGTCCTCTCTGTTCATCGATATATTCTAGTCCACAGTCATGAAGCATATGTTTCTCTCCCAGGTTGAAGGCTAAACTGGATAAAGGTGGAGTAATTGAAAAGTTCATCCTTTCCTTGGAACAGCTGAGTAATCCAGACTTATTGTTTACGGTAATATTCGGAATTCATACACTTAACAAACAATTCATGCTTGTACGAATGAGTAAACAACTGAATAATTATTTGTTCTTCAACAGGACTGGATCAGCAAATTCAGTGATCTACTGGGAAGTAAAGTGAAAAATAAGGAATTCCTGAAAAACAAGTATAATGAGATGTACTCAAATTTGGGATCTTTGCAAGCTCCGTGTATTGGAAAATTTAGAAAATGTTATGTTCAGGTTAGTGAAAGTTAATCAGGAGTTTCTAACCTAATATCCCTTTTGGAAGCCATTAAAATGAGATGTTTAACCACAAACATTACCCATCTTAATGTGTGGATGATACGGGGAGCAGCAAGCAAGCTTGTGTTGTGGAAGTTTCAAACAGAACACAGATTTCCTTCTCCAACTAACTAGCCCTTGGCAGTCATGTGTGGTGACATGTTTTGTCTCTTAACAATAATTGTCATTATATATTTATAATTTATATAGATATTTATCATTATATTTCTTAATTGCACCCATTGTCAATTTTCACTTTTATATTGTTCATGTATATAGGTTTTCTGTCTTGCAGTTCTGTTGGCACCAGCTGTTCTCAAGAGCCTAGTAGGGATTCCTAACAGCTAACCCAGACTATGAATAAATGAAGAAAACACAATCAGTCCCATCTTCCCCTCCCCCCACAAAGGAAGGATGATGCTTATTAGAGCATCCTTAGTTCTATCCCATAAATTAAGAATAGTCTCTGGTGTTCAACACAGGCTGGAAACCTAAATCGCATACCCCTGTGGATTGGTTGACTCAGATTATGCATAAATTGTTTTCATTTATATTTGAATGATTTCAGATCCATAGGGATTTATACTTGTAGATTTAATGTGTTCTTGTCCCTTTTTTTTCACTTTCTATAAAATAGTATTATCTGTTTAGCGTTTAACAGTTGTATGGACTGATCAACAATATCTTATAATCGTCTTTTCCGAACTTCAGATTTTCAGCAAAGCTTTTGATCAGCATTTTGGAAAAGATGGCTCAAAACTGTTGATGATGGATTTAAATACATTTGATGGAATAACAAAAGAAATCTTGCAAAGTGTGAGCAATTGTATGAAGGCACCTGGGAACCTGAAGGAGTATTCACCGTGGATGAGTGAATTCAAGCTTGAATATCTAAGGAATGAACTGGAAATCCCTGGCAAGTTGTATTTTCTGAATCTACACATTGCTCAATGGTCTAATTTTGGCAGAAAGCCTTCATGATTGAAAGCTAGAGGGTGTTAATGTAACTTTAATTGCACATTAGTTCTGCTTTACAAGTGTGTGACTTTTAACAGCTCTAGTTCTCCTTGAAGACGGCACAGGGGCGCAGTGGTAGAGTTGCTGCCTTACAGCCCCAGAGTCCTGGGTTCGATCCTGCCAATGGTGCTGTCTGTATGGAATTTGTACATTGTCCCTGTGACCACATGGGTTTTCTCCGGGTTTTCCCTTTCCTCCCACACTCTAAAGACGTGCAGGTTGTAGGTTAATTGATTTCTGTAAATTGTCCTTAGTGTGTAGGATAGAACCAGCATGTGATTGCTGGTCGGCTCAGATATGGTGAGCTGAAGAGCCAGTTTCCATGCTGTATCTCTAAAGTCTAATACAAACAGTGATCCACAAATAGTCCAGAAGCGAAAGATTGATCATCCCTTTCCCTCCACAGATGCTGCTTGACTTGCTGGGATCCTTGTAGGTCCCTTGCAGTCTCTTGCAAATGTAGGTCCATTGCAGTCAGAAACAGGTGAATTGATCATGGGAAACAAGGACATGGCATTTCGTTGTCTCTGTACTATACACTGACAATGACAATTAAAGTTGAATCGAATTGAATCAAAACATGGCAGACCAATTGAATAACTACTTTGGTTCTGTCTTCACTAAGGAAGACATAAATAATCTGCCGAAAATAGCAGGGGACCGGGGGTCAAATGAGATGGAGGAACTGAGTGAAATCCAGGTTAGCCGGGAAGTGGTGTTAGGTAAATTGAATGGATTAAAGGCTGATAAATCCCCAGGGCCAGATAGGCTGCATCCCAGAGTACTTAAGGAAGTAGCCCCAGGAATAGTGGATGCATTAGTGACAATTTTTCAAAACTCTTTAGATTCTGGAGTAGTTCCTGAGGATTGGAGGGTAGCTAATGTAACCCCACTTTTTAAAAAGGGAGGGAGAGAGAAAACGGGGAATTACAGACCAGTTAGTCTAACGTCGGTAGTGGGGAAACTG
The DNA here is from genome assembly GCF_010909765.2 of Amblyraja radiata. Classification (NCBI taxonomy): domain Eukaryota; kingdom Metazoa; phylum Chordata; class Chondrichthyes; order Rajiformes; family Rajidae; genus Amblyraja; species Amblyraja radiata. The sequence continues at coordinate 68,055,340 of NC_045959.1, read as the reverse complement.
CTAGAATCAGTTATTAAAGATAGGATAGCAGCACATTTGGAAAGTGGTGAAATCATTGGACAAAGTCAGCATGGATTTATGAAAGGTAAATCATGTCTGACGAATCTTATAGAATTTTTCGAGGATATAACTAGTAGAGTGGATAAGGGAGAACCAGTGGATGTGTTATATCTGGACTTTCAGAAGGCTTTCGACAAGGTCCCACATAAGAGATTAGTATACAAACTTAAAGCACACGGTATTGGGGGTTCAGTATTGATGTGGATAGAGAACTGGCTGGCAGACAGGAAGCAAAGAGTAGGAGTAAACGGGTCCTTTTCACAATGGCAGGCAGTGACTAGTGGGGTACCGCAAGGCTCAGTGCTGGGACCCCAGCTATTTACGATATATATTAATGATTTGGACGAGGGAATTGAATGAAACATCTCCAAGTTTGCGGATGACACGAAGCTGTGGGGGCAGTGTTAGCTGTGAGGAGGATTCTAGCAGGCTTCAAGGTGACTTGGATAGGCTGGGTGAGTGGGCAAATGCATGGCAGATGCAGTATAATGTGGATAAATGTGAGGTTATCCACTTTGGTGGCAAAAACAGGAAAGTTGACTATTATCTGAATGGTGGCCGATTAGGAAAAGGGGAGATGCAACGAGACCTGGGTGTCATGGTGCACCAGTCATTAAAAGTAGGCATGCAGGTGCAGCAGGCAGTGAAGAAAGCGAATGGTATGTTAGCATTCATAGCAAAAGGATTTGAGTATAAGAGCAGGGAGGTTCTACTGCAGTTGTACAGGGTCTTGGTGAGACCACACCTGGAGTATTGCGTACAGTTTCGGTCTCCTAATCTGAGAAAAGACATTCTTGCCATAGAGGGAGTACAGAGAAGGTTCACCAGACTGATTCCTGGGATGTCAGGACTTTCATATGAAGAAAGACTGGATAGACTCAGTTTGTACTCGCTAGAATTTAGAAGATTGAGGGGGGATCTTATAGAAACTTACAACATTCTTAAGGGGTTGGACAGGCTAGATGCAGGAAGATTGTTCCCGATGTTGGGGAAGTCCAGAACAAGGGGTCACAGTTTAAGGATAAGGGGGAAATCTTTTAGGACCGAGATGCGGAAAACATTTTTCACACAGAGAGTGGTGAATCTCTGGAATTCTCTGCCACATAAGGTAGTTGAGGCCAGTTCATTGGCTATATTTAAGAGGGAGTTAGATGTGGCCCTTGTGGCTAATGGGATCAGGGGGTATGGAGAGAAGGCAGATACAGGATACTGAGTTGGATGATCAGCCATGATCATATTGAATGGTGGTGCAGGCTCAAAGGGCCGAATGGCCTTCTCCTGCACCTATTTTCTATGTTTCCTCCAGCAGTTTGTCTTTTTTTCTTCTGATTCCAGCATCTACAGCCTCTAGTCTCCATAATCGACAATTAATTTGTCATGTTAAAGGAAGCATTGGCCACCAGTTCAAGAGGTCTTTTCATTATGATTCTGCTAATATTATTTTACACCATTACCAGCAATAAAATTTCTGTACTTTGGAAGCAGAGAGTTGAATATAAGAAATTTAGAACAATGTTGGGCGATTAAGGCTCATGACACACTTTAGGTTGTGCCCTATGTTTACAGAGAGCTGAACTTCAAATTTAGCATCTTTCATGATTGGATGGTTTATTATTATTTTGTATATCGAGATATAGTGAAAAATTTTGTTTTACATACTATTCCAGCAAATCAGATACAGAAAAAGTGCAGATGGAAAGGTGAGATAGATTGGAAGGTCGTTTAATATGAGAGGTCTGCTCAAGAACATGGTAACAGCAGGAGAGAAGCTCTTCTTGAATCTGGTGGTATATGCTTTCAGGTTTTTGATCCCTGCCCAATGGGAGAAGGGATGAAGAGAGAGTGACTGAGATTTCAGTGGACCTTGATTATGCTGGCTGCTTTCCCGTTCACGTGAAGTGCAAATGAAATCAATGGGGGGTGGAGATGGTGCTGTTTTATGTGATGGTCTGTGTTATGTTCACATCTCTGCAATTTATTGCAGTCTTGGCAAGCTGCCAGATGCATCCAGATAGGATACCTTCTACAGTGCATCATTGGAGACATGCTAAATTTCCTTAGCCTTCTGAGGAAGTAGAGGCATTGGTGTGCTTTCATGGCTATAGCATCAATGTTGTTAGATCAGGACAAGTTGTTGGTGATATTTACAACTAAAAACATAAAGCTCTCAGCCATCTCCACTTCAACACCAATGATACAGATTGGGGCATGTACATCAACCCGGTGACATTTTGCACAGGGCCAACGATGTATTAGGGGAAGGAAAAAAATGTAATGTATTTACTGTTGAACATATTAGATTTGCAATAATTGTTGTAAGAAATTACTTGGCTGTGGACTGGAAGTAGATCACTTGATTGCTACAGAACAGAACAGTGGATGGCAAAAAATATAAAGTGAGTTAGGAAATACCGCAAAAAGCTTTTCCCTAACCAGGCCAAGATACTCAAATAGACCAGCCATCCATAACAAATACGTTTTCTCTTTAGGACAATATGATGGTAAATCGAAACCACTGCCAGAATACCATGCACAAATCGCAGGATTTGATGAAAGGGTATGAACTGTTTTAAACTCATAATTATTCAGGAGAAAACGTTGATAAAAGTAGTCATCTATATTTTTAAGAATTTGTAATGTATTTTGTGGAAATGCGAGTAAAATGTGATCCTAGTTCAGTAAAGATGGAAAATTGGTAGTCATAAAGAAACACAGAAGTTGCTGAAAATACTCCGCAGCTTGAGAGCTGGGTTAAAACTATGTCAGAATTGGTTACTGTTAAAAACCCATGACCCCAGTTTGAATGGCTCATTGCCTACATACGATGAGAAGAATGTGTGTACAAATTAGCACTTGGGCAGTATGTATGTATCCCAATTTTTTTTCTATAGTTTTATGGTCTTACAATTTAGTCCAGAAATTTATCATGAAGAAACCGGACACATTTGCTTGTTTGCTCTATAATTTCTTCTTTAGGTTTCAATTTCAGATCATTTGTTAGAAATGTTATTGTAGTTTTCAGAGGGAATCTGTACTCTGTGCTCAAGTTGGTTTATTGTGTACATAGATACATTGTTTAGTGTATTTTAACTTCCAGTGAAGTAATTTTATCCACATGGTAGTATTTTAAACTGAAAAGATAATGCATTATCAACCTAATACATTCTGATATACCATGGTATGGTTAATTATGGTTAATTAATTTTGATTTGTATTTTCAGTTGTTCTGTTGTAAGAATATTAACAAGTATTCAGTAATTATGTTGACATTTTAAGGCATGAAATTGTATAATCTTCACATTTAGACTAATATGGTTTGTGCATTACTTCCATTCCCAAATAATAATAATTTTAAAAAATCAATATTGTTGAAAGGGCTCTCGTATATTTAATAATTTTGTTCCACAGCTAATGGTTTAAAAATTCTAATTGTAAAGCATTTACTCCTACAAGTAGAAAGTTTGACATTTCTCCCCTTAAGTTACATCCACTGTGATAAGCTTGTATATTTTAATGTTTGACTCTATGACTTTACTCAGATAAAAGTTATGAATTCTATAAGGAAGCCAAAGCGTCTAATAATTCGTGGAAATGATGAAAAAGAACATCCTTTCCTTGTGAAGGGCGGAGAAGATTTACGACAAGATCAGCGAATCGAGCAACTATTTGACATCATGAACATTATCCTTTCTCGAGATGCTGCTTGCAGTCAAAGAAACCTGCAGCTGAAGACATACCAAGTCATTCCAATGACGTCCAGGTACAATAGCATAATTGCTGTTCATAATGCAATGCTTTTCCAGAGATGATGGTTTGACACTAACTTATGACCATCGGTGCTGCAAGATTTAATAAAGGGCTGATGCCCACCAAACCCTCATTATTTTCACTTCTATCAATTGCCTCCAGATGACCATTATCTTATACCGTGCTGCTATTTCTTAGAGGTTTAATCCTCGGAATTGCAGGAACTCCCACTTGTTGATGTTGTTAAGCTGGAACGGGTGTAGAGAAGGCTTACGAGGATGTTATGAGGGCCTGAGCTCAAGGGGGAGATTGAGCAGGCTAGGACTGTACTCCTTGGAGCACAGGAGGACAAGGTGTGATCTTATCGAGGAATAGCTAGGGTAGATGCTCAAAATCTTTTACCCAGAGTAGGGAAATCAAGAACCAGAGGACATGGGGTTACGGTGAGGGGGCGATGATTTAATCGGCAACTTTTTTACACAAAGGGTGGTAGGTATATGGAACACGCTTCTGGAGGAGGTAGTTGAGGCAGGTATTATCACGTGTTAAAAAAACATTTAGACAGGTACATGGGTAGGATAGGTTTAGAAAGATATGTGCCACACACAGACAGGGAGACCAGTGTAGATGGGGCATGTTGGTCTGCGTGGGCAAGTTGGGCCGAAGGGCCTGTTTGACACAATGACTTGCTGTATGACTTTATGACTTGGGAGTCATCTTAAATGATCCATAGAATAAGTTGTAATGAATCACATGAGCAAGCGGAGCTTTGCAATGAGGACAAAATGTAGGGGAAGGAATCACAAAACGCTTTGTGAATAGAGATTGGCGCACTTTCCATTATAGCGAGAGAAAAATCAACAACACGTTTCCTAAAAAGTCAATGGCTCTGGAGTGAAAATTTGCGGATTGAATGTTCATAAATTAAGGAATAACTGTGATTGCCTTTATTCAAATTCAAAACATGAATTTCCATCTGAATTGGGCCTTCCTCAGAATACACATTTCTATCAGGTTGCAATAACTTGGACACACATCTCATAATGGGATAACTAATTAACCTATCTCATTACACATCCTAAGATATCACATAAACTATTCTGTATAATAAATAATTTACATAGCACTCCATAAATGACAACTGAGTTGTGTTTCTCTTCAGACTTGGTTTGATAGAATGGCTGGACAATACTCGTGTGTTCAAGGACTTCCTATTGAGCAACATGACTGAGGATGAACAAAAAAGGTAAAGTTGAAATAATCAAATACAACATCAATTGAAGATGTCATGTAAGGATTCTGTAGGATAACAATCATCCAAACAGTGAAATTTCCTCGAGTATTTGGTTCCATACATTTTCATTAGAATTCATAATCTAGCCTCTTGGGTCATAATTCTCTTTAGGAGGGCATCTAATTTCTTCTTGCAAATTTATGATTTTAAATGTGTGTAAGGCTGATAGAAGTTTGAATTAATAATGTCATAGCAAGGAAACCAGAGCATTTGGGATTTGAGTGACCAACTGAATGTGTCCGTCTTTAAACAGATGGGAAAGACTTTGAACTGAACTGTGCAAGAACTGCATAAGAACGGAACTCATTTTACTAATATTTCAGCAGACTTTGTATGTTACATCATTAATTTTTATTCCCATTTTTAAACTGTGACAAGGAAACCAGATCCCAGCAAAATGTATGAAGAATGGCTATTGAAGATGTCGGGGTCAGAAATAGATTTACTTGATCCTTCGATAAAGTATCTACTTATGAACATGTGAGTAGATTTGACTTGGGATCCAACTTCTGACTTTGGAATTTTATGTAGTTTTAACCTTTTGTAACATGACCAGTACCGCCAAATAATAAGTAAAGAATTCTGATTTTGGCAATTGAAAAAATAGGTGGAATATTAATGTAAATCTATTTAAAAGGCATTCTTCAAATGCTAATTAGACTAACTTTAACATTTAGCAAGAGTTGGGGATATGTAATGTATATTGGCAAGTAAAGGTGCAGCAGCAACTTTGGAATATAGTACTAAGATCTTAATAATGCTGTCAAGGTAAAGTGTTCTTCACGTTGGAGCTTATCCATAATTTACTTAATATATTCATGTAAATGGAATCCAAATATTCAGTATTAAAAGAAGCTTAATTATTGTGATAGTGTTAAATTGTCGACTGTAAATCTGAGCACAAGTAAATTACTGTAAATTAAAGTCAATAAAATAGCATTCCACTAAACTTAAAAGTTAATCTTATCTGTATGCTACACAGTTAGTACAGAGAGGTTGTATTCAGAAATAAAGAAATCAGATTTTATGATTGGTCCATGTGTACATGTCCACATCTTTACCTTCTTTACATCGTGAGACTAGGAAAATGTTTCACTAGGCATTTGCTCTCCTGGGCCTGCTGGAACTCCCGGTTATTCACAATTTTAACTCCCCTTCCCATACCAACCTTTCCGAAGATAGACACAAAATGCTGGAGAACTCAGCGGGACAGGCAGCATCTCTGCAGAGAAGGAATGGGTGACGTTTCGGGTCGAGACCCTTCAGTCTGACAGGCGGCATCTCTGGAGGAAGGAATGGGTGACAATAGACAATGGACAATTGGTGCAGGAGTAGGCCATTCAACCATTGAGGGAGTGCAGCGTAGGTTTACAAGGTTAATTCCCGGGATGGCGGGACTGTCATATGCTGAGAGAATGGAGCAGCTAGGCTTGTACACTCTGGAGTTTAGAAGGATGCTTCTTCTTCTTGCGAAGGTTGCAATCTTCCACCCCTAGAAGGATGCGAGGGGATCTCACTGAAACATATAAGATTGTTAACGGTTTGGACACGCTAGTGGCAGGAAACATGTTCCCGATTTTGGGGGAGTCCAGAACCAGGGGCCACAGTTTAAGAATAAGGAGTAAGCCATTTAGAACGGAGACATGGAAACACTTTTTCTCACAGACAGTGGTGAGTCTGTGGAATTCTCTGCCTCAGAGCGCGATGGAGGCAGGTTCTCTGGATGCTTTCAAGAGAGAGCTAGATGGGGCTCTTAAAAATGTTAATGTTACTTGTAATCCCTTCATCTAAATCATTAATATATATTGTAAATAGCTGCGGTTCCAGAACTGTAACTTACTGTACCCCACTAGCCGCTGCCTGCCATTCTGAAAGGGACCCGTTAATCCCTACTCTGTTTCCTGTCTGCCAACCAATTTTCTATCCATGTCAGCATTCTACCCCCATACCATGTGCCCTAATTCTGCCCAATCTCCTATGTGGGACCTTATCAAATGCTTTCTGAAAGTATAGGTACACTACATCCACTGGCTCTCCCTTGTCCATTCTCTCCCTTGTTACATCCTCAAAAAATTTCAGAAGATTCATCGGGCATGATTTCCTCTTCGTACATCTGAAGAAGGGTCTCGACCCGAGATGTCACCCATTCCTTCACTCCAGATATGTTGCCTGTCCCACTGAGTTACTCCAGCATTTTGTGTCTATCTTTGGTTTAAACCACCATCTGCAGTTCCTTCAGACACCAACCTTTCTGACCTTGGCCTCCTCCATTGCCAGAGTGATGCCACATGTAAATTGACGGATCAGCACCTCATATTCTGCTTGGGTAGCTTACAACCCAATGGTATGAACACTGAACTCTCATTTTTTTTAGTAATACCTCCCCTATCCCCTCTCTATTAAATGTATACCTCCCCAGCCAGGTGCTCACCTATTTCTACCACTGTTCTCTCCCAGACATCCTGCTCCTTTCTCCTCCTTTGTACACTCACCTTCCATCCACGAGTACCTCATTGCCCATTTCACTCTTCTTATTTTCTCTTCCCCTTTCAATTGTATCCCTCCCACTGGGCTTTAGCTTTTACTCCACTTCTTTCCCTATCTGACACCCTTTTGTCTCCTTTTCACCTCCAGTCTTTGTCACTTACTACACCTACCTGGTAACTTTTTGTACCACCTGCACCCTTTCAACTGTATCCACATATCACTCGCCAGACTTTGTTCCACCACTTCTTTTCCAGGTTTCTTCTCCCTACTACAATCTATCTGAAGAAGGGTCCTGACACAAAATGCCCCCTATCCATTCCCTGCATAGATGTTGCCTGATCCGCTGAGTTCCTCCAAGACTTAATGTTTTCCTCGTGATTACAACAACTGCAGTTCCTCGTGTCTCTCTTATAACTGTTTCATTTTTCAGAGTATGTTGAATTTATTTATACTTTGAATTCCCCTCCATAATACCCTCTGACCAGTAAGGGGGCATCCGGAAATACATGGGTATAACACAAAGGACACAGTGAATAAAATTTCTCTATACGCAGATGATGTATTAATTTACATTACAAAACCAGAAATTAGTATTCCAAACTTATTAAAGTTAATAACCCAATTTGGTTCACTTTCAGGATACAGAATAAATTGGAATAAAAGTGAATTTATGCCAATAAGGGAACATAACAAACAGACAATACAACAATTTCCATTTAAAATAGTAAATGAAAAATTTAAATATCTAGGTATTTATGTAACTAAGATATATACATCATTATTTAAAGCAAATTTTCCCCCATTACTGAACAAACTACATAAGAATATTCAATACTGGAAAACACTTCCTATCTCAATGGTAGGCAAAATCAATGCCATAAAAATGATTTTTTTACCGCAAATATTATACCTTTTTCAGACAATTCCGATATATTTGGCAAAAAATTTTTTTTTTAAATTGGACTCTATTGTTAATGATTTTCTCTGGGATTATAAGAATCATAGGATAAACAAAAGACACTTGTGTAAATCAAAAATAAATGGAGGCTTGGTTTTACCCAATTTTTTGTTTTATTTCTGGGCAGTTAACATTAAAAATATGAATTTCTGGTTGGAAGAAATAGATCATCAACCAGACTGGTTAAAAATGGAAAAGGAAGATTGTTTACCTTTTGATATCGGTTCGATATTATTTGCTACGTCTAAATTAAACAAAAAAATTTATAGGGAAAACCCTATAATATTTAGTGCTATACGAATTTGGAAACAATTAAAAAAGACATTAAAATTAGATAATTTATCACTTTTTCTTCCAATTGTGAATAATCCTTTGTTTAAGCCTTCATGGTTGGACGGGGGTTTTACACAATGGAAGAATTATGGAATTAAAAATATGGGACAACTTTACAAGGAAGGCACTTTTCTGACATTTCAGGAGTTGCAACAGACTTATGGACTTCGAGGAAATGATTATTTCAGATATCTTCAACTTAGAGATTATGTAAAATCGAACTCCCAAAATTTTCGAATTAGAAATTCAGAAATTCTTGATGAATGTTGGAACAAACATCCTAACACAGAAAAATTAATATCTTATATATATAATATCTTATTAGACAGTGACATTCCTTCGACGGACTTACACAGACAAACATGGGAAAAAGAATTAAATCAAGTAATAACGAAAGATACTTGGGAAGAAAGTTTGCAACACATACATCAGTGTTCACTAAACGCCAGACATTCTCTAATACAATTTAAAGTAATACATAGGTTACATTATTCAAAAACAAAACTACATAAAATTTTTCAACATATCTCACCTATATGTGATAAATGTCAACATTTAGAAGCTACATTATCTCATATGTTTGCAAACTATAAAAATTTAAAAATTCTGGGTAAATATTTTTAGTATAATATCTAAAGTAACCAGCACACAATTGGACCCAGATCCAAAATTAATAATACTCGGAATATTAGAATTAAATCAAACACTTAGAACAACACAAAGAAACTTTATTGATTATAGTTTAATAACAGGAAAAAAATTAATTCTAAAAATTTGGAAAGGCCCTACGGCCCCCACAATCAAAATGTGGATTATAGAAATGACGGAGACCTTAAACGTGGAAAGAATCAGATTTTCCCTGTTGGACAAACAGGAATTATTCGTTGGAACACGGTCTCCTTTTATTGATTATTTAAAGGGTCAGAATGGTTCAGCACAGGAACCTGACTAGCACGCGGGCTAAAGAATGGATGAAATACTATACTCTGAAATGTACGAATATATCTCGAATGAAGTCTTTTTTATTTTAATAAATTTTTCCATTCTTCTTTAACTATCTTTTTCCTTTTTTTCTTTTTTTTTGTTTTTCTTTTTGTTTTTCTTCTTTTTCTTTTATTTCTTTACTTCATCTATCTCTTTAGTTCTATCTAGTTTAAAAAAAAAAAAAGGCAAAAAGTATTGGAGACAATGTAATAATAATTGACAATATTATCAATTCAAAAATGTAAGTATAATGATGTAAATAGGTTATGTACCTATGTACCTATGTACCTATCTCCAATAAAAAAATATTATAAAAAAAAAAAAAAAAAAAAAATACCCTCTGACCAGAGTTTCCATGATGCTTTCTCTGGAATTAATTGATTGATAGATACAATATGAAAACAGGCCCTTCAGCCCACCAAGTCTACGCCAGTATAAATCATGTATGCATTACATCATTTGTGCCTCATTGTCTGTACTTGTGGAATAAATCCTACCACCTCGGGGACGGCAGATGTTTTGCATAAAATAATGAATTGTCTGGCAAGCCTAGGAGTTTCTGAAATCTTTAATAAGTGTCTTTTCCCCCTTGCAGGAAAGCCAGTCGGACTGAAACAATCCAAGCTTTCCACCAGCGTGAACGGGCTGTACCACAAAATCTGTTGAGGTGTGTGATGGGATTATATGTGAATTGTATATCATCTTCACGTTCTAATCATATTGAATTATGGAATAATTAGCGATATTCATTCTGAACAATAAGCTGACGGCTAGAATCGTTAAATAGAGATACCATATGTTGTAATCTTTATTTTGTGCCAATACTTGGCCAGGTTGTGTCTATCTGAAACATGAACATCACAAAGGGAGACTTGTGGTGGGGAAGGGTTGAGCATTAGAAGGGTTTCATGTGAACATCCATCAGAAGTTTGTTCTATTACTACGCCCATTCATGGGGCCTTCATGTGTGATAAGAGCAGAATTGGGCCATTCAGCCCATCGTCCACTCTGCCATTCAATCATGGCTGATCTATCTTACCCTCTCAACCTCATTCTTCTGCCTTCTCCCCATAGCCCCTCACACTGGTACTAATCAAGAATCTGTCAATCTCCGCCTTAAGAAATATCCATTGACGGCCTCCACAGCCGTTTTGATTCCTGCCGTTAACTATTAAAGCCATCATTTCCTCTGTGTTCTAAGGACCTCCTGGAGAAATAAGGCATTAATCTTCATTTCTCTAAATGGAGCAGGTTGATTTTAATTGATGGAGTCATAAGATGGTGCAGACCTTCCCAATTTCAACCTCCTACTGAGAGAAACTTGACCCCTTGTACTTTGGCTGCTGTGGACAAATTTGGCATTCTGCCTGCAAAGAGGAGAGGGTTAATAGCGCATTTTTAATCCGCTTAAATTTTTAACACAAGGAGGTTGATTTGTAATCTACTGTTTTTGAGTCAATACAAATAGGCTACATTGATGGCTTATTGACCATGAGTTGTGGTCAATCTGAACGGGGGAAAACCACTAGAACAGCACATCTGCAGCAATCCCAACAGGTATCTTTGGCATAAACCAGCATCTGCAGTTTCTTCCTACACATTTGGTCACAGCTATATTAGTACACTTTGGTTTGTGTCGCCATTGTCATTCAGGCAAAAATTCCTGTTTAGGACATTAGCACTTAAACTATTCAGATGTTTTGATGCAGTTATACAAAAATTTGCCTTGTCGGATATGCAATTTTTTCAGGTGGCACAGTAGATCTGTGTCTGCATTGTCCATGGGGGATGCAATTAATCATGCCCTTTTCTAAAAAAAAAGACAGGTATTCTGGCACAATCAGGATCATCATAAATTTACTTTGATACATGGGGGTCTGAGCAAAATTGCCACCATAGATTCTTTACGTAACAGTAGTTAGGATTTACAGAAAATTAACACACAACATTCTGGAGTGACTCAGCGAGTAAGACAACAGCTCTGGAGAAAATGAATAGGTGATTTCAGGTCAGGACCCTTCTTCAGACTGTTATAGAAAGTTATTTTTCTCTATTATATTTGAATTTGACTTGATTGTATTTATGTACGGTATATTTGAACGGTAGATTAGATAGCATGCAAAACAAAGCTTTTCACTGTACACGACAATAATAAACCTAAACCTAAGCACGTTTAATAGCCTGATGATATACACAGAGTAATTTCATTCTTAAGTGGCCACTGCAGTCTCTCATATGCAGAAGCCTATTGGGTTTAAGAATGCAGCTGTTTGTGTCTGGCACCGTTCAACATGAAATATCATGCATTCTATATTGCTGAAGATTGCTATATACCCGGGGCATACAGTATGCAAGTATGTGTTAACTTTCAGTCACTTTCCCTACCCTTTTCCCCAGCCTTTCTTTGATTCAGTCTACTGTATTAGGAAATATCATGGGATCTGCAGTGAAAATGCTCCTTGTTGTCAGCGATAAAACCACCTTGTGGGTGACAACAGATTCCTGTCAATATTTAATGTATGAAATGTAACAAAAAGGTACTGGGCAGCACAGTGGTACAACAGTAGATTTGTTGCCTTGCTGCGTCAGAGACCCTGGTTCGATCCTGACTATGGGTGCTGTCTGCGGCATTTGTATGTTCTCCTTATGATCTTTTTCTCCGGGTACTCCGGTTTCTTCCGATATTCCAAAGACATGCAGGTTTATAGGTTAATTGGTTTCTGTGGGCTGGTTTTCTTGCTGTGTCTCTAAAAATAAAAACTTAAACTAAACTGCGGACGCCGGTTTATACAGTAGACACAAAATACTGGAGTAATTCAGAGGTAGATAAAAATGATGGAGAAACTCAGCATGTGAGAAAATGGTCAGGTGACGTTCTTCAGACTGAAGAAGTATCTTGATCTGAAATGTCACCTGTTCATATCCTCCAGAGATGCTGCCTGACCGGCTGAGTTACTCCAGCATTTTGTGTCTATTAATGCTTAAATGTATGTTTTGGGACATTCAACGAACAGCATCCCTATCAATGTTTTATGGCACATATACAATAACAATTCCATAGTTCCAGCTGTTCATCATATTCATGTTGTGTATCTGATTGGTGCTAAAGTTATTGGAAACAGAGGTTGAATAAAAATAGGGAGGAGGTAAAGGAATGTGATTCAGCATCTTAGCCTGAGGTAATGAAGTGATAAAAGTATTCATGATCCTGTGGAATGTTAAAATAAATCAGTCAATTAAGATGCAACTGTGCATCTCTGTGACAATTTCCATGTCCTTCTCCCCTATCTGATCATTTATTCAGGAGAGCATTCACGAGAATGAGCACCACTCCAGAAGCGTTCCTAGCTCTCCGCTCTCACTTTGCCAGTACTCACGCATTGATGTGTGTCAGCCACTGGATTCTGGGGATTGGTGATCGACATCTCTCCAATTTCATGATCAACCTGGAAACCGGGGGCATGGTGGGAATTGATTTTGGTCATGCATTTGGATCTGCTACGCAGGTACGGATGAGATTTTGTTGTACAATAAAATGTATTTTGAAGAAACAAACAAAAAGTTGAAATGACTTTAATACTTGGTGGTGGAAACACTCAGCATCTGAGGAAAGAACATGATCAAATGGCTGAGTAGACTTGATTGGCCGAATGGCCTAATTCTGCTCCTAAATCTTATGGTCTTATGGAAAGAGCTAATTTTCCAACAAAAAACAAGAACCTAAAACATTAACTGTGGCACATTAGCTGCTGCCTCACAATGCCAGAGACCCAGGTTCGATCCTGACCTCGGATGCTGAAGTTTACACGTTCTCCTTGTGATCGCATGCGTTTCATAGATACATAGACAATAGGTGCAGGAGTAGGCCATTCGGCTCTTTGAGCCAGCACCGCCATTCAATGTGATCATGGCTAATCATCCACAATCAGTACCCCGTTCCTGCCTTCTCCCCATATCCCTTAATTCCGCTTGCCCTCTAATTCTATTTTGAATGCATTCAGTGAATCGGCCTCCACCGCCTTCGGAGGCAGAGAATTCCCCAAATTCAGAACTCTCTGTGTGAAAAAGGTTTTCCTTATCTTAGTTCTAAATGGCCTACCCCAAAGATCCTATAGCAAGCAAGATAGATCACTCGATGAAAAAGACGTAGCACGGGCATGGGCAGATTCATGGGTAATTTTAGGCCCCATTTCCGTAACCGGCTTATGTCTCCGTACCATAGCGGAGCAAAGATAACTAGTGCGGAAGCCGGTTTGGGAAACATCCTCGTAAAAACAAAAGTTATTTGGTAAAAATCTTCTCATTTTCAGAATGATTACACTGCGAGTCGGGTTGGGTCGGGTTACGGATATGGATGAAAAAAAGGCCCACGTTCCGTTCCATTGCGTACTATACGTCAGCCCATTGCATTTAGCAGGAGTGATCTATCTTGCTCCGCTATAGGATCTTTGGCAATACCCTTTAGTATTAAACTGTGGCCCCTGGTTCTGGGCACCCCCAACATCGGGAACATGTTTCCTGCATCTAGTGTGTCAAATGCCCTTAATAATTTCAGATGTTTATATAAGATTCACTCTCATCCTTCTAAATTCCAGTGAATACAAGCCCAGTCGCTCCAATTTTTCATCATATGACAGTCCCACCATCCCAGAAATTTACCTCGTTTCCTCTAGTTGCTCCAGTTTCCTCCCACCTCCTATTCTTCTTTTATAATTCTAGCATGTGAAGTTATGATTTGTATCCACTTTTCAATAGTCTCTCTTAGAATTGAGTGTTAGAAAAATGTACTAATTATTTTTTTTTAAACTGTTGTAAGCATTGATTATGATTGTGCACTTTTTTGATTTAGTTTCTGTCAATACCCGAGCTGATGCCATTCCGTCTGACACCTCAGATCTTGAACCTCATGCTCCCAATGAAAGAATCAGGCCTTATATATATAACAATGGTACACGGATTGCGAGTTTTCCGCCTGGATCCCGATCTTCTCCTCAGTACTATGGATGTCTTTGTAAAAGAACCATCGTTAGACTGGAAGGTAGATGGCAATAAAAAAAGGAACACTAATAATTAAAATCAAAATAGTTTATTACTTTTTAACATTGGTCATGCAATGTACCTTTTCTTGATAATTTGAAGAATATGTTATTTGTCTTTGAATTAGCTGTGATCTAAGTATAACCTGAAATCTATGTAGTTTCTGCATATCCTCCTCGTGTTGATTGGCTTGGACTAGGAGAGGTGCTGGGACCCAGCTGTTATATGACTTGGATGAGGGGAACAAATGTCACTTTTCCAAATTTACTAAATATACTAAACTAGGTGGGATAGCGAGCATGACGGAGGATGAAAAGTGGTTTCAGTGCATTTGGACAAGCGGAGTGAGTGAGCGAGAGCAGAGAAAATGTAATATATTGTGGGAAATGTGAGGGCATCCATTTTGCTGAACAAAAAGAGAAAAGCAGAATATCTTTACACGGTGGAAGATTGGGTGGCGTTGGTATGCAAAGGGAAATCAAGATGTTGAAGGCCAACAAATGTTATATAATATCCTTTGTTAAAAGAGGATTGAATACGGAGTAAAGGGCCTGTCCCACTTACGCATTTTTTTCCGCGACTGCCGGCACCGTCATAGTCGCAACAGGTCACCAAAAATTTTCAACATGTTGCAAATCCAGCGGCGACTACTCACAACCATCCAGGCGTCACCCCGCAACATGTGGCGGGGTGACGCCTGTATGGTAGTGTGTAGTCGCCCAGAGTCCTACCTTTTTCAGGTCGCTGCTGAATTTTCAACAAGTTGAAAATTTTCAGTGACCTGCTGCGACTATAACGGTGCCGGCAGTCGCGGAAGAAATCGCGTAAGTGGGACAGGCCCTTAAGGAACTTTTATGGTGCTGGTGAGACTACACTTGGGTATCAAAGCGAGTTGATCAGGGTAGCACCTGGGATGAACTCAATTGGAAAGGGGTCAGGATTTTGAATGTGCAGTGAGGTGGTTATGTTCTGGCAGAAGGGACCCTAAGGAAATTGGGAACAAGGAGTACAAACAAGTAGCAAGAATAGCGCTGAGGCCTTAACTGAAAGATAATGGATACCCCAAACTCCCAGCAAAGGGCTACCTTTAACTAACACTGATGCTGGTTAAGACCGGCCATGCAGTTTGGTATTACTGGGGAGGAACATGCCTCTGCATTACCAGTATCTAAAAACATTGATCAATTTGGTGTTCTGATGAAAATTCAATTGCACAGTGAAGAAAAGTTGAATTTCTGTGCCCCATATTATTTCAGTTCGTACATATAGGCATTGAAAATAAAAGCAAGGGGATCATTTGAGAAGTTTATGGATTAGATTCAGATTCATTCAAACTTTATTGTCATTGTGCAGTGTACAGTACAGAGACAACGAAATGCAGTTAGCATCTCCTAGAAGAGCGACATAGAATATGAGCAATAAATAAATATATTTACGTGCAAACATTCATGGTAGTGCAATTATTATTTTTTCCTGGTGGAAGGTGTGGGGGGGGGGGTGATTGGCAATCACCGAGGTACAGTGTTGAGTAATGTAACAGCCGCAGGGAAGAAGCTGTTCCTGGACCTGCTGGTCCGGCAACGGAGAGACCTGTAGCGCCTCCCGGATGGTACGAGGGTAAACAGTCTGTGGTTGGGGTGAGAGCAGTCCTTGACGATGTTGAGCGCCCTTCGCAGACAAGGCTTGCTTGGGACAGACTCAATGGAGGGGAGTGAGGAACCGGTGATGCATTGGGCAATTTTCACCACCCTCTGCAGTGCTTTCCGGTCGGAGACAGAGCAGTTGCCATACCATACTGTGATACAGGATGCTCTCGATGGTGCAGCGGTAGAAGTTCACCAGAATCTGAGGAGACAGATGGACCTTCTTTAGTCTCCTCAGGAAGAAGTGACGCTGGTGAGCCTTCTTGACCAGAGTTGAGGTATTGTGGGTCTAAGAGAGGTCATCGGAGATGTTGACCCCCAGGAACCTGAAGCTGGAAACACGTTCCACCTCCGTCCCGTTAATGTGGATGGGGGTGTGCGTGCCGCCCCTAGTCTTTCTGAAGTCTACAATGAACTCCTTGGTCTTCTTGGAGTTAAGGGCCAGGTTGTTGTCAGCGCACCATGCTGCAAGGAGCTGGACCTCCTCCCTATAGGCCGACTCATCGTTGTTGCTGATGAGGCCAATCACCGTTGTATCATCTGCATACTTGATGATGGTGTTAGTACAATGTACAGGTGTGCAGTCGTAGGTGAAGAGAGAGTAGAGGAGGGGGCACAGCACACAGCCCTGTGGAACGCCGGTGTTCAGGGTGAGGTTTGAAGAGGTGTGCTTGTCTAACCTAACAGACTGGGGTCTGTTGGTTAGAAAGTCCAATATCCAGTTGCAGAGGGAGGGGTCGATGCCCAGATCACTGAGTTTGGTGATCAGTTTAGAGGGTATAATGGTGTTGAATGCTGAGCTGTAATCGATGAACAGCATTCTTACGTAAGTGTCTCTGTTGTCGAGGTGGGAGAGGGCGGAGTGAAGTGCCGTTGAGATGGCATCCTCCGTACTCCTGTTCTTGCGGTAGGCGAACTGATAGGGATCCAATGTGGGGGGGTAGGCAGCCTTTGAGTAGATTAGTACAGTAGATTACTGATTAGGCCTAAGCAGGGCTACTGTGAACAACTTGGGGGACTGCACTTCAGGCGCCATGAAATGACCTTGAAAAAGCTGCAGACGAGATAAGAGGTTTCAGTAATGGAATAAAGGAGGTTAAGATGTGACCAAAAGTTTTAAAGGCAATAAGGAATTTTATGAAAATTGGTGATTATTCTCTCGGATGGGTGAGTTATAAAACAAAGGCTGCAGATGTGAAATTGTAGGCACAAGAAATAATGGAGATATTTTTCCTACAGTTGTTGAGCTGTAAACTCTGTAGCTAATTAGATTTTGACAGTGACAGGTACTTGAAAATTAACGAGTTGCAGCACTAAGGACAAGAAGTGGTGATATGGTCTAAGAATGGCCACTCATTCAAAGAACAGACACAGTAGATCAAATGACATTAAAGTTAGGTTTCTATGATTCTACAAGAAAGAACTTTAAAGGTAGAACTTGTTAAAATAAAAAGCCATACAACTGTAAGTTCAGGCCAAGGTATTTGCTTACGCAAACTGTGGAATTAAGCTCATTCAAAAAGTTTAGTTAGGCATTTTTGTTTACTGTTTACATTTCTTCCTGCTTGCAGAACCTTCAGCAGAAACAACTGCAAAAAAATGGGACATGGATTAAGGACATTAACACAAATGAAATTAACTGGTATCCAGTGCAGAAGGTGAATTGTGCTAAACGGAAACTTGAAGGAGCTAATCCATCTTCAATCACCAGGTTAGTTGATGTTTAAATGTGGTATTTATGGGGTTGTAAATAACAGATTTTTTCAGCGAGAAAGATAGTACCTACAAAATAGATAGACACAAAAAGCTGGAGTAACTCAGCTGGACAGGCAGCTTCTCTGGAGAAGGAATGGGTGACATTTCGGGCTGAGACCCTTCTTCAGTTATCTTCGGTTTATAAATACATTTTTTATTAGAGGCATCTGCATATCATAGTCCATACCAATACAAACTTTGTTTAACGGTTACATGTTATCTTCGCTTTAAACCAGCATCTGCAGTTCCTTCTTGCACACGTACCTACAAAATAGTTCATTTGGTACAAGACTATTTCCAACTGTTGCTTTATAGGTGTGTACATGCAGTTGTTGCTTTAAGCTATTGACTTGTTATTAACCAGCTCGGCACAATGGATTTCTTCATATCTATCTTACAAATATCCCTTAAGGTTTCATTATATATTGACAACTCCCAAGTCATCTGTTATTGAAAACAAGTTCAGCAGCTTAAGGGCCTGTCCCACTTGCACGCGATTGCATGCGTTTGGCGCGACCAAACGTGGTTGCTTGAGGCGTACGGGCACCGTATGGCCGCGCAGGGCTGGTCCCACTTAGAAGCGCGGAGTTGTGTGGGGCTGGTCCTGACATCGCTCGGGGGTCCGAAAATCTGAGTGTCTGAAGTCTTCACGCGCCAACGGCCTGTCGGCACGCAGGCGCATTGTGGTCGTGCGCAGCGTTTTGATGGCGAACGCCTAGCACGTGGCGTTGCGTGATGACGTCACCGCCCGGCATGGCGTTGCGTGATGACGTCACCGCCCACGCCGTGCGACGCCCAAATTCAGTCGGCCCGCCTCCTACCCAGCTGATTGGTAAGTATGACGCAAATGACGTCACGCGCGAACTTCGTGTGAACTCCGCTTCCGTTTGGTCACGCCAAACGCATGCAAGTGGGACAGGCCCTTTAACTCCCTTGACGGGTCATCAACCTGACGTATGAACTCTGCATCTATCTTCACATTTGCTGACTGACCTGCGTCTATTTCAGCCGTTTAATTCTCTTGAATATCATTCTAAGAATAAGGAACAAAGTAACATGTCATCCCCTTTAGTGTATTTTGCTGAGATAACATTTAGATATTGTGCGTTTTTAAAACCTATGATCTTTGCCTGTGGATCATGGTGTTTGTCAATTTACTGAAATAATACATCCAACAAGTGAAAGAGGACACAAAGTGCTGAGTAACTCAGCAGGTCAGGCAGCATCTCTGGAGAACATGGGTAGGTGTTGTTTCGGGTCAAGACCATTCTTCAGAAAGCTAGAAAAGGGAAGTGGCAGTACAAAGCGTGGCAGGTAATAGGTCAACACAGGCAAGGAGGATTTTTTATAACAGGCAGTTGGTTGGAATAAAGGCCAGAGATAAGAACAATAGGTGGAAGTCAGTTGCGAAGAGTTGTGGAAATAGGTGTGGCCCAGGGGGGGAGGGGGAAGGGTTCCTTAAAGGTTACCTGAAATTGGAGAATTCAATGTTCATACCGTTGGGTTGTAAACTACCCAAGCGGAATCTGAGGACTATTCCTCCAGTTTGCACGCCTTTTAACACACCTTCAAGTTCCCACACTGACCTTTCTGTCCTGGGCCTCATCCATTGCCAGAGTGGGGCTGCAGGAACAGTCTCCCTCAGCACAGTCTGTGCCGACGGCCCAATGTTAAAGCCCTCTCGTCGGGAGGATGGAGACTCCGGCGAGACGTAACGGAAACAGAGCTCCCGAGTCGACCTTTTCTAACCGGAGACCGCGGCTTCATGTCCACAAAGTCCATAAACCTTCCACGCACAACAGTGCATGCACTGCAGAAGTATAACTTTGCAATGTATTTTGAGGCCAGCCTGAAGATATGAAAGTTGCAATATAAATTCAACTATTTAAAAAAAACTATATTTTATCTGAAAGCAAATTAATGTTAAAATATCAATATCACTCATAGTTTAAAATACTATATTTCATGAATAACAAGATATCTGGGCATAGACACAAAATGCTGTAGTAACACAGCGGGGCAGGCAGCGTCGGGAGAGAATTTGGGTCAAGACCCTTCTTCAGACTGATGTCAGGGGAGAGGGAGGTACATAGATAAGGAAGTGTAGGGTGTAAAAACATGACAAAGAGAATGGAGATCAAGGAGCATGTAGAATAGATCATTGTTAGCTGGGAGAAAGTAACAACAAAGCAAACAGACAAAATGTAGTGGAGGCAGTAAGACTGATTGGAGAACTGGGAATGGGAAGGGATGGAGATAGAGAGAAGGAAAGCAAGGGTTATTTGAAGTTAGAGAAGTCAATGTTCATACTGATGGGGTGTAAGGTGCCCAAGCGAAATAATTTTGCACTGGGCCTCACTGACTGAGCGGACATGTTAAATGAAACGATCGCCGAGCCTGCACTTGGTCTTGCCAATATATAGCAGTCCACACCTGGAACAGCAGATACCTTTAATGAGATTGAAGGAGGTGCAAGTGAACCTCTGCCTCACCTAAAAAGACTGTTGGGATCCTTGGACGGAGTTGAGAGGGGAGGTATAGGGACAGGTGTTGGATCTCCTGCGGTTGCAGGGGAAAGTACCTGGGGAGGGGATGGTTTGGGTGAGAAGGGACGAGTTGACCAGGGAGTTGTGAACAGGGTCTCTGTGGAAAGCGATGGAGATGGGGAGATGTGGCTAGTGGTAGGATGCCGTTGGAGGTGGCGAACATGTCGGAGGATTATGTGCTGTATGCGGCGGCTGATGGGGTGGAAGGTGAGGGCTAGGGGGACTCTGTCCCAGTTACGACTGGGGGAGGGGAGCAAGAGCGCAGCTGCGGAATGTCGAGGAGACACAAGTGAGGGCCTCATCTATGATGGAGAAGGGGAACCCCCGTTCCCTACAGAGTGAGGAGATGCCCTGGTATGGAACACCTCATAGCAGATGCTGCGTAGACAGAGGATTGGGAGATGGGGTCCAGAGTCTTTACAGGAAGCAGGATGGGAACAAATGTAGTCTAGATAGCTGTGGGAGTCAGTGGGTCTATAATAAGTGTCAGTTGATAGTTTGTCTCCTGTGATGGAGCCGGTGAGATCAAAAAACGGTAGGGAAATGCCGGATGGCTGCCTCGCCAACAGTCTGTCTGTCCCTTCCCACTTTGTTGTTTTAATAGTATGTGTTAAATGTATGTTTTTTGTGTTCTTTAGCGTGCTTTAAGTGGGGTGGGTGGTTGGGGGAAACTTTTTTAAATCTCTTACCTCGAGGGAGATGCAATTTTTTCCCGTATTGTATCTCCGTCCGCACTGCGGCCTAACATCGAGGAGTTGGCGGCCTCTGCTGGAGACCGACTTTGGGAACTCCAACCACGGGAGCCTGCAGACTTACCATCACGGAGCTCGTGATCCCTTTGCTAGGGATCGACCCCGGAGCTCCAACCACGGGAGCCTGCAGACTTACCATCGTGGAGCTCGTGGCCCCATGGTTGGAGACTGACTTCGGGAGCTCCAAGCCGCAGGAGCTTCGACTGCCCCGACGGGGGAGCTGCAATCGTCCAACGAGGGAACTTCGAATGCCCCGACGGATGGACTTTATTGCCTTCCATCACAGTGAGGAATGTGGGGAATCCATTGTGGTGGATGTTTATGTTAACATTTATGTAGTTGTATGTCTTGTTGCTTTGTTTTTAGTATGGCTGTATGGTAATTCACATATCACTGTACCTTCATTGGCACACGTGACAATAAAAGACCTTTGAACTTTTGGGATGGTCCAAGTGAATTTGAGTGCAGGATGGAAATTAATGGTCAGTGAGTTCTGCATGGGTGCAGGAGGTAGATGCAGTTGTCAATGTAGCAAAGGTAGAGTTCGGGGATAGGGCCAGTATACGCCTGGAACAGTGATTGTTCGGCCTACCTTACAAAGAGGCAGGCATAGTTGGGGCCCATGCGAGTGCCCATAGCTACGCCTTGGATTTGGAGGAGTGGGAGGTGTCGAAGGAAAAGTTGTTAAGGGCAAGGACTAGCTCAGCTAGCAGAGGTGAGTTGGAAGAGGGAAATTGGCTGGTTCTGCGGTTGAGGAAGAAACAGAGGACCCTCCGTCAGTCTGAAGAAGGGTTTCAGCCCGAAACGTTGCCTATTTCCTTTGCTCGATAGATGCTGCTGCACCCGCTGAGTTTCTCCAGCACTTTTGTCTACCTTCTGAGCTGTAAGACCCTCCTGGTTGAGGATGGAGGTATAGAGTGACTGACCATCCATAGTAAAAATGAGGGAGTGGGGGCCTGGAAAACCGGTCATTGAATAGATGAAGGGCGTGTGAGGTGTCTTGGACATAGTTAGGGAGGGATTGGACCAGGGATATAGGAGGGAGTTGAGGTATGTGGAAATTACTTCAGTGGGACAGGAACAAGCAGAAACAATGGGTCTGCCAGGGCAGTTCTGTTGGAGGATTTTGGGGAGAAGATAAAACCGGGACGTGCGGGGATTGGAACAATAAGGTTGGAGGCTTTGGAGGGCAGACAGCCGGAAGTGATGACATCTGAAATGGTGTATAAGATTATGTCCTACTGCCAACGATAAGGCTGGAGGCTTTGGAGGGCAGACAGCCGGAAGTGATGATACAATAAGGTTGGAGGCTTTGGAGGGCAGACAGAACGATACGGTTGGAGGCTGTGGAGGGCAGACAGTTCTTCAGGGAATGGGGGTTCCCCTTCTCCATCATAGATGAGGCCCTCGCTAGGGTCTCCTCGATATCCTCAAGGCTTCTCTAGCGCCTTGAGAAAAAAGTGTGCTGGAAGAACTCAGGCAGCATCTTTGAAGGACAAGGAAAGATGGTATTTTGGGTCGGGACCGTTCTTCTGATTCATTCTAACTCCGTGTTCCTCTCCCCTTGTAACACTGTCCCAAAATATCCATTCTTTGTGGGCGGAAGGGCCTGTTCCTGTGCAGCACTGTTCTATGCTCTCTATGTGTTCTTATTATATGAGCTTAGTAGTGAGTAATTGAGATGGCTGATAATGGAGTGCAGGGTCAGTCATCAAGGACATCAGGACTGAATTGCTCGTCTACAAAAATCCCAGGGTTATACAACTGTTAGAAGTGACATAGATGGAGGCGGGATCCTACAGAAGAATTGGTTTACAATGAGAATTTTAAATTATAGTAAAGGTTTAAGGCAAAATATTTTCAATTGAACCATTGAAAATTAAGATGTTTACCTCATACATTTCAAAAATATTGGTACACTGTATGCAATTTTAAAAATTTAGTTCACAACATTGCTTGTACTTCTGTAACTTTTTAACTAGTCTCAGAATTTTCTGATGAATTCAAGGCATTTTTAATCACATGCACAGGTGCTTCATGCAAGTTTTCAACAGTAAAAGTCTCTGTGATACCATTAAGATGGTACCTCTGTTGTAACAGGATTTCTTTAAGTTGCTGTTTGCTCTACACTTCGATGGCCGTGAAAGTCAATGGGCTCACTGTTAGTATGACCACAGGATTGGGACCCTTGTTTTCCTGAAATATTATAGCTTTATTTGTAATCTTTTAGCATTATTTTATCATTATATGCATTATTTATTTGTTATCTTTTTTGCATCTGTCTTAAAAATGTGAATGTTGTTTTCATTTCAGAGAGGAGTTGGGACTGGGACATGAAACATCCATGGCGTATAAGAGTTTTATAGCCATCGCAAAGGGAGATGAGAAATATAATGTCCGTGCCAGAGAATCAGATGAAGGTCTTTCTGTAGAGCGACAGGTGGAATGCCTGATTGATCAAGCCACAGATCCAAATATCTTGGGTAGAGTGTGGATTGGTTGGGCAGCTTGGATGTGAGATTTAGCAATATATACTGATGCAAACTAGGAAGGTGGCTTGGTGCTAATGGGTTCAGCTGTCCTAATTTAAAAAAATACTAGTCATTTGCTCATTTTAAAGCAAAAAAAGCAAATTGCAAGAGATATTTGGTTGGTTGCCTATAATTATCCAGATTTTTCATGGTCATAACTTTGTCTCCAGCAGTAACAGCCAACTGTTTCTCATCAGAAAACAAAGGGCTGAACTTGGTGGTGACTCACCTTAAGAGTAGCCTTATTTGCTCTTGTCAGCTGAATTGATCAGAAACGTCCTCACACATTAAGTATTTTGTGAGGGAGTGGTGGAGGAAATACTATGGGGAAAAACGGTTTAATATTGTTAAACAGAAATGTTATAATTGTGTTGCTGGCGGTTGGGTGGAGGAGGGGTTTCAGACTTGATCTTTAAAGCTGTACTAATAATTGGAAATAATACAATGGCATGATTCTCTGAGCTTGGATATTAAAAAGATTGTTGAATCAATCTAGAAATATATAAGTTGCTGGAAGTGGCAATTTGTGCCAAATAATATTTCTTATATTAATAAAGATTTTAAAAATTGTAATTCAATTGATTTTCCTGTGGTTTTTGTGACTACAAAATTGGGTCTTCTACATCTGTATTAAAGGTCTAAGACACGTGTGATATCCAGGTTCTTACGTTTACTAAAGCTTTCTTTGTACTGTGTCACTTTTTTAAAATAATAGAAGCACGGAGTGCAAATTCTAACAAGCTTGAAATAAGTAGAAGCAAAGTTGGCAGAAACTGGCCAGCAGGTGAACAGACTAATCGGAGCCTGAACAGTACTGGGTTTGCCACTGGGGCAGAATTTGCTCACATTGTGCATCTGCTTCACTTACCTAATCAATTGAAAGCTTATTCTTCTGGCTCAGTAGAGGACTAATAACTTCTGTGGAGAGAAAGGTGTTCATTCAAAAACAATTATTTTTAAATGTATTAGTTCCCAGCATGTGAAGCACAGCAGTATCTATGTTCAGTACTTCCATTAATTCTTGAATCTTTGTTTTGTCAGCCATCGGTCGTTTCATTGTTTTTATTTTAATCAACTTTTGTAATGTTTTCATTTAGTTGTTCTGTAAAATAATTTTACAATATAATGTGTGTGCTTACATTTTGCTCTCATTCCCAATTATACTTTCCATTTGATAGCAGCACAATATTTTCCAGCACTGAGGAAGCATAAACCATGCCTTGGATAATGAAAATAGTCCTAAACATTTCAGAAATATGCAACATCATGCTACATTACTGGTTAAGATAAATGACATTACAAGTGGCTGAAGCTTGTCCATTAAGAAATAGTAATCAAGTAATAGTAAAAAAAAGTCAGTCATTGGTGTTTGTATTCCTCCTTATCTCAGCAATCACTTGGTATTCTAGCTCCATTTTGTTACTTAATTTGTCAATTAGAAGTGCTTATTCTGCGGTAAAGTAACTGGGTCACAGAAGTATGTATGGTGCAGAGTTCAAGAGTAACTGAAAATGAAGTAAACCCACATGGCTTAGTTTCTGTTTTAGTTGCAAAGACACATTTCCATGCAAATCTTCCCCCGTTTTGAAATCTCGTCTTCCCTAAACTTCGGAAGTTTGTTTGCATATCGGCAAAATTAAAAGATATAGTTCTTAAGAGCAGTTACTAGCTTTAATTCGATTAATTGCTTAAAGATTTTATAACAAAAAAATCATACGTTGCTTCACCAAATAAATTTTAGAAAATTAATTTTTTTTAAACTCATACTTAAATTATAATAATCAGAGTTCAAAAGTAATTCTTAAATAGTATCTTTTGACTTTTTTTGTTAATATTCTTGCACCAAAAAGTTCTGATTGAAGGTTCTGCTATAAAACAAATACAATTAGCAGAAAATCCCAATGATTAATACAACCTTGGCACAGTGACAATTTGGATAGCCTGTTTTTTTAAACTGCAAAAAAAAAGTTACACTGGACACAATTTTATCATTTGTACTTATTCTGTAAACTGAATTGAGTTTCCATTTACTGTCTTTTTTCTGGTAAAGTCTACAGATCTATTACATATCTGCAAGTTGGAACAACACAAATGCTTAATTACTGTTCTTCAAACTTAAAAATCCTGTACCGAGCTGGAAACATTTGGGTCTGGTGGTTTCTGTGGTGAGGGGGAATCTTGGTTAACAGATTTAGTTAGTGACCTGTCAGAATGGAACAAAGTTAGCAGACCTGAAATATATATCATCAGACAAGAACATTAACATGATTGTGGTGTCGAGTGGAAGAGAATTTGGTCAACATATTAAGTCAGTAACCTGCTAGAAACTGAACACTGGTAGCAGATCTGAATCTTTTTTAATTGCCTCCACTGCAACTATTTCAGCATGTCAAAGAAAGTCCTTTCATGGCAAGGCACATTCCAGGCTCTGCACTGTATTGTCATGATCCATTACATTAAACCAACATCTCCCTTACTCTAGGAAAGAACTGTAGATGCTGGCTTAAATCGAAGGTAGACACAAAATGCTGGAGTAACCCAGCAGGAAAGGTAGCATTTCTGGAGAGAAGGGGTGATGTTTTGGGTCGAATTGCTCCAGCATTTTGTGTCTCCCTTGCCAATCATGCCTTGGGCACTGAAATTGTTCAGAAGGATGAGTAGGGTGTTGGTTGAAGTAGGAATCCTTTGGCTTCAGCAAGGGTTTCAAAGTTGGTGAATGTGCGCCAATGGGTCTGTATAGCAGTGAGCTGGCGGGTCCTAGCTTATTTGTGAAGTGGCAGATCAGCTTTTCTCGATGACCAAACCCATCTCATGAAAACATAGCTCCTCACTAATTTCACATCAAAAATAAGGTTGAGCCAGCATCTTAAAGGGGCTGTCCCACTGTACGAGCTAATTCAAGAGCTCTCCCGAGTTTTAAAAAATCACTCGTGGTAAGCACGTAGAATGTACGTAGCGGGTACGTCGGAGCTCGGGACGTCGGAGCTCGGGACGTCTCTTAGCGGCTCATAACGCTAACGGCAGGTACTCGGTGGAAACGCAGTAAGCTCGTGAAGATTTTTCAACCTGTTGAAAAATGTCCACGAGAGCCCCAAGTACCTACAAGCGGTTATTACCGTAATTCTCCGAGTTCGAATCAGGGAAAACTCGGGAGAACTCTTGAATTACCTCGTACAGTGGGACAGGCCCTTAACTGAGCTGACAGGCTTGTACCTGTCCCCTCTGTCAGGATGGCAACGTCGATGTCAAAACATCTGTATTTCTAGCCTATAATAGCAGCATCTGAAGATTAAGACTAAACCTAGTGCTCTCGTAGACAGTAAAGATCCGTACCCTTCTGTATGCTTCAGAGACATCAACTATTTACAGGAATGCAGGTAGTTCTGCTGGAATGCATGTTTCCATACAGCCTTTATGTTTGTACTGCCGGCTAAAAATACTAAACTTGTAACTATTAAATATATTGACACAAAAAGCTGGAGTAACTCAGTGGGACAGGCAGCATTCCATGGGTGAAGGAATGGGTGATGTTTTATTATAGCATAACTGGCTCTACTGCAGAACTACTGCAGTTTTCCAAATTCATTGCCAGTACCTGTATAAGTAAACCAAGGTAAGAGCTCTCCCAGTGAAGCATCCCCAATGTCAAGGCTCTAATTACACTCAGCTAATTCTGATGGGCAGAGCAAATCATTTGAAATCTGACAATAGACCTCCTCATCCAAAATCATCCTACATTCCATGCTCCAGCAAAGCAAATATTTATCAGGAGGACAAAGAAAACACTTAAGGCCCTGTGCCACTTACGTGTCCTTGGTCGCGTTGAGGCGTGGCCGGTCCCACTGAGAAGCACGGAGGGGTATTTAGTTGTGCGCGACATCGCCCGGGGCTCAGAATTTTTGTAGTGAACAAAATCTTCACGCACCAACGGCCTGTCGCGTAACTGATGGCCAAAGTGGGACAGGCCCAAGACCCTGGTGCCACGCAACGTCTCGCCTCCAACAGCAGCAGAAGCAGGCAAACGAACTCGGCCTGGGGCTCACGGCCGTTGCGGTCCGGATCCGCCCCCACTTCTACTCCCAGAGCGGGGTCAAGAAAATTGAAGATGGACACAAAATGCAGGAGTAACTCAACGGGACCGGCAGCATCTCTGGAGAGAAGCAATGGGTGACGTTTCGGGTCAATACCCTTCTTTTCAGACTGAAGAAGAGCTCCAGACGGCTGTGCGTACGCATGAAATCATGCGCGACCTTCACAGGACCGTCGCGGCTCAACGCGACCACGAGGTCGCGTAATTTGAGTGCCTAGGACACGTAAGTGGGACAGGCCCTTTAAGAAACACCATCAAAGCTTCCTCAAAAAATATAATCTTAACCTCATGGGAAACACAGGCCATTCACTGATTTGAGTCTGAAGAAGGGTTTCGGCCCGAAAAACGTCGCCTATTTCCTTCGCTCCATAGATGCTGCTGCACCCGCTGAGTTTCCCCAGCAATTTTGTGTACCATTCACTGATTAAATTGGAGCAGGAACCACCAACACAACCCTTAGCCTGGAGCCCCATCACTGACACACATGTGAGCCCAGTAGCAGATACGGCCCATCATTTCCCAAGATATTCACCCATCTGTCTCACTGAGCACCTCTCGAGTCTGCAAATCCCACATTGGCCTCCTCAGCCATCTCAGATCTCACAAAACCAGAGAAGAAACATCATTCATGACCTTAAGGAACAGTCTGACATCAGAGCAATCAGTGCTCGACACCACCTACTATCAAATTTTACTTGATAATGCTCTTAACAAAATAAAGCCTGATATCAGTCACCCAATTGAAAATAGTAATTTATATAATTTGTCTGCATTACTCCCTCCAAACATACTGTCAGACCTGCTGAGCATCTCCATTTTCTGCTTTTATTCCTTCATGTATTTCTGCATACAAATGCCATTGTCAATAACTTTGGTGGGCTACTTGGCAATTCTGCCAAAGACCAAAAGTCATGGGCTTCTATGGTCAAAACTGCATCTTTTTAAAAGGAAATCTGCTTGTCTAATGAGTTTGACTTACTGAATGCCTGCCACCTCTCCCTATAGCTCAGCCGTGACTAGTCCTGTGATTATTCTAGAGATGGCAAAAGATTCCTGCATTACTGGTGAAGAAGCATTTTCATAGCCATCATAACATTGAGAAGCTCATCTCAGAGAAGGGGCTAGCTGTAGACTACAAAACATCCAGCACTGCCCATGTGAGTTTCCTGGCACCAGATGGTTATTGGTTGATAGGACAGTAGGGGGCTGGATAGGGTAATGGACCTGCTCCTTTGGAGCAAAGCTGTTATATGCTTCAAGAAATCATTTCGTTCTTAATGAGGTTAGTTTCCTAAAAATCAGTAATTCCGGAAGGAAAAGAGATTTGCTCATGTGGAGGGCTGCAAATCTTTGGGGTCTTTTAGAGCATTGTGGAGGTAGATTCAAGATACTAATCAGCAAACATGGTATGCTTACATGGCAGAGCCTGCAGCTAACTTTAACAGCCAAATCTTATTGAAGGTTTAACAATCAAAAGCTATCAGGAAGCAGCTATCTGGCTGTTGAAGGGTTCAAAGGTGTCACGACAGACCAATTATGTTATTCCTAGTAGAACATTTGTAGCATGGAAGGGAATCCTGGATGGAACGAGGAACTTTATACAATTAATGTTTCCCGTAGGAGTCAACTGGCCATATCCATTTCTGGATATTTTGGAAATTATAGTATATGAGTTTGGATTAAAAGGTTCATAATGTCCTAGTCATTCAAGGAAAATATCAGACATGATCGCATTGCTTTGTGAAGCAGATGCAGGAGGATGAATGGCTTACTCCTGTTTATATTTCTCACATTGGCAAGTGGTGCATGATTACTGTGCATAATCACGCATTAAGCTCAGAGTTTGTGATACATAAGCCTACAAGCAATGCATCTCATGCCAACCAGAAAATAGCCACTTCCACCATCACAATGCAACCATGCAAGCTTATTCCACCAACCAAACAAATTAGAATTTTCAAAACCTAATAAAAGAAACTTAATAAAATGCTGTAAAGACCAGTGTTAGGGTTCTGCTGTTTAGAATATAAACATATAAATGATTTGGATGAAAATATAGGTGGTCTCATTAGCAAGTTTGCAGTTGACACAAAAATTAGTGGGAAAGGTTGTCAAAGGATATTTTGGCAAATGGGGTTTAATTGGACAAGTATGAGGTGGGAGGTCAAATGCAGGAGGAATTTACACAATAAAGGACCTCAGAGGAGCATTTGATGTACAGAGGGTGTAAGTCGCCATAGTTACATAGAAAATAGGTGCAGGAGGAGGCCATTCGGCCCTTCTAGCCAGCACCGCCATTTATTGCGATCATGGCTGAAAGCATTCCCTGAAAGCAACAAAACAAATGGACAGGATGGTAAAGAAGGCATATGGCAATGCTTGCCTTCATCAGTTGGGGTGTTCTCTAAGTATAAAAATTGGCAAGTCATGTTGCAGCTGTTAGGGTTAGGGTTAGGCTTTTCAAAGTACTTCGGTACATGTGACACTAAACTGAAACTGAGTAGGAAGGCTCACTTCAAGTAACCCTTGCTTTCCCTCTCTCTCCATTACCTCCCCCTCCCAGTTCTCCAACCAGTCTTACTGTCTCCTACTACATTTTATCTCTGTTTGCTTTGTTGTTACCTTTTCCCAACTAACAATGATCTATTCTACATTTTCCTTGATCTCCATTCCCTTTGTCCTGTTTACACACCTTCCACTTCCGTATCTATACATTTCCTTATCTATGTACCTCCCACTCCCCTGACATCAGTCTGAAGAAGGGTCTCGACCCGAAAGGTCACCCATTCCTTCTCTCCGGAGATGC
Organism: Amblyraja radiata; assembly: GCF_010909765.2. Lineage (NCBI taxonomy): Eukaryota > Metazoa > Chordata > Chondrichthyes > Rajiformes > Rajidae > Amblyraja > Amblyraja radiata. Next base: position 68,024,317 of record NC_045959.1, on the reverse strand, counting down.
TGCCTGTTGCGCTGATTTACTCCAACATTTTGTGTCTAAACTGAAACTGAGTTGTGTAGAAGGTACACTCAGTGGGTGAGGCACCATCTATGGAGCAAAGAAATAGGTGATGTTTCGGGTCGAGACACTTCTTCATACTCTAAATAATTCATCTCACTGTATGGGTCCTTAACGCCTCTACTATATTAAGGGGATAAGTTTCTTGGAAATGTCTGTCTATCTAGCAAAGAATGGCATAATTAAATATGCAGAAATGATTGGTGTCTAAATGTACCAAAATTCCCCATGTACACGAACCATGTGTATCAGGGGAATTTCCATGCCTGAATTGCTGCCATCCCAAGAGCTTTGATCACACACAGTTTCATCGACAAGTCTGCCACAATACCCATCGGAACCTTCATTTAGTGGTTGGGAATTGAGCTTAAACATGCAGGTGATTATCTCTGGAAGAGCCTTTGCTTTGGTCTGGAGCATTTAGAATTTGTGGTCCTATGTTGATCATTACTGGTTGTATCAAGTCAAGTCAAGTTTATTCGTCACACAAACACACGAGATGTGCAGTGAAATGAAAAGTGGCAATGCTCGCGGACTTTGTGTAAAAAACAAACAAAGAAACAAACAGAATGGAACAAAATCACATATTCTTTTACATATTGCATATTGTGGGAGGAAGGAAAAAGAAAAAAAACTGCAATTTAAAAAAAATAGTAGAATGGTACAGTAAAGTTAGTCCCTGGTGAGGTAGGAGTTTACAGTCCTAATGGCCTCTGGGAAGAAACTCCTTCTCAACCTCTCCGTTCTCACAGCATGGCAACAAAGGTGTTTGCCTGACCGTAGCAGCTGAAGCAGTCCGTTGCAGGGGTGGAAGGGGTCTCCCATGATCTTATTGGCTCTGGAGTTACACCTCCTGATGTATAGTTCCTGCAGAGGGGCGAGTGAAGTTCAATGAACTTCAAGACAAGGTAGTTTAATCTTTGAGCTGGGCAGTGCTGATGGAGAGAGGGGGTGATGGAGAGAGGGGGTGAATACAGTGAAGGGTTGAGGGCAGAATTGCATTAAATGGTTAGTATACCATCTCTTGAAAAACGAATTCCCAACATCTTTCCACTGTCTGCATTTTTAAAACATCTGCAGCCTATATATAGTCTGTCTACAGAATGAGGAATATTTTACATGTATAGCTTTTGTGTATTTTCAGCTAGTAAATTTATGCACTAGGATACTCAAATTTAAGGGTCAGTGTCTTTAACGTCCAGTGGATGGAACTAATAAAAATTTACAGATTCTCAGTGTTATATTAACATTTTGTATTTGACTTGCTTTCACACAGAATCCAAGTATATCGAAAATAGATGCATTGCCAAATAATTAGAGAGTACAAAATTATAATGCATTGTTTGCAATTGTACAGATGTATAATTGATTGGTTTATAAATTAACACCACTTTTATGGGCCTATTTTGAAAGGGCTTAATCATAACCTTTGTCCTTACGGATTTTTAAAACTTGACCAAAATGGACTCTGGAATCTAATTTAATCACCACCATTCTAATTGGTAAATTTGTACTCACCAACCAAGTCCTGTTTGCTACGACATATGTCCAAATACTATAAATCTAAACTTAATATTGTTTACCCATTTCAATTCATTTTATCACTTTTAAATAACATGTAAATCTTATTGGAAAGTATCTTGGAATGAAAATAAACTTCTAATCTGGCTATGATTTACTGATTTACATTATGAAGCATTTGGCCCTGTACCCATAAATTTGAATGAATGAATGAATGAATGAATGAATGAATGAATGAATGAATGAATGAATGAATGAATGAATGAATGAGTGAATAGAAATTTAAGCAAGGTTATAAACAAAAGCATTGCAAACATACAAAAAAAAATGTATAACACAAATGTCAGGGAAATACTTCTACATGAACAAATAGCTTACAGGGATAGGACAATTTTATGTATGAATAACTTTTGCCAATATATAACTATTTTTGTGGTATGTGCTCATCAGTTGCACTTTCGAACCTTTAAGAGATGTGCAGTATAAATTAGTAGGCTTAACAACTTAGGAAGATGTAAGTCCTAAATTATCGAATTCTATCACCTTGCACATATGCAACATTAACTGTTTGCCTTCTGATAATTTATACTAAGAGATTTCATTAAGCAACACAACAAACTTAACTTTTTTCATTGTTTAGTTTACAGTGGCTTGCAAAAGTATTAATACCCCTTGAACTTTTCCACATTTTGTCACGTTACAACCACAAACGTAAATGTATTTTATTGGGATTTTATGTGATAGACCAACACAAAGTGGCGCATAATTATGAAGTGGAAGGAAAATGATACATGGTTTTCAAATTTTTTTACAAATAAAAAACTGAAAAGTGTGGCGTGCAAAAGTATTCAGCCCCCTTTACTCTGATACCCCTAAATAAAATCCAGTGCAACTAATTGCCTTCAGAAGTCACCTAATTAGTAAATAGAGTCCACTTGTGTGTAATCTAATCTTAGTATAAATACAGCTGTTCTGTGAAGGTTTGTTAGAGAACATTAGTGAACAAACAGCATCATGAAGCCCAAGGAACACACCAGACAGGTCAGGGATAAAGTTGTGGAGAAGTTTAAAGCAGGGTTAGGTTATAAAAAAATTATCCCAAGCTTTGAACATCTCACGGAGCACTGTTCAATCCATCATCCGAAAATGGAAAGAGTATGGCACAACTGCAAACCTACCAAGACATGGCCGTCCACCTAAACTGACAGGCCGGGCAAGGAGAGCATTGATCAGAGAAGCAGCCAAGAGGTCCATGGTAACTCTGGAGGAGCTGCAGAGATTCACAGCTAAGGTGGGAGAATCTGTCCACAGGACAACTATTAGTCGCGCACTCCACAAATCGGCCTTTATGGAAGAGTGGCAAGAAGAAAGCCATTGTTGAAAAAAAGCCATAAGAAGTCCCGTTTGCAGTTTGCCACAAGCCATGTGGGGGACACAGCAAACATGTGGAGGAAGGTGCTCTGGTCAGATTAGACCAAAATTGAAGTTTTTGGCCTAAATGCAAAACGCTATGTGTGGCGGAAAACTAACACTGCACATCACCCTGAACACACCATCCCCACTGTGAAACATGGTGGTGGCAGCATCATGCTGTGGGGATGCTTTTCTTCAGCAGGGACAGGGAAGCTGGTCAGAGTTGATGGGAAGATGGATGGAGCCAAATACAGGGCAATCTTGGAAGAAAACCTGTTAGAGTCTGCAAAAGACTTGAGACTGGGGCGGAGGTTCACCTTCCAGCAGGACAACGACCCTAAACATACAGCCAGAGCTACAATGGAATGGTTTAGATCAAAGCATATTCATGTGTTAGAATGGCCCAGTCAAAGTCCAGACCTAAATCCAATTGAGAATCTCTGGCAAGACTTGAAAATTGCTGTTCACAGACGCTCTCCATCCAATCTGACTGAGCTTGAGCTATTTTGCAAAGAAGAATGGGCAAAAATTTCAGTCTCTAGATGTGTAAAGACATACCCCAAAAGACTTGCAGCTGTAATTGCAGCGAAAGGTGGTTCTACAAAGTATTGACTCAGGGGGGCTGAATACTTTTGCACGCCACACTTTTCAGTTTTTTATTTCTAAAAATATTTGAAAACCATGTATCATTTTCCTTCCACTTCACAATTATGCACCACTTTGTGTTGGTCTACCACATAAAATCCCAATAAAATACATTTACATTTGTGGTTGTAACGTGACAAAATGTGGAAAAGTTCAAGGGGTATGAAAACTTTTGCAAGCCACTGTAGTTTAGAGAAACAGCTTGGAAACAGGCCCTTCGGCCCACTGAGCACATCGACCAGTGATCCCCGCACACAAGGGACAATTTTACATCTACACCGATCTAATTATCCTACATACCTGTATGTCTGTGGAGTGTGGGAGGAAACCGAAGATCTCGGAGAAAACCCATGCGGTCTCGGGGAGAACGTACAAACTCCGTATAGACAGCACCCGTAGTCGGGATTGATCCCGGGTCTCCGACGCTGCATGTGCTGTAAGGCAGCAAATCTACTACTGCACGACCGTGCTGCCTATTTAGCTCAGAGTAGTCAAGTGAGTTCCATGTATCATGTAAATTTAGCGCAGAAGAATAACAAATAAAAGCTATTTTGACTGCAAATGCCTGGGTTGTTCCGAGACCAATAATAGCAGAAACTATATTGTACTTACATTTCTATATTTGAATGCAAGTTCTCTTACCAGTGGAATAATCGATTATTTAAATTTTATGCCAAAAATTAAAATTTGAGTTTATTATAGTTAACTATTTCATTTAGCACATAATTTAATCAAGAAATTGTCTTCAGCAATTTCTTACAGGGGAGCCCCTTTAGGATGATGGCAACAGTAGTAATACATTTATTTATTTGTCACATGTGCCAGTTGGCACAGTGAAATGTGTGTTCACCATACAGCCATAAGTAAATAATAAGTAAAGATTAACAATGATGCATAATCTAATGAGGCCAATAAATTTGAAGTTCAGAGTTTAATGAGGGCACGGGTTACCAAAATCGTGCATTCAGCAAATACAGCAATGATGAAAACCACAAAAATAATTACCTCTGTTCCTTTACCTCTGCCAGTTTGTTACAAGAAATTGAAGTGGGAATAGACCAAATGGCCCTTGAGTAGGATTGTGATCAATCCTGTAAATACAAAAACTGCAAATTCAGGGAGGAATAGTCATTATGACTACTTCTGTTGGCAAACGACAACAGCAAATGTGATGCCAAAATTAGGCAGTATTATTCCATTGTTTTGTTAATTAGGGGCCAGACACCTAATATATGTCCATTAAACTCAGTTCAGAACTGTGCAGCCAACCAGAGAAGCAAAAAAAAGGGTTGTAAGAGATTGACATACAGTGTACAAAGCTTATGATGTCATAACAAGTACTTGAAGTACCAAAGGTTTCTAAAAAACGACTCTTGACTGCTCATGGTTAAACCCGTCTCACGGTGCGAGTTGACCCACGAGGTACCTCGAGTTTAAAACAAATTTAACTCGGGTAACTACGTACAATTAACATAGCGGGAACGTCGGAACTCGTGGACGCAACTTCTCGACTCGTGGCACTAACGGCAGGTACCCGTGAAACTTGGTAACTCTTGGAAAAATTCAAACATGTTTAAAGTTTTCCACGAGTAAAATGTACTGCTGAAGTTAAAAATTGAAACATTTAAACTCGTTTTAAGAACGTAGTGCCCCGTGCGTTTACCTTAGTGTCTCGTGAGTGTACCGTGGGAACTGTTTAACACAGCGGGCAGGCAGCATCTCTGGAGAGAAGGAATTGGTGACGGGATGACATTTCCAAATTTCTGCTGCGTCTTTGTGCTCCATCTGCTGCAACTTTAAACTGACATCGAAACATAGAAAATACGTGCATGAGCACCGCCATTTAATATGATCATGGCTGGTCATCCAACTCAGTATCCCATCCCTGCCTTCTCTCCATACCCCCTGATCCCTTTAGCCACAAGGGCCACATCTAACTCCCTCTTAAATATAGCCAATGAACTGGCCTCAACTACCTTCTGTGGCAGAGAATTCCACAGATTCACCACTCTCTGTGTAAAAAAAACCACATATGACATATGACAATCTTAACTCTGTGTGACCTGGGAATCTCAAGGGGATGAGATAACAGTCTGGGTCAATGGGAGACGCAGTGTATGGAAGGTTGGTGGAAAGGGTCAGGTTGTGAAAGGGTCTGGTCAGTTTATTCTAGATCAGGAACAAGACTCAGTCGGTGGAGGTTTTGACGCCAGTCAGTCGTTTGTCGGAGAGATAACTGATGTTCGATCATGTTCTCCAACCCAATTACATTGAGATGATCAGTCTGGATTGTTTCAGTAAAGGAGGGAACATCATTGACTGGAGATTAACAATGTTTACATCATGAGGGTAAGTAAGAATTAAAGATAATAATTATTGCATGTTTTGACTCTTCTGGCTACAAAAACCAATAAAATGTGGAGAGGAAAACCCAATGTCCTCAAACTGCACTTGTTGAATATGACCTTGCTTTGCGATCTTTCCTCTCTAAACCAGATCAGCAGAAGTAGTGGTGTCGATTCCAGAATAAAGGGCTGTTTACGTCTGGGTAAGGGACAACTCACTGTCCTTCCAGTTTCTCATCACCCTCACTGACAGGGTATTGGCTTCAAACTCAGTACACTAGAGTCTCGGCCATTCTCTGTCACACATTGAGAGGGACGGGGAGCGGGGAACCATGTTGGATGTCTACAGGGATCAGCAGGATGTAAACTCCAGGTCACTGCCCCACACACTGACCCTTGACTGAAGCCCAGGGACTGCTCAGAACAGACAAGTCCGCCCTCTTTAACCTGACAACATTCACTGACAGTCCCGAGTCCAATGATACGGGCTCCACCACAGTTGGGTCTCTTCCTGCTGCAGCCGTCTTCCACCTCCTCAGCCGCTGGCCAAACACCATCCTCGGCCTGTTCAACTGAGGTCATCTTCATGGGCCGCGCTTTGTCAGGGACCTCCCCCTTGACCTTCCTGCCATGAGGCCAGCTTACAGGATCTAAGGCACACGCATATGTCTCCACTACAAGGCGGCGACCCTCAGAGATGTCCCAACCTCACAAACAACTCAACACAATAAATAATGTAAAGCAGCCTGGGGCAAGATGGTTTGCCCATGATTTAAATTTTAAACGTCATCCCGTCACCCATTCCTTCTCTCCAGAGATGCTGCCTGTCCCACTGAGTGACCATACTGAGGGAATTCCCACGTATATGAAGCAGAGAGAAACGTGAGTTCTACACGGCTCTGCCCGACTTTTGAGAATGGATTCGGTGGTTTGTACCCACTCCCCCTCCCTGCCCACCCACCACCAAGCCAGCCAGCCGGACCCCTCCTCGTTACAACGGCGGAAGCTACATTTCCAAGGGAATGGGGCAGAGAGCTGGGGCAGCGCTGGGATGGGAGCAGGGCAGATCTTCTTCTTCTTATCGAGTCCACACACAAGATTAGAAGTGTTCAGCTAGAGCTGAATACACTTCTCGGCATCTGCGTACAATGGTGTCTGTCTTGTCGCTTCTTGTGCTTCTTGTGCGTGGTGGTGGAAAGATAGGTGGAAACAGGGTCGCGACGTGAACGCTATTTCCTTGACCCCAGGGCAGATGATGCGCACCAAAGGAACAAACAAGTTGATGGCTGCAAGGGGCAGGCGGCAGAGGTCTTGTGCCCCAGCGAGGTAGACTGCTCTTCCCCCTGCTAATGCACACACAGAGAGAGATGAGAGCAGAGAATGATCCCAGCCTAGCTCTGGTACTGGACGGTGCGCATCTTCCCTTTGTAGGTCATATCAATAGACGCGGCCGCGCTGAATTCTATCTTCAACTCAAAGCCGCAGGATGGAGCTGTCTTCTTTAACACTGGTGCTTCACCGCACAATGGCAGCGAGTGCGGGGCTGAGATCCTGCCTAGTTTTTTTAAGTTTTGAAATTGAATACCTTTCAATACTGAATCAGAACATAGTTACTGTATGAGATGCTGTCCAGCTCCTCTATATTCACGGTTGGCTCAAGAGTAACTCGGGAGAGGAACTTGGTAACTCGGGAGAGGAACTTGGAACATCGCAGAAATGAGAAGTAAACGGCAAACTTAGACATACTCGTGGGAACTCGGTTAAACTCTTGATCATAAACTTGGAATCTCGTACACAACCACGAGTCTTCACTCGGGGTCACTCGTGGATCAACTCGCACCGTGAGACAGGACTATTATGTGATTATATCCAATAAAAGCTTAAGGGGAGGCTACAGTTAAAGTTTATTTTCCTTGGGTCACCCAAGGCGCTCTTTTGCACTTTCCCTTTAAAAACTAAAAGGTACCACATGTATGTGTAATTTACCTTCCTGTTGCAGAATAAATACCAGTGCTTCATTAGCAGTTTGGAGCCTACATTCCTAAACAGGACAGAAATTTTTTGAAGTGCTTCTTTGTATAATAAACCAATGTCGGCACATATGTGCAGATGCTCCCCGACTCGCGTGGAGGCCACATGGGAGCATCTGTGAGAACAGCTGACTGGCTTGCGGAAGGGCGCGTCCTCAGGGCCTGTGCTGCGCAGCTGACAGACGTCTGGACTGACATCCTCAACCTGTCACTTGCCCAAGCAGTTGTCCCCACGTGCCTTAAAACCACCTCCATTGTGCCGGTGCCAAAACACACCACTGCGGCAAGCCTCAACGACTTCCGCCCAGTTGCACTTACTCCCATCATCACCAAGTGCTTCGAGAGGCTGGTCCTGGCACACCTCAAAAGCTGCCTACCCCCCACATTGGATCCCTATCAGTTCGCCTACCGCAAGAACAGGAGTACGGAGGATGCCATCTCAACAGCACTTCACTCCGCCCTCTCCCACCTCGACAACAGAGACACTTATGTAAGAATGCTGTTCATCGATTACAGCTCAGCATTCAACACCATTATACCCTCTAAACTGATCACCAAACTCGGTGACCTGGGCATCGACCCCTCCCTCTGCAACTGGATACTGGACTTTCTAACCAACAGACCCCAGTCTGTTAGGTTAGACAAGCACACCTCTTCAACCCTCACCCTGAACACCGGCGTTCCACAGGGCTGTGTGCTGAGGCCCCTCCTCTACTCCCTCTTCACCTATGACCACCTAACACCATCATCAAGTATGCAGATGATACAACGGTGATTGGCCTCATCAGCAACAACGATGAGTCGGCCTATAGGGAGGAGGTCCAGCTCCTAGCAGCATGGTGCGCTGACAACAACCTGGCCCTTAACTCCAAGAAGACCAAGCAGCTCATTGTAGACTTCAGGAAGTCTAGGGGCAGCACGCACACCCCCATCCACATTAACGGAACGGAGGTGGAATGTGTTTCCAGCTTCAGGTTCCTGGGGGTCAACATCTCCGTTGACCTCTCTTGGACCCACAATACCTCAACACTGATCAAGAAGGCTCACCAGCGTCTCTTCTTCCCGAGGAGACTAAAGAAGGTCCATCTGTCTCCTCAGATTCTGGTGAACTTCTACCGCTGCACCATCGAGAGCATCCTTACCAACTGTATCACAGTATGGTATGGCAACTGCTCTGTCTCCGACTGGAAAGCACTGCAGAGGGTGGTGAAAATTGCCCAACGCATCACCGGTTCCTCACTCCCCTCCATTGAGTCTGTCCAAAGCAAGCGTTGTCTGCGAAGGGCGCTCAGCATCGCCAAGGACTGCTCTCACCCCAACCACAGACTGTTTACCCTCCTACCATCCGGGAGGCGCTACAGGTCTCTCCGTTGCCGGACCAGCAGGTCCAGGAACAGCTTCTTCCCTGCAGCTGTTACACTACTCAACACTGTACCTCGGTGATTGCCAATCACCCCCCCCCCCCCCCCCTTCCCACCAGGAAAAAAAATACTATGACTGTTTGCACGTAAACAGATTTATTTATTGTTCATATTTATGTCGCTCTTCTAGGGAGATGCTAACTGCATTTCGTTGTCTCTGTACTGTACACTGCACAATGACAATAAAGTTGAATCTGAATCTGAATCTGAAAATGCTGGAGTAACTCAGCGGGACAGGCAGCAGCTCTGGAGAGAAGGAATGGGTGACATTTCGGGTCGAGACCCTTCTTCAGACTGATGTCAGGGGAGAAGGAGACACATAGATAATGAAGTGTGAGGTTTGAAAACAGGACAAAGGGGATGGTGATCAAAGGAAATGTAGAATAGATCATTGTTAGCTGGGAGAGGGTAACAGCAAAGCAAACAGATAAAATGTAGTCGGAGACAGTCAGACTGGTCAGAGAACTGGAAGGGGGAGGGATGGAGAGAGAAAGCAAGGGTTACTTGAAGTTAGAGAAGTCAATGTTCATACCGCTGGGATGTAAGCTGCCCAAGTGAAATATGAGGTGCTGTTCCTCCAATTTGTGCTGGGCCTCACTCTGACAATGGAGGAGGCCCAGGACAGAAAGGTCAGTGTGGGAATGGGAGGGGGAGTTAAAGTGTTTAGCAACCGGGAGATCAGGTAGGTTTAAGCCGACTGAGCAGAGGTGTTCAGCGAGTAGGGAAGGAATGGGTTTTTAGTTGTGGAGGGGAAGGAAAAGAAAGGTGTGTGACGAAGGGGAGCTGGGAAGATGAGGAGAGGGGTGGGAGAGGTTATTAGAAATTGGGGAATTCAACGTTTATTTTTCTGAGATTGTGGCTGTACCTTTTGTTTATTTTGTTTAAATTTATTAGAAGTAAGTACAATACAGTGGAACCTTTTTTTCATGTGCCAAATATACGTTAGCATGTTACATTCTATGTACAGCATTTATTTATTTATTTTTTAGAGAGAGAGAGAGAGAGAGAGAGAGAGAGAGAGAGAGAGAGAGAGAGAGAGAGAGAGAGAGAGAGAGAGAGACGAGCAGAGCGTATACGAGAGAGAGAGAGAGAGAGAGATCAGAGAGAGAGCGAGGAGAGAGATCGGAGTGTATCGAAGAAGAGAGATAGAGATGAGTAAGAGAGCCTAGTATCAGATATCGAAAAACTTGTGCCTTCTGTGTGTGGCTCCCCCATCCCCGCTTTCTAGTTGCCCCGCCGTCCCCCCGCCGCACGAGAGAGAAGGAGTAGAAAATAGGAGATAGGAGATGAGTATTTATATTCTTGACCATCTTTCACCCAGTCCTGAAAGTTTGTTTTTACGATTTTGTTGCACCATATGCTTCCAAGAAGTCAATAAATGGAGACCAACAAATTTGTTTTAATTTGCTATGTTTCAATTTGTCTCTCATTTTGTTCAATCTGCTTTTTTTTTTAAATAATTGCTACCTCAATGACTGGTCTGATCTCATCACAGATGTCCCTTCTGTTCTCATTATCACACACACACACACATTCTCTCACTCTCTCACACTCCCATGCTCACTAACTCTCTCTCACACTCTATCCAACATAAAACACACTGCTTTCTCACTTTTCCAGTTCTGACAAAGGGCCCTTGACCCAAAATGTTAATTGTTTCCTTCTGCACTGATGCTGCTTGACATGCTGAGTGCTACCAGCATTTTGTTTTTTGTAGAGGTATGGTACGCTGGTCAAATCGAAGATGGAGGAAAAAGAGTAAGAGAGTAAAAGAGACAAACAATATTAAAAGCATTAAGCAGAAGAGAACATTGCAATGAATTGTTGTAGGTGTTCCTTGAGAAGTGAATGCTTAGATATGTGTACAGAATCAGCAAGCATTCTTGATCGATGACATTTAGAAGAAGCATGCATAGCAACAGTGATGCACCCACTGGATTTTTTCTAAAGGAGTGTAAGATCTGAAAGATTAAAAAATATCAAATTTCAGCACTTGCTTCTAACCATTGTGGTGGCAGCATGATGCAATGCAATGACCAATCACAGCAATCAACTTTTATCAGTCATTTGTCATGTAATGGTTAAGTAATCAGTCAGAAATGTGAACTTCGATCCTATTACAGCACTAACAGGAGGGGACACAGTGACGCCGCGTTAGTTCAAGTGTTCAAGTTCAAGTGAGTTTATTGTCATGTGTCCCTGATAGGACAATGAAATTCTTGCTTTGCTTCAGCACACAGAACATAGTAGGCATTTACTACAAAACAGATCAATGTGTCCATATACTATAATATAAATATATACACACATGAATAAATAAAATGATAAAGTGCAAATAACAGATAATTGGTTATTAATAATCAAAGTTTTGTCCGAGCCAGGTTTAATAGCCTAATGGCTGTGGGGAAGTAGCTATTTCTGAACCTGGTTGTTGCAGTCTTAAGGCAGGTAGCAGGGAGATGATTGTGTGGCCAGAATGTTGTAGGTCTTTGATGATACTGCCAGCCTTTTTGAGGCAGCGACTGCGATAAATCCTCTCGATGGAAGGAAGGTCAGAGCCGATGATGGACTGGGCAGTGTTTACTGCTTTTTGTAGTCTTTTCCTTTCCAGGGCGCTCAAGTTGCCGAACCAAGCCATGATGCAACCAGTCAGCATGCTCTCTACTGTGCACCTGTAGAAGTTAGAGAGAGTCCTCCTTGACAAACCGACTCTCCGTAATCTTCTCAGGAAGTAGAGGCGCTGATGAGCTTTCTTGATAATTGCATTAGTGTTCTCGGACCAGGAAAGATCTTCAGAGATGTGCACGCCCAGGAATTTGAAGCTCCTGACCCTTTCAACCATCGACTCGTTGATATAAACTGGGCTGTGGATCCCCATCCTACTCCTTCCAAAGTCCACAATCAGTTCCTTGGTTTTGCTGGTGTTGAGGGCCAGGTTATTGTGCTCACACCATATGGACAGTTGCTCGATCTCTCTTCTATACTCTGACTCATCCCCATCAGTGATACGTCCCACAATAGTGGTGTCATCAGCGAACTTGATGATGGAGTTCGCACTGTGACCGGCTACGCAGTCATGAGTATAGAGTGAGTACAGCAGGGGGCTGAGCACGCAGCCTTGAGGTGCTCCCGTTGCTGCCTCAGCACCAGAGACCCAGGTTCGATCCTGACCATGGGTGTTGTCTGTACAGAGTTTGTACATTCTCCCTGTGACCCTGTGGGTTTTCTCCAGGCGCTCTGGTTTCGTCCCACACTCCAAAGACGTACAGGTTTGTAGATTAATTGGCAAAACATCCATAGCCAGACATAAAAACAGCATTTTGCCACGAGCATTATCTCTAGTCAACAGCCAAAAGTCTGTAGCCTCATTGTGCTCTGGTATTTTATTTCATTCACATGTTTAAATTATAATGTTTTATTTTTAATTGTCTACTGTATATCGTGTTGTTACTTGCGAGCAAAGCACCAAGACAAATTCCTTGTATGTATATATACTTGCCTAATAAAATTTATTCAATTAAATTCAATTCAATTCTGTAAATTGTCCCTGGTGTGCAGGATAGTGATAGTGTAAGGGGTACGGGGTGATTGCTGGTCAGCTCGGTGGGACGAAGGACCTATTTCTGTGCTGTATCGCTAAAGTCTAAAATCGAAAATTCAGTAAAGGAATTTGAATTCAGAAAAGAACCTGGTCCATTTAGTCTTAGTAAAGGCACCACAAATGCACCGACTGTAAAAGAAACACGCACCTGGTTCACTTGTGCCCTTTTGGGAACGAAATCTGCTGTTCTTGCGTCGTTTCGCCTTTACGTGGGTCAAAATCCACAACAATGTGGTTAATTCTAAACTCTGCTCTGAAATGGACTAGCAAGCTCCTCGAATGTATCCTAAGTGCTACATTGAAACAGAGAAAGAATAAAACTGGATGAACAACGGGCACTGAATTTGGACAGAACAAATCTGGTCTCACCAGAAACGATGCTTAAATTGGAGAGCTCTCCCACAGATTAGTCAAGCAACAATTGGATACAGTTAAACTCACAAAGTGCCAGACTCCTTCAACACAATCCCAGGGTATGTCCTGTTCTACCAGCAGAACAGACCAACATCAAGAATGGTGCTACAGTAAAAATGGGATGAAGGAGATAGCCCTGGAAGTCCTCAACACTAATTCTAGACTTCAAAGTAAGACACAAAATGCTGGAGTAACTCGGCGGGACAGGCAGCATCTTTGGAGAGAAGGAATTGGTGACGTTTCCGGTCGAGACCCTTCTTCAGACTGATAACCATATAACAATTACAGCACGGAAACAGGCCATCTCGGCCCTTCTAGTCCGTGCCGAACACATATTCTCCCCTAGTCCCACCTACCTGCACTCAGACCATAACCCTCCATTCCTTTCCCGTCCATATACCTATCCAATTTATTTTTAAATGATAAAATCGAACCTGCCTCCACCACTTCCACTGGAAGATCATTCCACACAGCTACCACTCTCTGAGTAAAGAAATTCCCCCTCATGTTACCCCTAAACTTCTGTCCCTTAATTCTCAAATCATGTCCTTTTGTTTGAATCTTCCTTACTCTCAATGGAAAAAGCTTATCCACGTCAACTCTGTCTATCCCTCTCATCATTTTAAAGACCTCTATCGTCCCCCCTTAACCTTCTGCGCTCCAAAGAATAAAGACCTAACTTGTTCAACCTTTCTCTGTAACTTAGTTGCTGAAACCCATGCAACATTCTAGTAAATCTCCTCTGTACTCTCTCTAATTTGTTGACATATTTCCTATAATTTGGCGACCAAAATTGTACACCATACTCCAGAATTGGCCTCACCAATGCCTTGTACAATTTTAACATTACATCCCAACTTCTATACTCAATGCTCTGATTTATAAAGGCCAGCATACCAAAAGCTTTCTTTACCACCCTATCTACATGAGATTCCACCTTCAGGGAACTATGCACAGTTATTCCTAGATCCCTCTGTTCAACTGCATTCCACAATTCGCTACCATTTACCATGTATGTCCTATTTTGATTTGTCCTGCCAAGATGTAGCACCTCACACTTTTCAGCATTAAACTCTATCTGCCATCTTTCAGCCCACTCTTCGAAATGGCCTAAATCTCTCTGTAGACTTTGAAAATCTACTTCATTATCCACAACACCACTTATCTTAGTATCATCTGCATACTTACTAATCCAATTTACCACACCATTATCCAGATCATTGATGTATATGACAAACAACAGTGGACCCAACACAGATCCCTGAGGCACCCCACTAGTCACCGGCCTCCAACCTGACAAACAGCCATCCACCATTACTCTCTGGCATCTCCCATTCAGCCACTGTTGAATCCATCTTGCTACTCCACCATTAATACCCAACAATTGAACCTTCTTAACCAACCTTCCATGTGGAACCTTGTCAAATGCCTTACTGAAGTCCATATAGACAACATCCACCGCTTTACCCTCATCAATTTCCCTAGTAACCTCTTCAAAAAATTCAAGAAGATTAGTCAAACATGACCTTCCAGGCACAAATCCATGTTGACTGTTACTAATCAGACCCTGTTTATCCAGATGCTTATATATATTATCTCTAAGTATCCTTTCCATTAATTTGCCCGTCACTGACGTCAAACTAACAGGTCTATAATTGCTAGGTTTACTCTTAGAACCCTTTTTAAACAATGGAACAACATGCGCAGTACGCCAATCCTCCGACTCCATTCCCGTTTCTAATGACATTTGAAATATTTCTGTCATAGCCCCTGCTATTTCTACACTAACTTCCCTCAATGGCCTAGGGAATATTCTGTCAGGACCTGGAGACTTATCCACTTTTATATTTTTCAAAAGTGTCCGTACTTCCTCTTCTTTGAATCTCATACTTTCCATAGCTACTCTACTTGTTTCCCTTACCTCACATAATTCAATATCCTTCTCCTTGGTGAATACCGAAGAAAATAAATTGTTCAATATCTCCCCCATCTCTTTTGGCTCTGCAGATAGCTGTCCACTCTGACTCTCTAATGGACCAATTTTATCCCTTGTTATCCTTTTGCCATTAATATAGCTGTAGGAACCCTTTGGATTCAACCTCATATCTTCTTTTAGCTTTTCTAATTTATTTCTTAAGATTCTTTTTACATTCTTTATACTCCTCAAGCACCTCATTTACTCCATGCTGCCTATAATTATTGTAGATCTCTCTCTTTTTCCGAACCGTGTGCAATTTCCCTTGAAAACCATGGCTCTTTCCAATTATTACTATTTCCTTTCAACCGAACAGGGACATAAAGATTCTGTACTCTTAAAATGTCACCTTTAAATGTCCTTCATTTCTCTTCAACATCCTTCCTATAAAACAAAATGTCCCAATTCATTCCTTTTAAATCCTTTCGCATCTCCTCAAAGTTAGCCTTTCTCCAATCAAAAATCTCAACCCTTGGTCCAGTTCTGATCTTCTCCATAATTATATTGAAACTAATGGTATTGTGATCACTGGACCTGAAGTGCTCCCAAACGCATACCTCCGCCACCTGACCTGTCTCATTTCCTAACAGGAGGTCCAGCACAGCCCCTTCTCTAGTAGGTACCTCTATGTATTGCTGCAAAAAACTATCCTGCACACATTTTACAAACTCCAAACCATCCAGCCCTTTTACAGAATGTGTTTCCCAGTCTATGTGTGGAAAATTGAAATCTCCCACAATCACTACCTTGTGCTTACTACTAATATCTGGTATCTCCTTACATATTTGCTCTTCCAATTCTCACTCCCCATTTGGCGGTCTATAATACACCCCTATAAGTGTTGCTACACCTTTCCCATTTCTCAGTTCCACCCAAATAGCCTCCCTAGACGAGCCCTCTAATCTATCCTGCCAGAGCACTGCTGTAATATCTTCCCTGACAAGCAATGCAACACCTTCACCTCTTGCCCCTCCAATTCTATCACACCTGAAGCAACGAAATCCTGGAATATTTAGATTCCAATCACAGCCCTCCTGCAACCATGTTTCACTAATCGCCACAACATCATACTTCCAGGTGTCAATCCAGGCTCTAAGCTCATCCTCCTTTCTTACAATGCTCCTAGCATTAAAATATACACATTTAAGAAACCCACCACCTCTTATTCTGTTTATTATCTTTTTCTTCTTTCTTCCCTACATGTTGGGTCTGAGTGCTTCCCCTCTCTGCCTCCTGCCTCACACACTGTCTACTAGCTTTCTCTATTTGAGTCCCTCCCCCCAACCGTTCTAGTTTAAAGTCTCCCCAGTAGCTTTTGCAAATCTTCCCGCCAGGATATTGGTCCCCCTCGGGTTCAAGTGCAACCCGTCCTTTCTGTAAAGGTTACACCTTCCCCAAAAGAGGTCCCAATGATCCAGAAACTTGAATCCATACCCACTGCACCAGTCCCTCAGCCACGCATTTATCCTCCACCTCATTCCATTCCTACTCTCACTGTCGCGTGGCACAGGCAGTAATCCTGAGATTGTTACTTTTTTGGTCCTTCTCCTTAACTCTCCGGAGGCCCGGCCGCTGTCGCTACCCCCAGGTAGGCTGTCCCCCCCCAACAGTACTCAAACATGAGTACTTATTTCCAAGGTGTACAGCCACCGGGGTACTCTCTAGTCCCTGCCTCTGCCCTGCCTAACCATGCCCTTCCTAACCATGACCCACTTGTCTGCCTCCCGTGGTCTTGGAGTGACCACCTTCCTATAACTCCTCTCTATGACCTCCTCACTCTCCCTGACCAGACAGAGGTCATCAAGCTGCTGCTCCAGGTTCCTAATACGGTCCCTTAGGAGCCCCATCTCGACACACCTGGCGCAGTAAACAGTAAACAGTAAACTGCCCTGGCCCTCATTCTCCCCCCTTACCCAGGATACAATACAAAGCAAAGATACTGATACAAAGTGCTGGAAGAAATCAGCAGGGATCTGACTCACAATCAGCTACTTCCTCTAGTCCGCTTCCACCAATCAGCGGCTTCCTCAAGCCCACTTATTTTGAAATGTGAATAGAACGTTGCAGAGTTGGGTGCTCCTCCCGCTCCTGGGCCTCTGTGAAACAAAGCCCCGCGCTCCGTTTTTAACCTCACCACCCGGACTCCACTCCTCCCACCGCAACCGCTCCTGGGCCTCTGTGAAGTAAAGCCCCGGGGCTTTGTCAATGGAGATGGAGATATATAGATAAGGAAGTGAAAATAGGACAAAGGGAATGGAGATGAATGAAAATGTAGAAATGTAAATCGTTAGCTGGGAGAAGGAAACAACAAAGCAAACCAAGATAAAATGTAATCGGAGACAGTAAGACTGGTCGGAGAACTGGGAAGGGGGAGGGATGGAGAGCGAGGGAAAGCAAAGGTTTCTTGAAGTTGGAGAAGTCAATGTTCATACTGCTGGGGTGTAAGCTACCCAAGTTAAATATGAGGTGCTGTTTGAAGGAGACTTAAGTGTTGTGGCATCAGGTCATGTGCAGCCAAGGTAATCTCTTACGGTCCTCCCACAATACTCTCCAATTGGCTCAATGAAGTTAGCCCCAACAAAACTCAGTAAACCATGACATTATCTAATACCTTAAACATCCATTCACTTCATTATGGCTGCTGTATGTGCCATCTACATAAGGTACAACCAGTTAATCATTTGGGCATCTCCAAACCCATGACAAAAACAGAAAATGCAACAAACATTCAGGATGTCAGACAGCAACAGCTGAGGCAGAGTCATTTCGGGTCATTGAATTTTCATCAGAATCTATGTTCATGTTAATGACCCTCATTACCTTTAGACTTGACAATTCGAACATGCACTTGACCTATCTCCCTCCTTCTAGCACCCACTAACTTGAGATAATTTAAAATTGTTCACCAAACTAGTTTCCCAGTTGGGCAGTGCTTCAAAATTAAAATTCCCATCCTTTTTAAACATCACTCATTGCCCTATTCATCATCATCTCCGTGATTTTCTCCATCCCCAAATCTCCCCAATTTATCATGTTCTTCCAATCATCCCCTGAATTTAATCACCTTACCACTGGCAACAGTGCCGTCAGCTGACAAAGTCGGCTATTCTCTTCCTAAACTTCTCTCCCTTTTCCTCCTCCATAAAGGTGCTTTTAAAAAACAATGTTTTGATCATCCACCCGAATATCTCTAGCTGTGGGCGGTAGTGCAGTTTTGTAGATCATAATACCTGTGAAATGTAAATGTTCGTCCATGGTAAAAGTGCTCGATAGTCCCATTATTGTTACTGATCAACTCAGGATGATTGAGAGAGTTCCCACTTGGTGGAGCAGTCGGGTCATACAAGAAGCTCACCAAACTTTGGATGATCACAGTAATTGCTTGTTCCTCAGCCATTTCACATGGAAATTATCCAAAAAGTCACGAAATATACTTTTTCAATTAATTGTAGCAACAGAAACTGTTAGTTTATAGTAAAAAGTACCTTAAATCGACTATATTACAAATGTAAAAAACAGTACATTATTTTAAAAAGAATATACTGATATTTGCAGGAATTGTTTTAGTTATTAATATAAATATTACAATAATAACAACAATCAAGTTCTTGGTTCCTGAGCACACAAGTTTCCAAACTACCCTTAGATGGCAGCCTGGCTGAATTGGCAAAACTTGCACCATAGAGTCCAAAGACCTAGAGTGAAACCCACTTTAGCTTTCAGAGCACAATTTAGCAATCCACGCAAGCACCGTCCAAAATAAACAAAAGGGTGAAGTATTGGTGAAAACTCTTGACAACTCTGCTTAGATCACATCGGGAAGGATGTAAACTGTTCTAGGCATTACAAGTTGGAGCGCAACATAGCTTTTACCAGAGGGAGAGCTCGGCAACAAGAAGAAACTGCACCCGGTAGCGTTACATTCTCTGGAATATAAATGTTTAAGGGATAATTTGATCTATTTTCAAGATAATAAAAGGAGCTCGGAGGGAACCGATAACAATATCAAGATAACAAGATAAACAGCCAGATTGATGGGAATGTGCACTGATAATTTATAGCTTTCCAATTGAATGCCAGATGGTAAAGGGGAAATGATAGAGAAGTCCAGAGCCAGGGACAACTGTCTATAATTGTAGGAGGTTTAAGTTAATTCAACAAGCAGAGGGTGGTAGGTTCGTAACTTTCTGCCATAAATATGCCTGAAGAGCTTAGCAAAAAGCAATGAGAGTTCTTTGGAGACGTGGGTAGAATAAATTATAACAAGGAATAAAAGTGCACAATGCCTGGCTGAGCCCAACTCTCACTAGTCATGGACAAATCAACAATTCTGAGGAAAATGGAGAAATCTATGTTTTCTTTGCATAGATTTTTGCAGGAGGAAATGCAGATAAGAGGGTTGGTCAACAGATCCTGATGCAGTTGAGGGGTTTGAGACCTGACACACTGACATATAACAGCTGTGCAAGAATGCAGTGAAATTGTGAAAAGTAGATTCCAAGGAGCTGCATGGCAGGGAAAGTATGGACAGAGGAAGGCATGATTTTGAGTTGAAAGCTGCAAAGAAGGGATATTAAATTTCAGAATCACCACAAATTGGCTGCTGCATATGCACTGGTCTGGATGCGTTCTCTCTTTAAAATAATTAAGAATGAGGCTTTAAATATACAGTTATCAGTGTCTGGCTTTAGTTTAACCAGCACCATTATATGCAGTATCCAGCCATAATGACGCAGCTAATCAGATATATTTTTCAAAAATGTGCATAGAGTAACAATGAGTTGAACACACTGGAATCAAATAGAAGCTGGTGGCCACGAGTGAAAATAACATCAAACTTGACACACCATATACTGAGTAGGTCAGGCAGCATCTCTGGAGGACTTGGGTAGGTGATGTTTCGGGTCGGGATCCTTCTTCAGACTGAAACCTGACCTGAAATCTATCTATTTCTCCAGAGATACTGCCTGGCCTGCTGAGTTACTCCAGCACTTTGTATCTTTTTTTGTAAACCAACATTTGCAGTTCTTTGCATGGATATCAACATAACTCAATGTTGGTTGCATCACAATAATTTGCAGTCTGGCACACAGGTATCACTGGCTGCAGCTGGAATATGTTGGGGGTCGTAGATTTGCTGAATAAGGATATCTTTGTCAATTAAGCCATCACAATTTCTGAGGCAGTGGGGATTTATATTATCGGTTGTATCTTTGGCAGGAGTAGATGCTACAAAAAGGCAAGTTCTTTCTTTTTATTTTTTATTATAGTGCCCTCCATAATGTTCGGGACAAAGACCAATTATTTATTTATTTGCCTCTGTACTCCCACAATTTGAGATTTGTAATAGAAAAAATAATCACATGTGGTTAAAGTGCACATTGTCAAATTTGAATAAAGGCCATTTTTATACATTTTGGTTTCACCATGTAGAAATTAAAACAGTGTTTATATGTAGTCCCCCCCCCCCCCCCATTTCAGGGCACCATAATGTTTGGGACACAGCAATGTCATGTAATTGAAAGTAGTCACGTTTAGTGTTTTCTTGCATAAACTTTGCATGCAATGACTGCTTGAAGTCTGTGATTCATGGACATCACCAATTGCTGGGTGTCTTCTCTGATGATGCTCTGCTAGGCCTATATTGCAGCCATCTTTAGCTTATGCTGTTTTGGGGACTAGTCCCCTTCAGTTTTCTCTTCAGCATTTAAAAGGCGTGCTCAATTGGGTTCAGATCGAGTGATTGACTTGGCCACTCAAGAATTGACCATTTTTAGCTTTGAAACACTCCTTTGTTGCTTTAGCAGTATGTTTAATTGTTGTCTTGCTGTAGAATTAACTGCCGGCCAATGAGTTGATGCATTTGTTTGAACTTGAGCAGATAGGATGTGTCTATACACTTCAGAATTCATTATGTTACTACCATCAGCAGTTGTGTCATCAATAAGGATAAGTGAATCAGTATCTTCTGCAGCCACACATGCCCAGGCCATAACTTCCCCCCACCCCCACTGTGAGGTGGTATGCTTGGATCTTGGGCAGCTCCTTCTCTCCTCCATCACTCTGATATGTTAATCTTCGTCTCATCTGTCCACAAGACCTTTTTCCAGAACTGTGGTTGCTCTTTTAAGTACTTCTTGGCAAACTGTAACTCGGCCATCCTTTTTTTGCAGCTAACCAGTGGTTAGCATCTTGCAGTGTAGCCTCTGTATTTCTGTTCATGAAGGCTTCTGCGGACAGTGGTCATTGACCAATCCACACCTGACTCCTGAAGAGTGTTTCTGATCTGTCGGACAGGTGTTTTTGTTGTTTTTTCTTTATTATAGAGATAATTCTTCTGTCATCAGCCGTGGAGGTCTTCTTTGGCCTGCTAGTCCCTTTGTGATTAGTAAGCTCACCAGTGCTCTCTTTCTTCTTAATGATGATCTAAACAGTTGATTTTGGTAAGCCCAAGGTTTGGCTGATGTTTCTAACAGTTTTATTCTTGTTTCTCAGTCTCATAGTGGCTTCTTTGACTTTCATTGACACAACTTTGGTCCTCATGTTGATAAACAGCAATTAAAGTTTCCAAAGGTGATGGAAAGACTATAGGAAAGACTAGGTGCTGTGAACTGTCTTATACCTACATCAATGTGTTAATTAAACACACCTGAGCAAGTACAAACACCTGTGAAGCCATGTGTCCCAAACATTATGGTGCCCTGAAATGGGGGGACTATGTATAAACACAGCTGTAAATTCTACATGGTGAAACATAAATGTATAAAAATGGCCTTTAATGAAATCTGACAATGTGTACTTTAACCACATGTGATTTTTTTAATTACAAATCTCAAATTGTGGAGTACAGAGGCAAATAAATAAATGATGGGTCTTTGTCCCAAACATTATGGAGGGCATTGTAAATCAATATTTGTCTTCCATGGATACAATGTTCTTGAATGGATTATTATTCTACCGTTACTCTTGATCGAACAAATTAAGGGTACAAACTACTAGTTACGTCTCCATGGTATTCTGGTGGGTCATTTGTAGTGGTCTCTAACAAGCTCCCTCAATATACGTCTAAGCTCCATTTTTCCCCAGTTGAGAAATTATATTATCTGCGTGGTTAAGTAATTAAAAATTGTATCCTAACATGGAACAATTTCTGCAGATCTACTCATGTTAAGAGGATAACCTTCAGATAAAAAGCAGTAAAAGCTACCATTCGTCTTCTTAACTGGACAATTGAAGGCTGAGGACAGCATTAAGGTTTCTACGATAAGTTATTTAATCAAACACTGACAATCACGAAGTCCATTGAGAAGTGGATCCTCGTAGGAGAGTAGTATGCGATTGTTTGCTGAAAAGAAAAATGTACACACCTACACGAGAGCAGATTTACTTTAAAGTGTGCAGAAAAAAGTGCTGGAAGGAGCCTAGCGGGTCAGGCAGCATCTGTAGACAGAAATGGACGGACCCCGTTTTGGGTTGGGTCCCTTCTTCAGTCTTCAGTCCAGTTTGAGGAACCAACCCAAAACTGTCTGTGCTTTTCCTTCCACAGATGCTGCCTGGCCGGCTGAGTTCCTCCATCACTTTGTGAATTGCTCACACCTTCTTGTATTCAGGAGTCAAGAGTGTTTTATTGTCATATGTCCT
The DNA here is from genome assembly GCF_010909765.2 of Amblyraja radiata. NCBI lineage: Eukaryota > Metazoa > Chordata > Chondrichthyes > Rajiformes > Rajidae > Amblyraja > Amblyraja radiata. Next base: position 68,001,254 of record NC_045959.1, on the reverse strand, counting down.
GGATGGGACAATAAAATTCTTACTTGCTGCAGCACAGCAGAATATGTGAATATGTAAACCTAGTACATAACAGGGGAAGAGAAAAAATAAATAAAAAGTTCAATAAATAACTAATATAGTGCAGTAATAATATGGTCTTTTGTAGTTCAGAGCTCAGAACTTATTCGTTGTTGTGTTTAATAGCCTGCATTTGGCACATATCCCTCAAAACCTGTCCTATACATGTACCTGTCCAAATGTTTTTTAAACATTATGGGGCTGTCCCATTGCTGCGACCTAATCTGCAAATTTAGAAGAATTTGCCCTCGACTCAAACTCGAAGTGTGGTCGACACATGGTCCTAGGTCCTAAGAGGTCACTGTTACTCTCCTTCATGCTCGAGGGAAGTTCCCGCATACTCGTGGCCTCAGTTTGGTCGAGGAAAATTATTCAGCATGTTGAAAATTTTTCTGCGAGTAATTCTTTTGAACTCTTTGTGCAGTGAGGTGGGGTCGATCCAGCTCGAAGTTTTTCAAGCGAATGCCCTCGAGCTTGAAGGTCGAAGACAGTCGATGAAAGGTCACGTCAGTGGGACAGTCCCTTTACAATTCTACCTGCCTCAACTACCTCCTCCGGCAGTTCGTTCCACACACCTACCATTCTTTGAGTGAAAAAGTTACCTCTCAGGTTCCTATTAAATCTCCCCCTCACCTTAAACTTACTTCCTCTGGTTCTCGACCCCCCTTACTTCCTCTGGTTCTCGACTCTGAGCAAGAGACTCTATTTGTCTCACCCGATCTATTCATCACATCAGAATCGATTAGGAAACAACAATTTAAACTTTTTTTGCATTATTTTCACTATAAATGACCCAGTTCAAGCACTCTCCTCAATACAAGTTTCGACATGTATGTGAAAACTGAGCGATTCCACCCACGCAACCTACCAGATCCATTAATAACCCCACCTGCCATTGTTGTTGGGGCTCAACACCTCCCTGTGTGCCTGGGTCCTGGACTTTCTCAACGCCAGGCCCCAGGTAGTCAAGATGGGAGGGAATACATCGAAGTCCCTCACCCTGAGCACAGGATCGCCCCAGGGTTGCGTCCTCAGCCCCCTATTGTACTCCCTGTACACACATGACTGTGTGGCTAGGTTCAGCTCCAACTCAATAATTAAGTTTGCTGATGACACTGTGGTGGTGGGCCTGATCTCAGACAACGACGAGAAGGCCTACCGGGAGGAGGTGGCTGGTCTAGCACTCTGGTGCCAGGATAACAGCCTCCTCTTGAACATCAAAAAAACGAAGGAGCTGATCATGGACTTTAGGAGGGCACATCATCCGAGGATGTACACTCCATTAAGGATAAATGGGGATCCTGTGGATAGAGTGAACTGTTTTAAATATCTGGGAGTCCACATCTCCGAGGATATGACATGGGCATCACACGCCTCAGCACTCTTGAGTAAGGCAAGGCAGCGCCTTTACCACCTCAGGCAATTGAGGAAATTCAGAGTGTCTCCGAGGATCCTCCAGTGCTTCTACGCAGCGGCTGTGGAAAGCATCTTGTCCGGGAACATTACCATCTGGTTTGGGAATTGCTCTGCCAAGGACAAGAAGGCTCTGCAGAGAGTAGTGCGTTCGGCTGAACGCACTATGGGAACTTCACTTGCCCCCCTGCAGGAACTATACATCAGGAGGTGCAACTCCAGAGCCAACAATATCATGAGAGACCCCTTCCACCCCTGCAACGGACTGTTCCAGCTGCTACGGTCAGGCAAACGCCTCCGTTGCCATACGGTGAGAACGGAGAGGTTGAGAAGGAGTTTCTTCCCAGAGGCCATTCGGACTGTAAACGCCTATCTCACCAGGGACTAACTCTACTGAACGTTTTTCCTTCCATTATTTATTATGTAAAAGAATATGTGTGTTATGATTGTGTTTATAGTTTGTTTGGTTGTTTGTCTTTTGCACAAAAGTCCGCGAGCATTGCCACTTTCATTTCACTGCACATCTCATCTCGTATGTGTATGTGACAAATAAACTTAACTTGACTTGACTGCGGTCTGGCCACCGCACTCCGCCCCCTCTCCTGTCCTCGCCCCCCGGGCGCTCTTGCAGCGCCTGGACGGGACTGACAGAGCCTCGCGGGCGGGCGGGCGGGCGGAGGCTCATCCCCAGAGCGCGAGGACCCGCCCCCCGCTCACGTTAACGGATCTCTGAATGGGTGACGCGCGCGGGCCGGGAGTATAAAGCGGCGCGCGGCAGCTGGACTGCAACATCGCCTCTTGCAAACATCCCAGCGCGGTTGCAACATCGCCTGTTACAAACATCCCAGCGCGGCTGCAACTTCGCCTCTTGCAAACATCCCAGCGCGGCTGCAACATCGTCTCTTGCAAACTCTCAGCGCGGTCGCAACAAACAGTGAGCGTCGCGGCGGAGAAACCCAGCCCCTTCATGAGTAACCTGTACAACCTGGATTCACGCTGCGTCTCGCCATGCTTCCCCATGTTTGCCCTCGAGCAGGCTAATTTCTACGACGGTGTCAGCGGCGGGGTGTCTTTGACCAAGCCAGACCGGGGAATGTGCGAGGAAAGATCAAGCCTGCTCGAGTTGAACCCGGCAGGTGCCATCTACGACGACGAGAGTGCGATTGATTTCAGCCCGTACGTAGTGGAGCCGGTGTCGGGCTCTCAGCTGGAGCTCTACAATGACGACCTGCTGGCAGACCTGTTAGCTAGCACCAACAAAGGGGACAAGGCTCAGCCCGAGTATGGGTACCTGTCCCACGTAGCAGCCAGTCCAACGATGAACTCTGTCACTGGGATATCTGCCTCGTCAGGTACCCATTCGGAGAGGGATCCGTTCGCCGCCCAGCTGCGTAGCAGCTACGACCAGAGATTGGACTTATCGAAAGTGGTGGTTAAGGAAGAAAGGAACGAGAACATGGAAACTCCGCTGCACTCGCAGATTGCTGCCTGCGCCCAAACCACCGTGCATCTGCCCACTGGGCAACCCACCCCTCCCACCAGCCCGGAGCCCAGCTCGTCAAACTCTCACGGTCGATCGCTGTCTGCAAAGGAAAAATCCAAGAAGTCTTTAGACCGACAAAGCTCCGAGTACCGACAGAGGAGAGAGAGGAATAATATCGCCGTGAGAAAGAGCCGAGATAAGGCGAAACGGCGTAACGTAGAAATGCAGCAGAAAATGATGGAACTCAATGCAGAGAACGATCGCTTGCATAAAAAGATTGAACAGTTGTCTCGGGAACTTGCGATTATGAGGAACTTTTTTGAGCAACAACCTAACGCAGCATCTTTCCTCAATGCAAACTCAGACTGCCGGTGACTTTTAAAAGCTTAAACTTTAAGCCTTATACCTCAACCAAAGAATCAATAATGTGTAGCATGTACTGTGAACTTAGAAATGTGTCGATTTCTCTCGTCTTGAGTTCTGAACTGGAACTTGTTGCAGACTGCCTTAAAAACGTTGCCACAGCAACAAAGGCTAAACTTTCCGTAAATTATTTTTTATAATTCTTGATTTTTCTATACTTAATCCAACTAGAATACAATTTATATGCCACGATTATAAACTTTATTTTTCACGTTAGTCAAAACGGTTGTTAGCTGATGGCTGTCGTTAGTTTTGTAACTGTATTTCATTTTTATGAAAAGAATCATTAAATGCGTCAAATGTATTTAGTTTGTGAAGTGTATTTGTTGAATACCTGGGTTGGGCAAAGGAAACAAAAGGTGAATGGAAAATTTTCGGACGACAGGATATCGTGCCTTTTGCTGAGTCACGCTGCGACCGAGAAAGCACGTGAATAGATAACTCCCAGTCCCCAGTTTTTAAACTTGAACACGAAGTTCATTAGAGCACGTGATTACTGGAATGTATTTTTCAGAAGCAACATTTCCATTTCTCATTAGACACCTGATTAGCGCAACTTCACGCTGGAATTACAAATGGGATTAGAATTCCAGAATGGAATCTACACTATAAAGAAATAGTTAAAGGTGTAACTAGGATTATTAATCTTAAAATAACTCGTGACAAAAAATATGCTCTGCATGCAAGCCTTATGCACTGACTGGATGAACACTGTTTGACAGAGGGAAGGCATAATTACACCCAACCTGCAGTTCACTGACACCAATAATTATCTCTCTAGTTTTAACCGGTGTGTGGTTTTCATTATTTTTAGGCAGCGATAATACAAGTACACCAAAGCATCAGGAATGGTCACAATGTTAAAAGCACAACACTCAAAATTGTCCACATTCACATTTCACTAAAATCTTCTGACAATTGCTGAATGTATAAATTCATATACTCATGTTCACTATATTCAGAACTATATAGCAGATATTAAATATGTACAAGCTCATCACTTAAGTGCTACCCAATAACACAAGCAGCCCAACATTTTGTTTTAGATGATACAGGAATGGTTCTTTCATTTTGATACTTCAGCAAAAGCTTTTAGTATTCAGAGCTATGTTTTTGTTTTGCAACTAAAAATTAGGTACATTGGGATGAACAGTCCAGAATTTAAAAAAAAATTCAGGTATCTTAGTGGCTAAAGTAAACTGCTGGAGTTCAGTGTATCAAGCAGCATTTATTGAGGGAAAAGAAATGTCAATATTTTGTGATCCAATGCGAGATCCTGACCCACAATATCGACAATTCCTTTCTCCCCCACAGATGCGGCTTGACTTGCTGAGTTCCTCCAGTATCTGTAGTCTGTCTCCGTGTTACTGTCATAATATGACATTGGTGCAGGAAAGTGAAGATGAACAATAAATAATCAACCAAGATATGATAAGATGTACTTCCCATGTTTGTAGTTATCTGGCCTAATCAGTTAATGTCAGTAATTATGCACCTCAGGATGATCCTGTCCATTCTCATTGGAATCCATCAGCATAACTATCAAATTCCCTTCTCTCTCACCCTTACACCAATGCCTGTGGAAAAATGCAGAGCTGCAGGAGATTAGTGGGTGGGGTGGAATCTGGAGAGGGAATGGACAGGTGATGTTTCAGGTCGGAACTCTTTTTCAGACTCTTGAGTCCTGACCCGAAATCTCATTCTTTAAGAAACGGGGGTTCCCCTCTTCCATTATAGATGAGGCTCTCACGAGGGTCTCCTCTATATCCTGCAGCTTCGCTCTTGCTCCCCCTCCTCCCATTCGTAACAAGGACAGAGTCCTCCTTGTCCTCACCTTCCACCCCATCAGCCGTCGTATACAGCATATAATCCTCCATTTTCACCACCTCCAATGGGATCCCACTATTGGCCACATCTTCCCATCTCCACCCTTTTCCGCAGAGACCGTTCCCTGTCCCTTTACCTCCCCCCTCGACTCCATCCAAAGACCCAAACAGTCTTTCCAGGTGAGGCAGAGGCTCACTTGCACCTCCTCCAACCTCATCTACTGTGTCTGCTGTTCCAGGTGTCAACTTCTCTACATCGGCGAGATCAAGCACAGGCTCGGCGAACGTTTCGCTGAACACCTCCGCTCAGTCCGTCTTAACCTCCCTGATGTCCCAGTGTCTCAGAACCAACTCCCCCTCCCATTCCCAATCTGACCTTTCTGTCCTGGGCCTCCTCCATTGTCAGAGTGAGGCCCAGCGCAAATTGGAGGAACAGCACCGCATACTTAACTTGGGTAGTTTACACCCCAGCAGTATGAACATTGACTTCTCTAACTTCAGATAGCCCTTGCTTTCCCTCTGTATCTCCTCCCCCTTCCCAGTTCTCCCACTAGTCTTACTGTCTCCGACTACATTCTATCTTTGTCCCGCTCCCTCCCTTGACATCAGTCTGAAGAAGGATCTCGACCTGAAACGACACCCATTCCTTCTCTCCAGAGATGATGCCTGACCTGCTGAGTTACTCCAGCATTTTGTGTCTACCTCCAAAACCTTACCTGTCCATTTCCTTCCACGGATGCATCCTGACCTACTGAGTTCCTCCAGCACAACATTCCAACATCTGCATTTCCTTGTGCATTGTGTTCTATATTCTCACCACCCTTTGTGTAAATGTTTCTAAATTCTCTATTGGATTACTTTATGCCCATTTTAAATAGTCTTCTGTTTTTGATATTACCCACAATGGAAACAATTTATAACCTCTAACAAACCCTGTCATTTTAAAGACCTCAATTAGGTCACTCCTCAGCTTTTCGTAAGAGACAGTAGTCGGTACATCCTGTACTGATATGCACACCCTATTATTTCTGATTTCATAAGAGAACACAGAACAGTACTGCACGAGAAAAGGCCCTTCTACCCATAATATGTGTTAAACTAATCTCTGCCTGCATGTGATCAATATCCCTGCATACTCCACATATGCATATGCCTATCTAAAAGCTGCTGAAACATAACTATCATATCTGCTTCCACCACCCCTGGCAGTATGTTCTAGGCTTCTACTGTGGGAATCTTGCCCCACATATCATCTTTAAACTTTCTCCCTTTTTGACCTATAGATATTTTCACCCTGGGGAAAAAAGTTCAGACGACACCTTACTTATGCCCTTCCTAAGTTTATATCTATCAACCTCCAAAACTCCAAAGAAACCTCTGCATATAGTTAATACCATCTAATCCTGGTAAACCTCTTCTGCAACATTTCCAAAGCCCCCACATCCAACTAGATTTGCAACTAATATTGCACACCATACTCCAAAATGCATTCTATCCAAAGTGTTATAATTCAATGGTTCAATGGTCCTTTATTGTCACGTGTTCAGAGGTACAGTGAAATTTGATTTACCATACAGTCATACAAAACAAAGCAACAAGATACATAACCACATAAGGATTAAACATAGACTTAAACAGCCACCACAGCAGCGTGTGAGAATCCCCAAGGGAAACAGCATAAGCAGAGATCCACAGCCATCAGTTCAATGTCCGGGCCACACACACGCTTCTTCACTGTGATGTGACCAGACTTGTACCGACCACTGTCACTCTCTCTGCATTCCCTGTCTGCCCGAACAGTCAGAAAGCCATCCACACACGCACTAGACTCCGGGATGTCCTCATGGAGTGATGTCCCCACAAACACTGAGATCTACTGCCTTCATGGCACTCCTTCCGAGTCCTCACCAGTGCAGGCAGCACATCCATCTTGTTTCCGACAACCTCACATTCCCCACTGTGATGGAAGGGAAATAACATATACCTTCTTTCCTCCTGCGGTCGGGGCGATCGAAGCTCCTGCAGTCGGCGATCGAAGCCCCTGCATCGGGGCGATTGAGGCTTCCACGATCAGGGTGGTCGAAGCTCCTGCGGTTGGAGCTCCCGAAGTTGATCCCTAACAAAGGGACCACCAGCTCCACGATGTTAAGGCCGCAGTGTGGACGGAGATACGATACGGGAAAAGTTGCATCTCCGTGAATGGAAGAGATAAAAAAGTTTCCCCCAACCCCTCCCCACCACATAATACAAAAACTAAAGATCCACTAAAACATACGAGTAAAAGCAGACTAAAAACAACAAAAGAAGAAAGGGACGAGACAGGCTGTTGGCGAGGCTGCCATGTATGGCCCCGCCCAGCATTATATACTGTGACATGACTTCCTGACTATGATACCCAATGCTCTGACCTACGAATGGAAGCATACCATGCACCTTCTTTACCACTTGATCTACTTGCATTGCCACTTTCATGGAACTATGGAATTCGATCCCTCGGTACATCAATGCTGTTGGGTCTTGCCATTAACTGCATACTTTTCCCTTACACTTGACCTGCCGAAGTGCAACACTTCACACATGTTTAGATTAAACGCCACCCGATCTGTAACTGATCTATATCCCACTGTATACTTTGACAGCCTTCCTCACTGTCTGTAATCCGAGCAATCTTGGTATCATCTGTAAATTTACGAACCAATCCATCCTGCTGTCTCCTTTAACGGCCTTCTTCATTGTCTGCAACTCCACCAATTTTAATGTCATCCTTGTAAACCTTTCATATCCTTTTTATTATATGGCATTCAGAATTCTGCAAGAATATGGTTGAACAAAGTTTAATAGTTCAAGCAAAACTTCTCTGCTTTTCACTTCTTTCCATCTGAAAAATGCATTTATTTGATGTCTTTGCTAACTACAGGAAGACCCACTTTGAGAAGTCAAATGCAAAGGAAAAGACCCTTGACAGCATTGGTGTACAAAGGGACTTGGGATCCAATACCATAGCTCCCTGAAAGTGGCAACACAAGTTGATAAAAGTAGTAAAGAAGACATGTATAACCTCTAGTCATTGGAAAATTTGTGCTCTGAGAACATTTTTAATTCTCTTCTCCTTGTGGACTTGCATCTTCCAAGTAATGTGATCATACTAACCCTTCAAAAAATGCATTTTCTGACACAAATGTGTCAAAATGTATTGTCCATTCTGTAAGGTCACTGATATCTTTCTGTAATTTGCTGTAGTCCTTCTCAGTAGTGAATATCTTTCAAATTTGATATCTTCAAAATTGAGAAATTGTATTTTTGCTTTTAAAAGGCAGAGGCATAAATGTAAATCATGAAATCAGAGCCAGGAATCAAGTCAAGAGTATTTAATTGTTATATGTACCAGAATGGAACAATGAAATTCTTGCTGTAGCATTACAGGCAATGTCACAACAAATAAATATACAATAATCAATAAGATAATAAATTAATAATCAGTAAAACTAGGTAACCAGACCATAATAGCTACCCTTTTAAAAACATAGAAAAATAGGTGAAGGAGTAGGCCCTTTGAGCCAGCATCGCGTTTCAATCTTGATCATGGTTGATCATCTAAAATCAGTACCCCATTCCTGCTTTTCCCCCATATACCTTGATTCCTTTAGCCCTAAGAGCTAAATCTAACTCTCTCTTGAAAACATCCAGTGAATTGGCCTCCACTGCCTTTTGTGGCAGAGAATTCCACAGATTCACAACTCTAGGTGAAAATGTTTTTCCTCATCTCTGTCCTAAATGGCCTACCCCTTATTCTGAAACTGTGACCCCTGGTTCTGGACTTTCTCAACACCGGGAACATTTTTCCAGCATCTAGCCCGTCCAATCCCTTTAAGAATTTTATTGTTTCTATAAGATATCCTCTCATCCTTCTAAATTCCAGTAAATACCCAGTCGACCCATTCTTTCATCATATGTCGGTCCCTCCATCCCGGGAATTAACCTGGTAACCTTTTGCTCCCTCTTCTACTTTATCTCCCATTCTTTTTCTCCAGAGATACTGCCTGATCCGCTGAGGTACTCCAGCACTTTGTGTCTATCTGCAATTTGTTACCTGACTACATTCTGAGTGCATACAACTCGTTCACATGTACATTAAGGGGGGTATTAGCAAAGACCTTTTCAAGACCAAAAAATTGTATGCACGATATAATTTTTTGCTGTCTCTGTCACCCCTTCAAAAATACAATGTCAAGCAATGTTGTCAACTTTGAAATCCATGCTTAATATTCATTATGAAGCTTCAATTCCCATTTTTAATGGGGATTCCATGATGTTTTCTACTGCCATTGTTAAACTGACTGCTCCATAAAACTCACAACATGAATTATCTTCATCCTTAAATATAGCTATTACGTTTTCAATTTACAAATCTTCTGGCATTATACCTGCTTTACATATCTATAGAGGTGGCTCTGCTATCTCTGCCCGTGTAAAGGCAATCTATCCAGACCAGGGAGCAAACGATCTTTCGTTCAGTTGTTCTATGTCTCTCAATATCATCGTCTATATCTCTTGTTTCCCTTCCCCTCTCAGTCTGAAGAAGGGTCTTGACCCGAAATGTCATCTATTCCTTTTCTCCAGAGATGCTGTCTGACGTAATACTACCATTTTAATTTTAAATATGTGTCTCATGTCCCATCTCCACATGCCAATCATTCAGCCAAATACTGAAGTAAAAAAATGACTTAATATTTCTCCCATATCTCAATCCATTATTTAGTTTGGCCTGTGTAGCTCTTAAATAGCCATCCTTATCTCATAGTGTTGTAAATGTTCCCTCCTCCTCTCTATCAGCCCCCATTACCCCACCAGCCAGATGACCTCTATAATTTATCCCTAAGGCAACCCTGGTCTCATCCCATCATGGATATTCCCTTTAGCTTATTCATTGGCCTTTTATTTTCTTTGCTTCTTAAATGTAACTTCCAAACTACCACTAGCACGTTAGCTGCAGCAACAAAGGATCAAATAATTGTGACCACTGCTACTTCACCATCAGAGATCCCTTTCGTACCATCCCTTGCCCACACATTGGAAAATCAGGCCACTGGTTGTGCTCCTCCCTGTGTGTAGGCAGCAACAGAAGAGCACCGTTCCAGTGGCAAGGATTGTACACCGCCTTTCAGAGGAGGCAGAGAAGCAACTTTGTGACTGCTACCATTCGTGCAGGAGCCTAAGAACCGGTGCTTACAGCTTCAAGAACAGCTTCTTCCCACTAACCATCAGGTTCTTGAACTACCCAAACCACAACACTACCTCAACTGCTATCGACTATGGTTGTACAATGTAGTTTGCTTCGCTCTATTTTGGTCTTGTTTATCAAGTATAACTGATAACCTATGTTATTTGTTGTGCCTGTAAAGATGCGGATTTTTTTAAATAATTCATGTCCAGGTGCACACGAAAACTAAACATTCTTCATGCACTCCTGACTCATAAAAATATCTTCTCTTTTTCCCAGTTCTGCTGATGAAGGGTTACTGCCCGAAAATATTAACTGTTTCACCACTCATAAATGCTGCTTGATTAGTGGTGTTTCCAGCATTTTGCTTTTCCTCATTTTTTATTGATGCGTCTGTGTAATGTTTTATTATTTTTCTTTATATTTCTTGATTGGGGGAGCTTTCTGGAGCGCTAGTATGGGTGTTGTGGGCCGAAGGGACTGATTTCAAAACCATATAAAACCACATAAAGGGCACTCACAGTTCAGAAGACACTCAGTGTTGTGTAGATTCCCAGCTCAGACTGAGAGTCGTGGCCTCTCCCTCGCCATCTTGCAGCGACTGAGCCACATCCAGACTTCCGGGGTTTATAGTCCCTCCCCCCCCCTGGAAGGGGCGTGGTTTTCATTGCGGTGATTGACAGGAGAGATAATAACTCTTTTATTTTTCATCGATGGGAAAAATCCTCGGGGCCTGATCATCGGAGGAGGACTGAGTAAGATGGCCAAACAACCAAACAATCACAGCCATATATTGTAGCGATTTTTCTAAAATCAAACAACAACGCAAACAGAAAGTGGTCAAGATGAGACTTTTAATTATATAGATATATGGATATGTGCATAGAAACATAGAAAATAGGTGCAGGAGTAGGCCATTTGGCCCTTCGAGCCTGCACCGCCATTCAATATGATCATGGCTAATCATCCAACTCAGTATCCTGTACCTGCCTTCTTTCCATACCCCCTGATCTCTTTAGCCACAAGGGCCACATCTAACTCCCTCTTAGATATAGCCAATGAACTGGCCTCAACTACCTTCTGTGGCAGAGAATTCCAGAGATTCACCACTCCCTGTGTGAAAAATGTTTTTCACATCTCGGTCCTAAAAGATTTCCCCCATATCCTTAAACTGTGACCCCTTGTTCTGGACTTCCCCAACATCGGGAACAATCTTCCTGCATCTAGCCTGTCCAACCCCTTAAGAATTTTGTAAGTTTCTATAAGATCCCCCCGTCAATCTTCCAAATTTAGCAATTACAAGCCGAGTCTATCCAGTCTTTCTTCATATGAAAGTCCTGACATCCCAGGAATCAGTCTGGTGAACCTTCTCTGTGCTCCCTCTATGGCAAGAATATCTTTCCTCAGATTAGGAGACCAAAACTGTACGTAATACTCCAGTTGTGGTCTCACCAAGACTCAGTACAACTGCAGTAGAACCTCCCTGCTCCTATACTCAAATCCTTTTGCTATGAATGCTAACATACCATTCGCTTTCTTCACTGCCTGCTGCACCTGCATGCCTACTTTCAATGACTGGTGTACCATGACACCCAGGTCTCGTTGCATCTCCCCTTTTCTTAATCTGCCACCATTCAGATAATAGTCTATTTTCCTGTTTTTGCCACCAAAGTGGATAACCTCACATTTATCCACATTATACTGCATCTGCCATGCATTTGCCCACTCACCCAGCCTATCCACGTTACCTTGCAGCCTCCTAGCATCCTCCTCACAGCTAACACTGCCCCCCAGGTTCGTGTCATCCGCAAACTTGGAGATGTTGCATTCAATTCCCTCGTCCAAATCATTAATATATATTGTAAATAGCTGCATCTATTTTTACTCTAATTTGTACTCTTGCGTCTTTATTTTACCTTATTTTACCTTTTTCTTCCACATTATTTTGGTTCGTTCTTCCCCTTGAGTGGAAAATATTTTGTTTTTAGCATGTCATTGAACCTGGTTTTCAATGTATCTCACTGTTGTTATAGAGTTTTTCAACTATTTTCACAGATATGACCAAGCGATGCTGCTTGTGCTCAATAGAAGCCCCATTCAGTCTCATTTAAATCTGGTTTTCTTTACAATCAGTAGGGAAAGGATCTTCCAATACCATCCTTTTGTTCTGGTTTTGAATCAAGACTAAAAAGTAAAATACAAACTATATTTTCTGCTGGAAAACACATTTTAATTTACACATTTTCGTAATATAATTAAAGGATTTATTTCTAATTATGAGAAACTGCATCGTATCCTGTAGTTCCATTACAGCACCAAACTCTGAGTAAAGGTTAATTTACCTCTGGGAAAAACTCTAGTCCAGGTTTTAATAGCCTCCGGAATCTATCATCCACTGCTTCTCTAGCTGGCCACCCATCTTCAACTTGCATAAATCCGAGTTTAAACGAAACACCACTGCCTGTATAACTTACAGACTCCTATTCACCCAGCACCACTTTGTTCTCTGTTCACGACCCTGGCTTCCAGTCAGCCAATACTTCAGTTTTCAAATACTTATTATGATGTTCAAATTCCTCATTGTACCATCTCAAATGTTCAAATTCCTCACTGGACCCAGCACACAATTATAAATAGAGCACATCAATGCCTCTACTTCCTGAGAAGATTAAAGAGATTCAGTATGTCAGAGAGGATTCTCTTGAACTTCTACAGGTGGACAGTAGAGAGCACATTGACTGGTTGCATCATGGCCTGGTTCGGCAACTTGAACGCCCAGGAGCGGAAAAGACTGCAAAAAGTTATGAATACTGCCCAGTCCATCACCAGCTCTGACCTCCCCACCATCGAAGGGATTTATCGGACACGCTGCCTCAAAAAGGCAGCCAACATCATCAAAGACCCACACCATCCTGGCCACACACTCATTTCACGCCTGCCATTGGGAAGAAGATATAGGAGCCTGAAAACTGTTACTGCCAGGTTCAGGAACAGCTTCTTCCCTACAGCTATCAGGCTATTAAACACTACAACCTCGAATAAGCTCTGAACTACTATAGACTTATTTTTATTATTATTATTGCACAACTATTGTTTGTTTTTTAAGTATGTGTGTGTGTGTGTGTGTATATATCTATCTATATAATATTAAAACCTGTGGCTGGCTGTGTGTATGTGTGTGTGTGTGTTTCTGCCTGACTTGTGGGTGCCAGCCTTTGATTCGTTGCTACGCCAACACCAGACCCAGAAACGCCGAGATGTTTTCCATTTCGGTAGAGATTTCACTTTTCATTCCAAGTATCCACTCCTCATTAAATTTCGCCGTGTTTATGTACACATTTTTAATAAAATACTTCTCCCCCCCACTCACTCATTTTGTCGCCTCCTGCTGGCCAGCGACCATAACGGCTGCTGGCGCCCGCCTCTCGCCTCAAAGACACCATTTAAAAACAGACGCACTACTGACTGCTGGAATCTTATGTTCGGGAACGGCTTGAATTGGAGGACCACGTCTCCTGTGGGGGCTACGGGTAGGGAACGGCTGCGTTGGGGGAGCAGACCCAACGGTTCTGCACTTGGTCTAGTATATATATATATATATATATATATATATATATATATATATATATATATATGTGTGTGTGTGTATGTATGTGTACTTGTGAGTATGGGTATATATACACACTGAACTTTTTTTTTCTCTTTCGTTCATCATATTGTTTACAATGTACTACGTTTACATATTCTGTTGTGCTGCAGCAAGTAAGAATGTAATTGTTCTATCTGGGACATATGACAGTAAAATGCTCTTGACTCTCCCAAACTTTAGAAATTCCTGCAGCCTTGCAATCTGCATTCCTCCCACTCTGGTCTCTTTTATCAATTATACCAGTGCCCAAGAAGAGTAAGGTGACGTGCCTCAATGACTATCGACCAGTGGCACTAACGCCGGTGGTGATGAAGTGCTTTGAGAGGTTGATCATGGAGCAAATCAACTCCAACCTCGACAAAAACCTAGACCCACTGCAGTTCGCTTACTGCCACAACAGATCAACGGTGGATGCGATCTCGCTGGCCCTCCACTCCGCTCTGGACCACTTGGACAACAAAAACTCATATGTCAGGCTGTTATTCATCGATTACAGCTCGGCATTTAACACAATCATCCCCTCCAACCTGGTTACCAAACTCGCAGAACTGGGTCTCTGCGCATCCCTCTGCAATTGGATCTTTGACTTCCTCATTCACAGACCACAGTCTGTTCGTATTGGTGGAATTCTGTCAGCCTCGATAACAATCAGCACGGGAGCACCTCAAGGCTGCGTGCTCAGCCCACTGCTGTACTCACTCTATACTCATGACTGCGTAGCCGGTCACAGTGCCAACTCCATCATCAAGTTCGCTGACGACACCACTGTTGTGGGACGTATCACTGATGGGGATGAGCCAGAGTACAGAAGAGAGATCGAGCAACTGTCCATATGGTGCCAGCACAATAACCTGGCCCTCAACACCAGCAAAACCAAGAAACTGATTGTGGACTTCGGAAGGAGTAGGATGGGGACCCACTGTCCCGTTTATATCAACGATGGTTGAAAGGGTCAAGAGCTTCAAATTCCTGGGCGTGCACATCTCTGAAGATCTTTCCTGGTCCGTGAACACTAATGCAATTATCAAGAAAGCTCATCAGCGCCTCTACTTCCTGAGAAGATTACGGAGAGTCGGTTTGTCAAGGAGGACTCTCTCTATCTTCTACAGGTGCACAGTAGAGAGCATGCTGACTGGTTGCATTGTGGCTTGGTTCGGCAACTTGAGCGCCCTGGAGAGGAAAAGACTGCAAAAAGTAGTAAACAGTGCCCAGTCCATCATCGGCTCTGACCTTCCTTCCATCGAGGGGATTTATTGCAGTCGCTGCCTCAAAAAGGCTGGCAGTATCATCAGAGACCCACACCATCCAGGCCACACACTCATCTCCCCGCTACCTTCAGGAAGAAGGTACAGGAGCCTGAAGACTGCAACAACCAGGTTCAGGAACAGCTACTTCCCCACAGCCATCAGGTTATTACACCTGGCTCGGACAAAACTCTGATTATTGGTGACCCATTATCTGCTATTTGCACTTTATAAGTTTATTTGTTTATGTGTGTATATATTTATATTGTGGTATATGGACACACTGATCTGTTTTTGTAGTAAATGCCTACTATGTTCTGTGTGCTAAGCAAAGCAAGAATTTCATTGTCCTATCAGGGACACATGACAATAAACTCACTTGAACTTGAACTTTTTTTCCATACCCTTCACCAAAGTATTAGAAGTGGCAGACTGCAAGTGTAGATATTTTTAAACATTACACAAGCATAGTGGTTTATTCAAGGATATTAACTTTCACATGGGTTGTGATAAGACAACTACCTGGTGTAGGGGGCGCTCCTCTGTGTGCAGCCATGTCAGCAGCGCGTCAGTTTTTCCAGCTTTTTTTTATTTTTTAGTATGTTTTAAAGTGTGTATTTTGTGTTTCTTCGTGTGTTTTGTGTGGGGGGTGGTGTGGGGGGGTGAGGGGGAAACCGCTTCGGTCGCCTCCTCCATTAAGAGGCGACTTTTTCCAGGTCGCCTCCCCCGTGGCCTAACATCAAGGATCGACGCGGCCTTTCCCGGAGACGTGCCCGGGCTTCAGCGGCGGGCGCAGCGTGGACTCTTGTTGTGGAGCGGGTGAGCCCTCGCTGGAGGGGAGCGCTCCGTTTCGCTGGCCCGGGGCAGCCGGCAGCCTGAAGTCGCAGCCTGAAGCCGCGGTCTGCAGAGCTCCAGCTGGTGCGGCGTCTACAGCCCGGGATCCCTCGTGGGGGACCCGGGGGAAGAAGAAGCCATCACTGCCGGCCCGTGGATGTTTGTGTTACAGTTTTATTGTGTGTTCTTTATTATTGTACTGCTGCTGACAACCCAAATTTCCACCAACCCTGGTTGTGTGGCAATAAATTATATCTATCTATCTATCTATCTACCTAATGTCAAAAATACATTTAATTTCTTGAGATTGTTCAAGATGGAACTATATATACTAGAAGTAGCAATGTCACAAAATTTTGAGATTTTAAAAATCAAGTCTGCAATTTATGCCATCAGATAAAGCATAAAAAGAAGTTTAATTTGACACCTAATTCACTTTCATATCTTCAGTATTAAAAAAGTTATGGCCATTTTCATACTTTGAAATTAGCATCTTGTTCCCTATTGCTTTTCCATTGACTTAACTCAAAAGCTGTGATCAAGGACAGTCAAAAGCCCATGACTTTATTAAAAATTAAGAGAACTGAATGAAATTTTCAGTTATTATAGATTGAAGCATTCTGAAACAAATATGAAACAATCTTACTTGGATGACCTGAAATTAAAGCATATAATTAGATAGTTACCCAATTGTAGCTAATTACAAAATTCAATTACTAGATCTAAACATCTATCCATTTCTTAAGAAAAGATTAACATTTTTAAATAGACTAAGTGTTCAAATAACATTCACACAATAATTCACAATATAACATGATTTTTAAATCTCATTGTCATTAATTTATAGGCCAAATGGAAGGAATTTAGTGTTTAATTCTTGTAAATTAATGGCCATTTAAATCATCTTGCGAGTTGGATTTTGTGGAACGCGCTGGTTTGGAACGTTGCATTTGCTGTGAATTTAAACCTCATATCGGCAGGAAAAATACTGCCGGTTCGTATATTTACATAATGACATTTTTGCAACGTGAAATTTTGATTAAAGGCATCCTTAGAAGCAAGTTTATATATAAAATAAACGGCTTTCCTTTACCTGTCCCGTACATGAAATCCGTCCCCGTTGTCGGCGTTGACGGCTTTAGAAGATTATTTTTAATTTACTCCTGTTCGTAAAATATCCAGTGCAGTTTAAAAGAAACATAAAATAAAACGGCAGTCGAAGCGATTTTTCTTTAGCAGCTAAACAGCCTGACAGACATCGATTTGAATAGGCTGGAGAAACAATGCCTTTTAAACCCGCCCCCCTCTCAAAGGCGCCAAAGTCGCGCACACAGGCAGCGACAGATCTGCAGCGCCGCTGAAGGTAAGTTTTGTAACATACCTACTAGAAGCAGACATGGGATAGGATTACGATTAGTAACAAGCAACAAACCAGATTTAGTTAGGATCTGAATAGTTTATGTAAGAACAATAATAATGTAATTAGGTGCAATGGTATTTTTGAAATGAGAAATGTGAAACATCTAAGTCTTGAATCTTGGTAGCTAAGATTGACTTCAACGTGCTTTGTAATAACCAGAAAATATTCTGTAGAAGGGTAAAATAACAGGAATTTAGCACAGGTTGTTCAAATTAATATAGGACCAATTTATATAACCATATAACAATTACAGCACGGAAACAGGCCATCTCGGCCCTACAAGTCCGTGCCGAACAACTTTTTTCCCTTAGTCCCACCTGCCTGCACTCATACCATAACCCTCCATTCCCTTCTCATCCATATGCCTATCCAATTTATTTTTAAATGATACCAACGAACCTGCCGCCACCACTTCCACTGGAAGCTCATTCCACACCGCTACCACTCTCTGAGTAAAGAAGTTCCCCCTCAAGTTACCCCTAAACTTCTGTCCCTTAATCCTGAGGAGAAAGAGTACTAATTGTCAATAGTTTAGCCAAATGTTTAGCCAAATAGTAAAAGTATATCTGAAGTAATCTGGACTGTTGGAAAAATATAATATTGTAAATGAACAAAAGGAAGTGTCAGGTTTGTTGAATAAATACATTTTGCCTGTAGGAAGGAATTGCAGACATCGAAGATATACACAAAATGCTGGAGTAACTCAGTGGGACAGGCAGCATCTCTTGAAAGAAGGAATGGGTGACATTTTGGGTTGAGACCCTTCGTCAGACCATCTGTTGGCAAAATGCATTTTGCCAAAGGATGAAAACAGCACATCAACCTTCCACGGGAAGTAATACTGTATAAGGGAGGTCAACTCATCAAAAGTAAAGAGAGAGAAAATAAAAGTAACAAACTAAAACAATAGCACAAAAGGATGGTAACTCTTCAGGAGCAGATGATTTTTGTTCAAAGGTATTAATAGAAAAAGCAAAGACCACTGCAGAAACTAAAATTACAGGTATGCAAAATTCAAAAATTATTCCCTTAAATTGGAGAAATTTCATTACAAAAAGTCAAGAGAGGGAAATAGGAATTTGTAGAACAATTAGTCAACCATCTATTTTTTAGGAAATTGCTTGAGTTTATTCCCAAAGTGATTCAATACTTGAAAACAAAAATCAGCAGACCAAAAAAACAGTTGATGTGAATTTTTACATTTGAACCAGTCTCATTTTTTTTTCAGGAGGTGTCTAAAATGGTAGATATAAGGTTCAGAAGGTGTTTGATAAAGTTCCATTAGAGAAGCTGAAAACTAAAGTTGAGACTCATTGTATTAAAGGCAAATGATGGACATGGCAGGAAAATTGGATACCGAAAGTGGTGATAACAACCAAAACAAAGTGGCAATATGTGACTAAATATTATTGCAAGGATCTGAGTTGAAACTGCAAATATTACCATAGTTATAAACTACTTAGATGATAGAAAGCTACATACTTAAGTTTGTAAATCACAAAGATGGGAGGTATTGTAAATAATGCAGATGGAAGCATCAAAAGGAAAGGCAATTAATAAATAATCAAGTTCTCTAATATTGCTGTTAATTATTATGATTGACTGAAAGATTGATTGAAAGATACAGCGTGGAAAGAGTTCCTTCAGCCCACCGAGTCAACAGATCATCGATCACCCCTTCACACTAGTTCTACATTATCCCACATTTGCATCGATTCCAAACACAGTAGGGACAATTTACAGAAGCCAATTAACTTACCAACCTTCATCTTTGGGATGCAGGAGGAAATTTGAGCTCCCGGAGGAAACCCACATAATCACAGGGAGAACGTGCTAACTCCACACAGACAGCATGCGAGGTCAGGATCAAACTGGGTCTCTGGTACTATCTATTAGCGGCTCTATCTACTGCGCCACTGTGCTGCCCCTTGAAAAGTGATGTAAAGTCGTTTTATACAACTATCAAAAATATTAATGTGGTTCATCAATAGAAATCTGCAAACACCAAAACCTATTTAAAGGATTACATTTCCAAGTAGAAATTAAAAGAATACCAAATTTTCCACTTGTTCAGCCATTATATAATTGAATAGCTGACCAGATCAAGGGAATAAATGATTCCTTGGATTCAAAATTAGATGAACAAGAAATTGGAGAAAACCTGGGAAAGATTTACACAATGAGAAAAGTGTAATTTAAGCTGGAGATAAATCCTTTCATTATCTTTCCCACTACAGGGTAGTAATTTTGAATCATAATAAAGCAATTAAATAAAAATAGGTGTTCTTCCTATTTTTCACAGATATGGTTGTTTCATTATCCTATTTCAGATCCCTATAAAGATACAAATATACAATTTAAACACCATGACACACCACATACCCAAAGTAATTATTTATTTACAATTCACGAGATTCATAAATATATAATGCAATGTCAGATATTCGTTATAAAATAGCAAACATTTAACCGTCATTGGAACAACAATTGCTGATGGGTGATAATCTACATTTCACTGAGGCTGAGTTACCACCTCGAGCAGACTGATTTCTTCCAATCCAATCCAGATTGCTGGATGATTTGTTACAGAACTACGGACAAAGCAGCTGAGAGGCCCCACCTCCTTTCCAAGAACACAGTCTACTTCATAGCCCTGTCAAGTAACAAAATAAACAGTGTCAAAAAACATGCAATATACACAATCACAATAATACTTTATTAGCCAAGTATGTTTTGAAACATACGAGGAATTTAATTTGCCAAGTCAGCCATACAATAAAAAGCAATGGAACACAGCATATACCTTTGATGGAAAGCGGGAAAAATTGAATGAAAATATATCACATAAATATAAAATCTTTTTTACATGTATTTTTATTTTTCAAACACATTTTGGCTTGTGAGCTGAATAGCACATATTAATAAGTATATAGCTTTCTCAATATGGATTGGTCAGCAACTTGATACCGGTTGATCTAGAAATACCAAGGGCAAACATAGATAACTTATGGCTGTCTGCAGATTCGGCCCCAAAATTTACTGTGTAATGCAATTTCTGCTGATTTTGTTACTGAGGATGCATTGTCTGAACAAAGTGAATACTGCATCATTGAATTCATAGCTTCTTAAGCGGCTGAAAGCAAAAGAAAGATTCAACGAAGAAAGAAAGACAAATATTTTTTAAAGATATAAGACCATTTAAAACCATATAACCATATAACAATTACAGCACGGAAACAGGCCATCTCGACCCTACAAGTCCGTGCCGAACAACATTTTTCCCTTAGTCCCACCTGCCTGCACTCATACCATAACCCTCCATTCCCTTCTCATCCATATGCCTATCCAATTTATTTTTAAATTATACCAACGAACCTGCCGCCACCACTTCCACTGGAAGCTCATTCCACACCGCTACCTCTCTGAGTAAAGAAGTTCCCCCTCATGTTACCCCTAAACTTCTGTCCCTTAATTCTGAAGTCATGTCCTCTTGTTTGAATCTTCCCTATTCTCAAAGGGAAAAGCTTGTCCACATCAACTCTGTCTATCCCTCTCATCATTTTAAAGACCTCTATCAAGTCCCCCCTTAACCTTCTGCGCTCCAGAGAATAAAGACCTAACTTATTCAACCTATCTCTGTAACTTAGTTGTTGAAACCCAGGCAACATTCTAGTAAATCTCCTCTGTACTCTCTCTATTTTGTTGACATCCTTCCTATAATTGGGCGACCAAAATTGTACACCATACTCCAGATTTGGTCTCACCAATGCCTTGTACAATTTTAACATTACATCCCAGCTTCTATACTCAATGCTCTGATTTATAAAGGCTAGCATACCAAAAGCATATGAGATTCCACCTTCAAGGAACTATGCACGGTTATTCCCAGATCCCTCTGTTCAACTGTATTCTTCAATTCCCTACCATTTACCATGTACGTCCTATTTTGATTTGTCCTGCCAAGGTGTAGCACCTCACATTTATCAGCATTAAACTCCATCTGCCATCTTTCAGCCCATTTTTCCAAATGGCCTAAATCACTCTGTAGACTTTGAAAATCCTCTTCATTATCCACAACACCCCCTATCTTGGTATCATCTGCATACTTACTAATCCAATTTACCACCCCTTCATCCAGATCATTGATGTACATGACAAACAACAAATGACCCAACACAGATCCCTGAGGCACCCCACTAGTCACCTTGAATTGAATTGAATTGAATCCTTTATTTGTCATTCAGACCTTTCTGTCTGAACGAAATGCTGTTGCCTGCAGCCATACATGTAATAATAACAAAACACAATAAACACAAATTAACATCCACCACAGTGAGTTCACCAAACACCTCCTCACTGTGATGGAGGCAAAAGTCTTAGAGTTACTGTCTCTCCCTCCTCTTCTCCCTCTGCGCCGAGGCGATACCCCACCGGCCGATGGCATCAGTCCCGCGGTTCAAGCTCCGCGGCCCGGGGGTGGTCGAAGCTGCCCGCAGCTGTTGCAACGGGTGCTCCGGAAAACAGGCACCAGCCTGTGACCTGCGAGCTCCCGACATTGTCCTCCATTGGCCCGCGGCCGAGCCCCGGATCCAGGTCGCCGCCGCCAGAACGCCGCCTCAGCCGCCAGAGCACCGTCTCCGCCCCGCACCGGGCCGCCCACAAGGCAGCGTCTCAGCCCCCCACGAGGCTGCCCCCACGAGAGCACCCGACAAACAGCCATCCACCATTACCCTCTGGCTTCTCCCATTCAGCCACTGTTGAATCCATCTTGCTATTCCTGCATTTATACCCAACAGTTGAACCTTCTTAACCAACCTTCCATGCGGAACCTTGTCAAAGGCCTTACTAAAGTCCATATAGACAACATCCACTGCTTTACCCTCGTCAATTTCCCTAGTAACCTCTTCAAAAAATTCAAGAAGATTAGTCAAACATGACCTTCCAGGCACAAATCCATGTTGACTGTTCCTAATCAGACCCTGTTTATCCAGATGCTTATATATATTATCTCTAAGTATCTTTTCCATTAATTTGCCCACCACTGAAGTCAAACTAACAGGTCTATAATTGCTAGGTTTATTCTTAGAACCCTTTTTAAACAATGGAACAACATGCGCAGTACGCCAATCCTCGGGGACTATTCCCGTTTCTAATGACATTTGAAATATTTCTGTCATAGCCCTGGCTATTTCTACACTAACTTCCATCAATGTCCTAGGAAATATCCTGTCTTGACCTGGAGACTTATCCACTTTTATATTTTTCAAAAGTGTCAGTACTTCTTTTAATTTGAAACTCATAGTATCCATAGCTACTCTACTAGTTTCCCTTACCTCACATAATTCAATATCCTTATCCTTGGTGAATACCGAAGAAAATAAATTGTTCAATATCTCCCCCATCTCTTTTGGCTCTGCAGATAGCTGTCCACTCTGACTCTCCAATGGACCAATTTTATCCCTCGTTATCCTTTTGCTATTAATATAGCTGTAGAAACCCTTTGGATTTACTTTCACCTTACTTGCCAAAGCAACCTCATATCTTCTTTTAGCTTTTCTAATTTCTTTCTTAAGATTCTTTTTACATTGCTTATACTCCTCAAGCACTTCATTTACTTCATGCTGCCTATAATTATTGTAGATCTCCCTCTTTTTCCGAACAAGATGTCCAATTTCCCTTGAAAACCAGGGCTCTTTCCAATTTTTACTGTTTCCTTTCAACCGAACAGGAACATAAAGATTCTCTTAAAATTTCCCCTTTAAATGTCCTCCATTTCTCTTCTACATCTTTCCCATAAAACAAAATGTCCCAGTTCACTCCTTTTAAATCATCTCGCATCTCATCAAAGTTAGCCTTTCTCCAATCAGAAATCTCAACCCTAGGTCCAGTTCTGACCTTCTCCATAATTATATTGAAACTAATGGTATTGTGATCACTGGACCCGAAGTGCTCCCCAACGCATACCTCCGCCACCTGTCCCGTCTCATTTCCTAACAGGAGGTCCAGCACTGCCCCTCCTCTAGTAGGTACCTCTATGTATTGCTGCAAAAAACTATCCTGCACACATTATACAAACTCCAAACCATCCAGCCCATTTACAGAATGTGTTTCCCAGTCTATGTGTGGAAAGTTGAAATCTCCCACAATCACTACCTTGTGCTTACTACTAATATCTGCTATCTCCTTACATATTTGCTCTTCCAATTCTCATTCCCCATTTGGCAGTCTATAATACACCCCTATAAGTATTGCTACACCTTTCCCACTTCTCAGTTCCACCCAAATAGCCTCCCTAGATGAGCCCTCCAATCTATCCTGCCAAAGCACTGCTGTAATATCTTCCCTGACTAGCAATGCAACACCTCCACCTCTTGCCCCTCTAATTCTATCACACCTGAAGCAACGAAATCCTGGAATATTTAGTTTCCAATCACAGCCCTCCTGCAACCATGTTTCACTGATCGCCACAACATTATACTTCCAGGATACACAAAATTGCTGGAGGAACTCAGCGGGTGCAGCAGCATCTATGGAGCGAAGGAAATAGGCGACGTTTCGGGCCGAAACCCTTCTTCAGACTGATGGGGGGTGGGGAAAGAAAGAAGGAAAAAGGGGAAGAGGAGGAGCCCGAGGGCGGGCGGATGGGAGGGTGGGAGGAGACTGGAGGAACAGCACCTCATATTCCGTCTGGGGTCCTTGCGCCCCTATGGCATCAACATTGAATTCCCCCAATTTGGCTAGCCTGTGCTGTCCCCTCCCCTTCCTTCACCCTCTAGCTGTCTCCTCCCACCCTCCCATCCGCCCGCCCTCGGGCTCCTCCTCTTCCCCTTTTTCCTTCTTTCTTTCCCCACCCCCCATCAGTCTGAAGAAGGGTTTCGGCCCGAAACGTCGCCTATTTCCTTCGCTCCATAGATGCTGCTGCACCCGCTGAGTTCCTCCAGCAATTTTGTGTACCTTCGATATTCCAGCATCTGCAGTTCCCTTTTGAACATTATACTTCCAGGTGTCAATCCAGACTCTAAGCTCATCCACCTTTCTTACAATGCTCCTAGCATTAAAATATGCACATTTAAGAAACCCCCCGTCTCTTATTCTCTGTTTATTTCCTTTTTTTTCTTTCTCCTCTTGTGTCCGAGTGCTTCCCTTTTCTGCTTCCTGCCTCCCATTCTGTCTACTAGCTTTCTCTATTTGAGTCCCTCGCCCCAACCATTCTAAAAGGTGAAGGAATGAGAAGAAAATACAAAAATAAAAAAATAACTTCCCATGCATGGAAGATTTATGTTGGATTTTAGCCTTGACACAGTTAAATTGGAGCAGCAAAGGGATGGTGTGCTTTTTCCAGCCTAATCTCTCCACTTGCCATATAGATTTTTTAATGCTTTTGTGGTTCAGTCATTAGAGCTTTCATATTCAGAAATTATTATATGAACAACTGAGTATTTATAGAAACATCAAAATATGGATTTTTGATGTTTTGATGTTTTGAATTTAGTTGCTAGATTTTTATGGTCATGATACGCAAACGTTTGTGTTCTAAATCAAGCATTGCTGAAGACTGTGCCATAAAGGTGTGGCTTAGACACTATCCTCTTAGAAATAATAATAAAAAGTGTTAACATTGTGCTATCTGCCAACAATAGAACCTTTAAGATGTTTGCAGGCCTCAGTACATAGATGATAAATTGTGTACTGCCTAATGAAGTAAAGTTCCATAACACTAATCTGCAAAGTTCTGTAACACTAATGTTAAATCTGTAGTTTGAATGTTCCAAATTTCTAAAATTATAAAGTGATAGCTCTGGAAAACTCCAGTGATTGGTTAAATCCCTGAATTTCTGCTGTTTTAAATGAATGAATGCAGTCACTTCCATAATTAATCAATATACAACTAAAAAGGGGGTTTCACCCCAAAATAGTGTTTGTCAACTTCAACTTTTGAAATGTATCCAAACTGCCCACAAGACCAACTCACCTCTTCATCCCTGGAGGAATGCATCAACAGGGTTGAAATGCTTGGTTCCCGTAGCTGCATTGGGAAATAAGTTTGCAAACAAATTGCGTCAGACTCGTGCACATACCATATTAGGTACACACTTTACTTTAGGAAAAAGATCTTCACCCCTTTTTATTAGCGCTGTCTAAAGCTCTGCTAGTACTGCCCTTTTATGTCTCAGCCTGCTTCATCCAATACACGGTAGATGATACATGGCAAAGTGGCGCAGAGGTAGAGTTGCTGCCTGACAGCGAATGCAGTGCCGGAGACCCGGGTTCGATCCTGACTATGGGTGCTGTCTGTACAGAATTTATACTTTCTCCCCGTGACCTGGGTGGGTTTTCTCCGAGGTCTTCGGTTTCCTCCCATACTTCAAAGACGTACAGGTTTGTAGGTTAATTGGCTTGGTCTATGTGTAAATTGTCCCTAGTGTGTGTAGGATAGTGTTATTTTGCGGGGATCACTGATCGGCATGGACCCGGTGGGCCGAAGGGCCTGTTTCTGCGCTGCATCTCTAAAACTAAATAAAAACTAAACAACTAAATCCCATTACAACATTTTCACAGATATATTTTCCAGAAATTATCTTGGTATTAAAAAAACTTTTTTTATTTAAAAAGGCAACTTCAATCAGCAATGAACATCTTATTACTGGCAGAAAAGCCAGTGAAGTTATCTCCCGAAGGCACTGGAATCATTGCCAACTTTGTTAAAAGGCAAAATTCTAAAGAAAATTAAAGTTTTAACAGTTTGGAATTTGTGTTTAAGCTCAAAGATCTACTTTGTTTTGCACTAGTTGAATGAAATTAATAAAAATACCATAGCAAAGTTTGTCAGCCAAAGGTACAAGAAATTCTTTAAAGTCCTGGCACACACAAAAGTACATTTATATCTTGGCAAGCCACATTTAGTATTAACACCATTGATGTGCTGCCAGATATAATGCAATAATATTAGGAGAGAGTCCTTAGAAATAATGCCAAATGAAGATTTATATGAAGTTCAAATGTCTTTAAAATGTTCAGCATTAATGGCTTTGCTGATTTTAATTCTTTATAATATTTTAAATATTTTCTTCCATCTACATAATGTAATATATTCCAGAGAGAAATATTCACTGAGGCTGAGGCCTCAATTGATGCTTAGCCTATATTTCTAACGGACAAGCCTTCAATGTATGGTTACAACTCCAAAGCTCTGAGTTTCAATTTCACGTTCCATTCACTGAAACTTAACAAATGTATCTTGCATGGGTGTACGTAGCAGGTAGACTTGGTGGTACCACAGTTATGGAAGTGTGAAAAAGCTCAATTTTATTATACTACGCCAATCCACTTACTGCATGTAAAAATCCCTTCAAGTAATTTATTCTTGTCATGATGAGTGACCAAAAACACAAAGTGTCATAGTCATAGCGATATAATGTGGAAACAGTCCCTTCGGCTCTACTTGGCCGCACCGGCCAACATGTCAAAGTTACACTAGTCCCAACTGCCAGCATTTGGTCCATATCCAAACCTGTCCTGTCCATGTACCTGTCTATCTGTTTCTTAAATGTTGGGATAGTCCCTGCCGCAACTACATCCTCTGGCAACTTGTTCCATACATCAATAAACAATAGACAATAGATGCAGTAGTAGGCCATACGGCCCTTCAAGTCAGCACCGCCATTCAATGTGATCACGGCTGATCATCCACAATCAGTACCCCGTTCCTGCCTTCTCCCCATATCCCCTGACTCCGCTATCTTCAAGAGCCCTGTCTAGCTCTCTCTTGAAAATTTCCAGAGAACCGGCCTCCACCGCCCTCTGAGGCAGAGAATTTCACAGACTCACAACTCTCTGTATGAAAAAGTTACCCCTCAGATTCCTATTAAATCTTTTCCCCTTCACCTTAACCCTATGTCGTCTGGTCCTCGATTATCCTCCTCTGGGCAAAAGATTTTGTGCAACTACGCAATTTATTCCTCTCATGGTCTTATACACCTCTATAAGATCACCCCTCATCCTTCTGTGCTCCATGGAATAGAGCCCCAGCCTACTCAATCGTGTTAAAGTGGTTATAGGTTTGAAGCTTAAGGCTCAAAATAACCTTTAATGGTAGTTCAATTGATTGCTGTGAATTATCCCTTAGAATAGGCGAGAAGCAAAAGGATCATGTAGGCATTGATGGGCATGAGAACAAATGGGTTACATTGAAATGAGTGGGAATGGAACTGAACAGATTGCTATGGTGGAGGTGGCATGGCCTATTAGACTTCCATCTGTGTAACAGCATATAGGGTTTCTGCGCATCCCTCTGCAATTGGATCCTCGACTTCCTCATTCACAGACCACAGTTTGTTCATATTGGTGGAAATGTGTCAGCCTCGATAACAATCAGCACGGGCGCATTTCAAGGCTGCGTGCTCAGCCCCCCTGCTGTACTCACTCTATACTCATGACTGCGTAGCCGGTCATAGTGCGAACTCCATCATCAAGTTCGCCGACGACACCACTGTTGTGGGATGTATCATTGATGGAGACGAGTGAGAGTATAGAAGTGAGATTGACCGATTGACCAAATGGTGCTAGCACAATAACCTGGCTCTCAACACCAGCAAAACCAAGGAACTGATTGTGGACTTTGGAAGGAGTAGGATGGGGACCCACAGTCCCATTTATATCAACGGGTCGATAGTGGAAAGGGTCAAGAGCTTCAAATTCCTGGGCGTGCATATCTTTGAAGATCTCTCCTGGTCCCAGAACACTGATGCAATTATAAAGAAAGCACATCAGCGCCTCTACTTCCTGAGAAGATTACGGAGAGTCGGTATGTCAAGGAGGACTCTCGCGAACTTCTACAGGTGCACAGTAGAGAGCATGCTGACCGGTTGCATCGTGGCTTGGTTCGGCAACTTGAGCGCCCAGGAGTGAAAAAGACTGCAAAAGGTTGTAAACACTGCCCAGTCCATCATCTGCTCTGACCTCCCTACCATCGAGGGGATCTATCACAGTCGCTGCCTCAAAAAGGCTGGCAGCATCATCAAGGGCCCATACCATCCTGGCCACACACTCATCTCTCCGCTGCCTTCAGGTAGAAGGTACAGGAGCCTGAAATCTGCAACATCCAGGTTCAGGAACAGCTTCTTCCCCACAGCCATCAGACTATTAAACTCAACTCAAACAAAAATCTGAACTTTAATAGCCTATTGCACTTTATCTGGTTATTTATGTGTGTATATATATATATATTCAATAGTATATGGACACACTGATCTGTTCTGTATTTATTTATGCCTACAATATTTTGTTGTGCTGAAGCAAAGCAAGAATGTCATTGTCTATCTGGGACACATGACAATAAACTCTCTCTCTCTCTCTCTCTCTCTCTCTCTCTCTCTCTCTTAAATGTATAAATAGCACTAAACAAATAAATATTTGTTTGTGATAATGTATGAAATCCGAAGCAAACATCATGTGGTGTATAAAAGGCGTCGGCATTCAATTGTCTAAACCTATTTGCACTTGAGAAGATAGTGGTGAGTTGCTTCGTGAACCGCTGCAGTCCTGGTGTCGCTAAGGAGAGAGTTCCAGGACTCTGGCTCAATGACAGTGATGGAATGATGTTATATCTCAAAGCAAGGATGGTGTGTGGATTCAAGGGTGGGTTGTTCTCATGCATTTGCCCTATTTGTCCTAAACGGTGGAGATTATGGGTTTGGATGGTGCTGTCTAAGGAGTCTTGGCGTTTTTAGGCTTTATGCTTTAGAGATACAGCGTGGCAACAGGACCTTCGGCCCACCAAGTTCATGCCAACCAACAATCACCCCATACACTGGTGCTAACCTACGCACTAGGGAAATTTACAATTTACAGAAGCCAAGTAACCTACAAACCCGCCGTCTTTGGAATGTGGAAGCACCTGGGGGAAAAAACCCACGCAGTCATAGGGAGAACGTGCAAATTCGGTAGACAGCATTGAATCCGAGTCTCTGGCGCTGTAAGGCAGCAACTCTACCGCTGCACCACTGTGCCACCCTAGTTGTCGCAGTGCATCCTGTTAAAGCTACAAACTGCTGCTACTATGCATCAGTGGTGGAATGAGTAAATAGTTGTGGATCAGGTTCCTATCAAGCAGGCTGGTATGTCCTGTATGGTGTCAAGCATTGAGTATTGTTGTAGCTGCACCCACCCAGATAAATAACCATATAACCATATAACAATTACAGCACGGAAACAGGCCATCTCGGCCCTACAAGTCCGCGCCGAACAATTTTTTTCCCTTAGTCCCACCTGCCTGCACTCATACCATAACCCTCCATTCACTTCTCATCCATATGCCTATCCAATTTATTCTTAAATGATACCAACGGACCTGCCGCCACCACTTCCACTGGAAGCTCATTCCACACCGCTACCACTCTCTGAGTAAAGAAGTTCCCCCTCATGTTACCCCTAAACTTCTGTCCCTTAATTCTGAAGTCACATGAATGGAGAGTTTTCAATCAAAATTCTGGCTTGCGTTTTGTAGATGTAAGCAGGATTTGCAGACTTAGGAGCTGAATTCCTAGCCTCTGACCTGCACTTGTAGCCACATCGTATATATGGCTACTCAGTTTGTGGTCAATGGTAATCCTTAGGATATTGATAGTTTAGGATTCAGGTATGATAATGTCATTTAATGTCAGGGAGTGATAGCTGGTTTTACTTTATGTTGGATATCGTCAGTGCCTGGAACTTGTGTGGCGCAAATGTTAATTTCCACGTATCAGCCCATGTCGTCTAGGTCTTATTCTATTTGGTTGTGGACTGCTTCATCATATGAAGAGTAGAAAATGGTGCTGAACTTTGTGCATCATCAGTGAATATACTTCAACCTTACAACTGAAGGAAGATCATTAATTCAGCTGAAGATCGATGGGCTTAGGACATGAGCCTTAGCAACTCCTGCAGAGATGTCCTGTGACTGAGATAATTGACCTCCAACCACCGCAATCATCTTCCTCTTCAGCGGTGGGATTGCCTCCCTGATTCCCAATGTATCCTGGGCTCCAGGATGCCTCACACAATCAAATGCTACATTCATGTCAAAGGCAGTTACTTTCACATCTGACATTCAGCTCTTATGTCCACGTTAGGAGGCTGTAATGAAGTCGGGAGCTGAGTGACATTGGGTGAACCCAAAAGGTGTTTCTGTGAGCAGCTTGTTGCTAAACAAGTACTGCTTAACAACACCATTGATTATCCCATCCATCACTTTGCTGTTAATCAGGAACAGACAAATGGGACAGTAATTGGCCACGTTGGATTTGTCCTGGTTCTTATGGGTAGGACATCCTTGAGCAATTTCCCCATATTGTTGGGTAGATGCCAGTGTTGTACATATACTGGAGCAGCAGGTCAAGGGTGCGGCCAGTTCTGGCACATGAGTCTTTAGCACTATTGTCAGAATGTTATCAGGGCTCATTATCTTATCTGTATCCAATGCTTTTAACCATTCCTTGAAATCACAAGTAGTGAATCTAATTGGCTGAAAACTGGCATCCATCATTCTGGGTTTCAGTGGAGGAGGCCTGGATGTATCAACCACTTGGCACTACTGGAAGAAGTAATGGCTTCAGCTTTCTTTTTTGCACTTACGTGCAAGGCTCCACCATCGCTGAGAGTGTGGATATTAGTGGAGCTACTCCAGTGAGTTATTTAGTTATCCAAAACCAGTGAAGAAAGCGAATGGCATGTTGGCCTTTATAACAAGACGAATCGAATATAGGAGCAAAGAGGTCCTTCTGCAGTTGCACAGAGCCCTAGTGAGACCACACCTGGAGTATTGTGTACAGTTTTGGTCCCCTAATTTGAGGAAGGACATTCTTGCTATTGAGGGAGTGCAGCGTATGTTTACAGGGTTAATTCCCGAGATGGCGGGACTGTCATATGCTGAGAGAATGGAACGGCTGGGCTTGTACACTCTGGAGTTTAGAAGGATGAGAGGGTATATCATTGAAACATAAAAGATTGTTAAGGGCTTGGACACGCTAGAGGCAGGAAACATGTTCCCAATGTTGGGGGAGTCCAGAACCAGGGGCACAGTTTAAGAATAAGGAGTAAGCCATTTTGAACGGAGACGAGGAAACACTTTTTCTCACAGAGAGTAGTGAGTCTGTGGAATTCTCTGCCTCAGAGGGCGGTGGAGGCAGGTTCTCTGGATGCTTTCAAGAGAGAGCTAGATAGGGCTCTTAAAAATAGCGGAGTCAGGGGATATGGGGAGAAGGCAGGAACGGGGTACTGATTGGGGATGATCAGCCATGATCCTATTGAATGATAGTGCTGGCTCGAAGGGCCAAATGGCCTACTCCTGCACCTATTGTCCATTGTCTATTGTCATTCATGATTTGATGTGGCAGGACAGGTCAGAATGAGTTGAAAACTGCAATGTGTTGTTTATGGGATTGCTTAGTTCTGTCTATTGCATGCTAATAACCAATGATCTTATAGCGGAGCAAGATAGGCCACTCCTGCGAAATACAATGGGCTGACGTGTAGTACGCTACGGAGGGGATCCTGGGCATTTATCCCCGCCCATTTTAGTAACCGGAGCCTACCTGACCCGACCCGACGCAGTGTAATCAGTGTTGCGGGGCAACAGTTTGTGTGTGTGATATAGGGTTAGATTCATAATTCTGTCAGTTCACACTTCTGGTCAAGAATAAAATTTGACTCTGGTAATTGTCTTTTTTAATGTTTTTTATATCATTTCTTTTTAAATGGCTCATAAGCAGTGTTTGAGTTGATTTTGTAGTAACCAGAACCTACCCGACCCGACCCGACTCGCAGGGTAATTAACATTGCGGGGGAACAGTTTTGTGTGTGATATAGGGTTAGATTCATAATTCTGTTAGTTCATAATTCTGTTAATTCTTGTTAAAGAATAAAATGTTTATAAACACACATACATGAATGCGATATAAATGTATATAATCATATAACACACACAATTATATTTCTTCTGATTTTTATATCCAATGATGAACTTTATTTCAGACTAGACAAGGGACATTAAATAAGAAACTTTGTAAACCCCCCCCTCCGGCACTCCCTCGCCTCCCCCCACACTACAATGTCTCCCCCCCTCCTATGCCCCTCTCCCCGCTGCCCCGGGCCACGCACCCACTCTCCCCGGGCCGCACACTCCTTCTCCCCGCTGCCCCGGGCCACACACCTCTTTGTCCCGGGCCGCGCACCTCTTTGTCCCGGGCCGCGCACCTCTTTGCCCCGGGCCACGCACCCACTCTCCCCGGGCCGCACACTCCTTCTCCCCGCTGCCCCGGGCCGCACACCTCTTTGTCCCGGGCCGCGCGCCTCTTTGTCCCGGGCCGCGCACCTCTTTGCCCCGGGCCGCGCACCCTCTCTCCCCGGGCCGCGCACCCACTCTCCCCGGGTCGCAGACCTCTTTGCCCCGGGCCACGCACCCCCTCTCCCCGCCCAAATCAAAGACCAAAGCGAAGATATGGGAGCGGAGGCGGAAACAAAGGTCCGATCTTTAGCCGGAAGCAAGATGGCGGAGGCTGGTTGCTAAAATGGGTCCTATAATCACCCATGAATCTGCCCATGACCGTACTACACGTTTGCGTGAGAGTAACCCATCTTGCTCCGCTATAAGATCTTTGCTAATAACGGCGTTGGGATGCAGGTAGTCCCTGTCTTACAGGTGCATCAGGTTGATTCCTCATTCTGAAGCATGCCTGGTGCTGTTCCTTGCATCCTCCTGCACTCTTCATTGAAATAGAGTTATGCCCCCGGATTGATGGTGATGATCAAGCAGGGGATATGCTGGGCCAGGTGGCTGCAGATTGTGGTTGAGTACAATTCTGCTACTGTTGATGGTCTCTGGCATTTCAAGGATGTCCAGTCCTGAGCTGCTAGATCTCACTTAATTTTTACTTGAATATATGATTGCCTGGAACAGCTCCGTGTATGCTATTAATGCTGTGGATTAGTAGGTAAATATGTATTTTGCTTGTGAGGAACATCAATTAGTTTACTGAGATTTGAATCCATTTACTTCCAGTTTAAGGCTTTGAACTTCATAGATAAAATCTCACATATTTAAAACTTTAACCACTCAGTGCATATTAGTAATTCATGGGCAGATATGTTGTGGGTCCCAGTAGTGGACAGAATTCCAGCAATCTTTTCAGATAAAATTATAAGAGGATTTTATGTTGTTTATGCTAAATGTACTAATTTCTAAACAATCCATAAACAAAAGTTACCTTCACTTTTATGGTGCAGTTCGGCAGCACAGGGCAGTGCAGGAACACTTCCAATTGGATCTTGGTTAGTGGTGTCGTCACAGACTGACCACATTGATGGCAATGAAACAGGTCACTGTAACATGAATAATCTAACATTTAAAAACCAAGAAAGAGACAACAATTCATTGAACATTTCAATACAGCATGGTGATAAGGCAATCTTTGAATAAGATCATCGAGTGGAGGAGAGTCATACAGCATGGAAACAAACAATGGGAGTCCACTGTCTAATCGGCATCCATCCATATTAACCCCATTTTCAAGCACTTGACCTGTAGCTTCTGTGCTCAGGCTATTCAAGTGCTCAACTTGACACCAAACTCTGCTTCCACCATTCTCTTGGGAAGTGTATTCTTAGCATTCACCATCAGCTGGGTCAAAAGGATGCCCCTCAAACCCTCTCTAAATCTCTTACCTCTTATTATAAACTTACATCCTCTAGTACATCACAGACTACAAGAGGAAATTAAATACTCACATTCTGAGGAATATATATCAACCTAAACACATTATATGCGAGTGGAGTGCCGCAAGGCTCGGTGTTGGGGCCGCAACTGTTTACCATATATATTAATGATTTGGAAGAGGGAATTAGGTGCAACACTAGCAAGTTTGCGGATGACACAAAGCTGGGTGGCAGTGTGAACTGTGAAGAAGATGTTAGGAGGTTGCAGGGTGACCTGGACAGGTTGAGTGAGTGGGCAGATGCGTGGCAGATGCAGTATAAATGTGAGGTTATCCTCTTTGGCGGCAAAAACAAGGGGGCAGATTTGTATCTCAATGGGGTTAGGTTAGGTAAGGGGGAGGTGCAGCAAGACCTGGGCGTCCTTGTACACCGGTCACTGAAAGTTGGCTTACAGGTACAGCAGGTAGTGAAGAAAGCTAATGGAATGTTGACCTTCATAACAAGAGGATTTCAGTAAAGGAGTAAAGAGGTTTTTCTGCAGTTGTATAGGGCTCTGGTGAGACCCCATCTGGAGTATTGTGTACAGTTTTGGTCTCCTAATTTGAGGAAGGACATCCTTGTTTCCAACTATCTTGGAAACTTTCCAATCAGGTTTCAGGGCTCACCACAGCACAGAGTCTGCCTTGTTGAAGGTACACAATGACCTACTGCTCACCGTTGACTCCGGCGACTGTGCAATCCTGCTCCTTCTTGACCTCAGCGCAGCATTTGACACTGTCGACCACACCATCCTAATTGACAATCTCTGGTACGGGGTTGGTATTGATGCCACTGCCCTGAGCTGGTTCATCTCCTACCTCAAAGGTACGAGTTTCTCGTCTAACATAGGCAACTCTTTCTCCTCCACAGCTAATCTCTGCTGTGGGGTTCCACAAGGTTCCATCCTTGGCCCCATTCTCTTCTCCCTGTATATGCTCACCTTAGGCCAAGTCATTGAAAGGCACGGCATTTCCTCCATTGCTATGCAGACGATACACAACTCTATCTCCTCCTGAAGCCCAAAAACCAATCAAATCTGCTTAACCTTACCCGCTGCCTCGAGGATATAAAGTGCAGGATGGCTCAGAACTTCCTCCAACTAAATGAGAGTAAGTCTGAGGTCATCCTTCTTGGCCCCTCGGACTCAATCAAAATGATAGCAGGCAGTCTTGGAAGCCTTACCCCACTACTCAAGCCTTACGTCAAAAACCTCGGCGTGATATTTGACTCAGCACTGAAATTTGACAATGCCGTGGTAAAAGCTAGCTTCTTTCAGCTTCGGACGATAGCTAAAATAAAACAATTCCTCCACTTTGATAACCTCGAAAAGATCATCCACACATTTATCTCCTCCCGTCTAGATTACTGCAACTCTCTTTACACTGGCATCAGCCAATCTTCCCTGTCCCGCCTGCAACTGGTCCAAAATGCCGCAGCGAGACTCCTGACGGGCACCCGAAAAAGGGACCACATCACCCCGATCCTGGCCTCTCTCCACTGGCTCCCTGTTTCTATAAGACACCCCCTCATCCTTCTAAACTCCAGTAAATACTCCAGTCTTTTCAATCTTTCCTCATATGACAGTCCCGCCATCCCAGGGATCAATCTCGTGAACCTACCCTTCACTGCCTCAATCACAAGTCAAGTCAAGTCACATTTATTTATATAGCACATTTAAAAAACAACTCTCGTTGGCCAAAGTGCTTTACATTTGTTATAAGTATAGTGTAAACAAACAATCTACATACATATATACATATAGCCCTCGCTCAGTGGACGTCAGGAAAGGCTTATTTCAAAACCCTCCTCTATGTCTATAAAGCCCTCAATGGGCTTGCCCCCTCCTACATTAAAAGTCTTCTCACCCACGCACCACACTATACTCCCAAGCCTTTCCTGACGTCCACTGAGCGAGGGCTATATGTTGGCAGATAAAATGTAACCTGATAAATGCGAGTGTGTGCATTTTAGGAAGTCAAGTAGGAAATGGTAGGGTGTTTCCAATTTCGGGTAAATCTCTCTTGCGCTCCTTTCCCACTCCCACCAGCCCACCCAGGGCCTCCCTCACTTAATTCACCCTTCATTCCCTCCCCGTCCGCCCCCACATGACCTAGATTTACCAACTCCCCATGGAAACCATGGGTTTCTTCTCCTTTGGCTCAACTTTTTTTATCCCTCTTCTACTTCTGGTTCAATCTACACATCCATCCCCTCCCTGGTTTCACCTTCCAGCCTCTGCCTTTAAACTTTCCCTTTCCACATGTCTTCATTTGCCAAATCTCCCCCACCCTTCATCTCGTCAGACCTATCACCTTCCAACCTTTATCTAACTCCTCCCTTTCACGTATGTATACTGGTGACCATTCCTCAACACTCTCAGTCCCGATGCAGAGTCCCGACCACCAAAGATTCTAACTCCTGATCCATGACCTTGCTCTAGTGTGACCTCTAGCACAATCTTAGATTATTAAGCCGATTTATGTCAGTGTGGTCTCTGAAACAATCCACCCCTAGGAGCTTAGCTCCGAGGTCTTTGGCTTGGCTGAGTGCAGCAGATGAGCTATTTCAGCAGACATGACTTTGACAGCCGTTGAGTCTCCATTACTCCCAGACTCATGTCCTGGCACAGTCTCCAGTGTGAGCTGGGTCACTGTGAATGCCCATGACACCCACATTCTGGCACGTTTGCAATAAGTTTTAAAAATAAAGCACATTTACTTTACACTTATAATACCTATCCCACCTCGAAACATATGAAAAAAAAATATTGAAAGAAGCTTGAATTTTTTAAAAAGGCATCTTTTCCATAACAGTCTATTGCTCCCAAGCATTTGAAGAGGAAGTGCTCCAAATGTATCCAGCCACAAGTCCAGCGGTAATGCGCTGAGTTCCTGGTGAGGAGCAGCAACAGGGTGGAATCTGCCACCAGCAGTTTAAGTCCACGCCAAAACTTAAAGCGGACTTGCACAAGGATGCCAGATAAATCCCCAAGTGCAAAAACTGACATCAAAGCAGAAGATCTATCCCATTATATTTGTTTTAAAGAAACCGACATAACAATTCTGGATTTATAATCATCATCTGTTTTTTAAGGTTACATTAGTTTACCCCTGTTTTTATATAAACATGCTATAGTACAAGGAAACATTTAATATTCTCACAGGAGTACCAAGGCAAAAATATTAAACAAAAATGTTGTAAGTTACTTTCTAAATAACCATTTTATTACACAATACGTTTTCATATACTGACCATTCCCCAAGCACCTTTTCCAATTTTCCATTTCCACATTTGTTGCAAACTATCCAGGAGAAAGAAGTGTTCTCATCCACGCCAACCACAGTTCCTGGAAATAAATGCTTGCTCATAACCATGGGATTAAGCCAAAATGAACAGATATAAGCAACACATTAAAAATTATTGATTTTGTGCTGCAAGGAAATAATTAAAACAAAACTTTTAAACATCCAATATTTACAATTAGCTCACAGATAAAAATATAGATGTTTTCTTCTAAGGTAATAAATCTTATAAATAAGTCTGAAGAAGAGTCCCGACTCAAATCATCACATATCCATGTTCCCCAGAGATGCTGCCTGACCCACGGTCACAATTCCAGGGGTTTGTATTCTTTAGTATAAACTAGCATCTGCAGTTCCTTGTTTCCACAATAAAACTTGCACATTCCCTTTCTCCCAAATGTATTTAATCTCTAGAATAACCCTTGATATTTCTTTCACGTACTCCCTGTAGTAGCAGGTTTCACATTCTAACTGATCTCTGATTTACATTTACAGAGTGTTCTAGGCCAAATAAGTACATAAAATGGTGGAGGATTTAGTCATAGAATTTATGTGTCCAAAGTCCATTGTAAACATTAAGAGAAACAAATATGTTTGCATTGACTAATTTTAAACACCTTAGTCATTTAAACCAAATAAGTGATTCTAAGATCACAACAAAAAAATGGAAAGCAATTGCACACTAACGCACTAATAAAATGCTTTTGTAAATGTAGCTCCATTCCCCAGAGCCTGTCTACACCCATCTCCATTCCCCAAAGTCTGTCTGTACCCTGTTCCTGCACCCAAGAGACACTGGCTTCACAATAACAACACAAGATTCATCAACAACAAGGACATGGATAATTAGATCCCACTAAACAAGTGGATCTGGAAATGGGATCATCCAGAATTGAACCCCAGTTCAGAATTTCTTGCTTGATTTTAAGAATAAGGATCATTTAAATTATGTCGATGAGGAGGCCGGTACTACTTGGCCATTGTAAAACTGATGTTGGTCCACAGAGAATTCTTTAAACCGGAAGGAAAGGCACTTTGCCTTTCAGGAAAGTATCAGGAGTCTTAGTATTTGTGAAACACGTACAAAGCAATGATTAGAGGTTGTGAAGTAGGTGCTTAGTGGTGGTAGGGTAAGGACTGGGATTGGTGGTGGTGAGGTAGGTGAGATAGGGGTTCACCGACAACTTCTCCTGGACCACCCATATTAAAGCAGTCCAAGAAAGCACCCCAACACCTCTACTTCCTTAGAAGGCTTAGGATGTTTGGCATGTCCCCTACAACAACTTCTCGATGCACCATAGAAAGCATTTTATGCGGATGCATCACAGCTTGGTTTGGGAGGAGCTCCATCCAAGACAGCAAGAAGTTACAGCGAATTGTGGACACAGCCCAGTCCATCACACAAACCAACTTCCCTTCTATTGACTCCATTTACACCTCACGTTGCCTCGGCAAGGCCAGCAGCGGAATCACCCTAGTCACTCCCTCTTCTCCCCTCACCCATCAGGCAAACGGTATAGAAGTGTGAAAACGCACATCCCAGATTCAAGGACAGTTTCTTCCCAGCTGTTATCTGGTAACTGAATCATCCTACCACAACCAGAGAGCAGTGCTGAACTACTATCTACGACTTTCGTGACCCTCGGACTATCCTTGATTGGTCTTTGCTGGCTTTAACTTGCGCTAAACGTTATTCCCGTATCATGTATCTATACACTGTAAATGGATCGATTGTAATCATGTATAGTCTTTCTGCTGACTGGCTATTATGCAACAAAAGCTTTTCACTGTACCTTGGTACATGTGACAATAAAATAAACTGAACTGGTGCAGAGAGGTGGTGCGGTAGAAAGTCAGTTGTGATAGCATGGGGTTTAATTACGATGGGCTAGAGGTCTTGGTCACAGCTGTGCAGGTTGTTGGTTTGGTAGGGTAGGGGACTTGGTCACGGTGGGACAGGATCTTCAATGTGGTGGGGTAGGGGACTTTTGTGTTGGGTTAGGAGGTTGGTTTGGTGGAGTAGGGGGCTGGTTTGTGGAGCAGGAGGCTAGTTTGTTGGAGTAGAGGATTGTTCGGTGGGGAGCTGGTTGGGTGGGTTAGGTTGTTGTTGCCTCCATCTGTAGATTGAGGTGATGGCGTTGGACGCAACAATCAACAACCGCCCATGGTTGGAACATGGATCAAAGAATAGTACTTCCTAATTCATGCTTTAACAGCTTTTTTTTAAATGCCTTATTTCCCAAGTCTGGATGAAAGTTTTTCACCTTAAAATGGATGAATTTGCTCAAAATATTTGAGACATAATCTTTTTGTCATTATACTTAACCGAAAGAGTTAGAAACACAGTCTTACCTTGAACTGTACATATAGAATTTACTTTGGTCGTAGCACTGAGTTCATCAAGGATAACTTGTCCAGTCAATGCAGATGTTCCCTGGTTTTCATTGCACTGAGACACTGATTTCTGAAGTGAAAGTACAGTACCCTCAGCACAAACAACGGAGTCTAACAAAAAAAAAAGTTGTCATCATGATACACATGAAAATGGATTCAGTATTTTGTAGAACGTATTTGTCAAACCCACTGACTCCCATGGCTATCTGGACTACACTTCCTCGCACCCTTCTTCCTGTAAGGACTGTATCCCGTACTCCCAATTCCTCCGTCTACACCGCATCTGCACCCAGGATGAGGTGTTCCAAACCAGGGCATCGGAGATGTCCTCATTCTTTAGGGAATGGGTGTTGCCCTCTTCGACTATAGATGAGGCTCTCACCAGGGTCTCTTCTATATCCCGTAGCTCTACTCTCACTCCCCATCCCCTCACTCATAACAAGGGCATAGTCTCCCTTGTCCTCACCTTCCACCCTACCAGCCGTCACA
The DNA here is from genome assembly GCF_010909765.2 of Amblyraja radiata. Taxonomy (NCBI): domain Eukaryota; kingdom Metazoa; phylum Chordata; class Chondrichthyes; order Rajiformes; family Rajidae; genus Amblyraja; species Amblyraja radiata. Next base: position 67,960,768 of record NC_045959.1, on the reverse strand, counting down.
TACAACAGATAATCCTCCGCCATTTCCGCCACCTCCAATGGGATCCCACCACTGGCCACATCTTCCCATCTCCTCCCCTTTCAGCTTTCCACAGAGACTGCTCCCTCTGTAACTCCCTGGTCAATTTGTCCCTTCCCACCCAAACCACCCCCTCCCCTGGTACTCTCCCTTGCAACCGCAGGAAATGCTACACTTGTCGCTTTACCTCCCCCCTTGACTCCATCCAAGGACCTAAGCAGTCTTTCCAGGTGCGGCAGAGGTTCACCTGCACCTCCGCCAACCTCATCTATTGCATTCACTGCTCTAGGTGTTAGCTGCTCTACATCGGTGAGACAAAGCGTAGGCTTGGCAAGCAGCATCTCATATTTCGTTTGGGTAGTTTACACCCAGCGGTATGAACATTGACTTCTCCAATTTCAGGTAGTCCTTGCTTTCTACCAGCCCACTGCTTGAGCCTCTTCCTTTCTTCTTCCCGCCCCCCCCCCCCATCCCCACATGTCTGAAGAAGGGACTCGATCCGACACGTCACCTATTCCTTCGCTCCATAGTTGCTGCCTCACCCGCTGAGTTTCTCCAGCATTTTTGTCTACCTTCAATTTTTCCAGCATCTGCAGTTCTTTTTTAAATATTAAACAGCATCGGTTCTTTTCCCTTTCTATGACATTTTGAATACGCGTCTAAAGATAGAAGCCACTATGTTGAGATATGTAACATCATCAAAACAAAGAAATAAAAGTCTGCTAAAGAAACTGCGATTTCTGTTGAGATTCAACCTTTTGAAACATATTACAAGCAGTTAAACAAAAGATGACAACGGTACAACAAATGTTTAAATTATTGAAGTTATATTGCAGATATTCAGATGATTTGAGTCAGAATTTCAAGCAAGAATTAAAGGGAAACTGAATTGTACTAATCAGGGATTTTGTTTTAATCAGTGGACAGATACATGGTTAGATAAGGTTATAATAAGGATATGGGCTAAACCCAGGCAAATGGGACTTGGTTGGTATGGATGAGTTGGGCTAAAGGGCCTGTTTCTGTGCTGAATGACTCTCTGACTTCTCTGAGATAAATAAAACAGATATTCAACGTCACGTGCAACTTATCAACAAATGAAGTAGTCTAAATATTTAGCTTGGTCACTTTGGTCACTTTGAAGTTTCTGATTCTGGCATCTAGGCTTTGTGTGAATATTGTGGAATCCAGAATTTGTGGTAAAAGGCCAGAAGGATGTGCCTCCAATTATTGCCATTGCCTTGCTGCAACCAGTGTAACATGTCTGAGTTCTTAGGTCAATGTACTGTGCGATTAATTATTTACAATATTTGTGGACACACCTTCAGTCGACGAGCCCCTAAACTCTAACGACCCATGCCAAACTCCTCTGTTTATATTTCTCTCTCAAAAAGCATGCCTTAGAACCTCTTTGACCAGTCTTTTCATCATTGGTTCTAATGCTCAGAAAGGATCATTCTCACAAAGCCACGTGTCAATACACTGATGCTTTCCTGTGGAAGATCTGGTTTCCAGCACAGACTGATCCCTAAGTCAGCAGTGGCAATATCTCTATGCTGCACCAGTGGACTCTTCATCGAGTCAAACAGGTAATATGAACTTATGTAAACTTATCAGCTCAGAGCTAGAGCAGTCTCACTGGTTAGCTTATATCAAGCTTCACCTGGTATAAATGAACAGGTGAAGGTTTAACAGTCATCTGTACCAGAAGCAGAACAATGAAATTATTACTTGCTGCAGCTTAGCAGGCCCATTATTGCAATAACACACAAATAAGTGTACAATAATCAATCATACAATAAATTAATAAGCAGTAATACTCGGTCATAACAATGCAAAACCAAAGTATATAATGCTACCAAAACAAAGTTCAGAGTAGGTCTTATTACTGAGGAAGGATTGTGGCTGGTGTTGTGCTGTGTTCAAGAGTCTGATGGTTGCTAGAAAAATATGTTCTTAAACCTGGAGGCCTGAGGCCTTCTTCCTAATGGTAGCAGCAGGATGAGTGTGGGGCTAGGGTGGTGTGGGTCTTTGATGATATTAGCTGCCTTTTTGAGGGGAGCGCCTCTTGTAGATCCCTTCGATGGAGGGGATATTAGTATCTGTAATGGACTGGGCAATGTCCACCACTTTCTGCAGTCTTCTTCGTTCCTGGGTAGTAGAGCTACCGAAACAGGCCATGTAGCAGACAGTGATATGCTTTCCACCATAGAGCTGTAGAGGTTTGACAGAATATTTGGTGAGATAACAAATCTCCTCAATCTTCTCACAAAGAACATTGAAGAGCTTTCTTTGTGATTGCATCATTGAGCCTGGTCCATGAAAGATCTTCAGAGATATGTATGCCCAGGAGCTTGAAGCTGTTGACTCTCTCCATTGCCGTCCTGTCGATGAAGACAGGTTCATGGATCCTTGGCTTTCCATTCCTGGTCAACAATCAGCTCCTTGATAGAAAGATTGTTGTTCTGGTACCATTCAATCAGCTTATTAATCTCCCTCCGGTACTCTGTTGTGCAAATTCCACACAGAAGCACCTGCGGTCAGGTTTGAATCTTTGCCAAACTTTTCAATCTGATTTTTTCACTTCTTCAAATGACTCTACTTTAAAACCTATTTGACCAATTTTTTCATCATCTAGGGCCAGGGAGTATATTTCTCATAGAATCACTAGTGTCAAAGACAGCAGCTGCCCTAGCTGTCCATCCCCACTGTTCCATCCACAGAGCTGTGGAAATACAGATTTATTTTCCTATTATTCAATTTCAATGTTTTAAAATTATTTTTCAGTATGTTTTTATTGTGTTTACCGTAAAATAAAAAATGAATATGGTACATTTTATTTTAAAAGCTTTGTTTAAAAACAGACTCAAAGCTGTACTGAACATTAAAGGCATTGACAAACATTGGTATCTTCAGCAATGGGTAAGCCTGGGAGAAAGGGGAGGGTCATGGTTTGTAGATCAGGGAAGTGGTAGGAAGGAGGTTCACATAGTTCCAATTCTGTCCAAATAATTTCCCGTCTCTAAACTTCCATAAGTTCCTTGAACATTTATTGCTTCCAGTATTACACATCGCCTGTAACTTCCTGTTGGGATTCTTCCAGTCTGGTTTCCAGCTAACCCGTAACATGCCAACAATTCCAGCCAAAGCGATGAATGTAATTTTCTGTGTTTTCAGTATGGTGTATAAACTCTTTCTCTGCTCAACCTCCCTGTTCCACCAACAGTCACAATTATGCCATCTTCCACCAGACATCGCTCCTCCATGTCAACTCTATCAAATTGTCTATCTCTGGTTTCATTGTTATTTACCCAGCCAAAACTTGCCTATTTTAGTCAGCATGGATTTATGAAGGTGAAATCATGCTTGAGTAATCTTTTGGAATTTTTTGAGGATGTAACTAGGAAAATGGACAAGGGAGAGCCAGTGGATGTAGTGTACCTGGACTTTCAGAAAGCATTCGATAAGGTTCCACATAGGAGATTAGTGGGCAAAATTAGGGCACATGGTATTGGGGTGCTGACATGGATAGAAAATTGGTTGGCAGTCAGGAAACGAAGAGTAGGGATTAACAGGTCCCTTTCAGAATGGCAGGCAGTGACTAGTGGGGTACCGCAAGGCTCGGTGCTGGGACCGCAGCTATTTACAATATATATTAATGATTTAGATGAAGGGAGGATACTATGAGAATGTTGGGTGACTTGGACAGGTTGGGTGAGTGGGCAGATGCATGGCAGATGCAGTTTAATGTGGATAAATGTGAGATTATCCACTTTGGTAGCAAAAACAGGAAGGCAGAGTATTATCTCAATGGTGTCAAGTTGGGAAAAGGGGAAGTACAACGGGATCTGGGGGTCCCTGTTCATCAGTCAATGAAAGTAAGCATGCAGGTACAGCAGGCAGTGAAGAAAGCGAATGGCATGTTGGCCTTCATAACAAGAGGAGTTGAGTATAGGAGCAAAGAGGTCCTGCTGCAGTTGTACAGGGCCCTAGTGAGACCACACCTGGTGTATTGTGTGCAGTTTTGGTCTCCAAATTTGAGGAAGGACATTCTTGCTATTGAGGGAGTGCAGCGTAGGTTCACAAGGTTAATTCCCCGGATGGCGGGACTGTCATATGCTGAGAGAACAGAGCGGCTGGGCTTGTAGGCTCTGGAATTTAGAAGGATGAGACGGGATCTTATTGAAACATATAAGATTATTAAGGGTTTGGACACGCTAAAGGTAGGAAACAATCAAACAAGCAACAACTCCCGATGTAGGGGGAGTCCAGAACCAGGGGCCACAGTTTAAGAATAAGGGGTAAGCCATTTAGAACATAGATGAGGAAACACTTTTTCACACAGAGAGTTGTCAGTCTGTGGAATTCTCTGCCTCAGAAGACAGTGGAGGCCGGTTCTCTGGATACTTTCAAGAGAGAGCTAAATAGGGCTCTTAAAAATAGCAGAGTCAGTGGATAGGGGAGAAGGCAGGAATGGGGTACGGATTGTGGATGATCAGCCACGATCACACTGAATGGTGGTGCTAGCTCGAAGGGCCGAATAGCCTACTCCTGCACCTATTGTCTGTTGATTATTCCTTGAATAGTTTCTGCTCTCACTCCTGCCCTTTCACCTCCAGTCCCTAAGAATTCTTTGTTACTTATCTATTCTTCCTCATTCATGTGTTTCATCACGTCATCTAATCAGACTTGAGGTTCACTTCTTGTGACTTCATTTTCCAGTGGTAGGACTGCCAGTCTGATATGAAATCACCCAACGTATGGATGAGTCTCAAATGTAGCTTATTATCAGGATGCTGAAATTATTCTCACTTGAATCGATAATACACTTTGCTCCCTTACCACTAATCTTGCCACATGCTTAGGCTGAACCAAAGTCAGCACGAGGTCATGGTTTATCTGAGATGATTGTTCACTTTCCTGTGTAATTGGATCTTCAATTTCCTCATCGGCAGACCACAATCAATACGAATTGGCAACAACACTTCTTCTTCCATGATTCCTCAAGGCTATGTACTCAGTCCCCTGCTCTATTCTACACCCATGACTGTGTAGCCAGACACACCACCAAAGCAATATTTAAATACACCAACAATATCACCATTGTACATATAGCAGGTTGTCAGTTCATGAGTCAGAAGCAGATTGAAACCCTGATTGAATAGTGCTGGAACAACTATCTTGTTCTCACCATTATCAAGACCAAGGAGCTGATTGTTGACTTCAGGATGGGTGAACCTGTCTTCATTGATGGGTTGGCAGTGGAGAAAGTCACCAGCACCATGTTCCTTGGTATATATATCTCTGCAAATCTGTCCTGGGCCTAGCACATTGGTGCAATCATAAAGAAAGCTCTCATCAATGCCTCAACTACCTTAGAGGATTGAGGATATTCGCCATATCGACGAGTACTCTGTCAAACCTTCACGTGTACAGTAAAGCGCATATTGGCTGGTTACATCACAGCCTGGCTCGGTAACTCAAAAGCCAAGGAATGATGGAGACTACAAAAAGTGGTAGAAATAGCGCGGTCCATCAACATGACCTTCCCACTGTCGATAAGAGGTGCTGCCTCAAAAAAACAGCTCATATCATCAAAGACCCACACCAACCTGGCGATCTTTTATCTCACTACTACCATCGGGCAGAAGGAATTGAAAACCTTGACCATCAGGTTCAAGAGCAGCTTTTTCTCAATAAGCATCAGGATTTAGAACACTAAACGACATGACCTCAGCAACTATGATCTTCTATGGATCCTGTCATTGGATGGACTCCAGACTCCGTTTTGCACTGTTATGGTTACCGAGTATTAAGGTTATTCTTGAATATTATATCTTTATCTATAATATTCTATAATTATCTATAACAGAGTTTATGGGCCTGTTATGCAGCAGCAAGTAAGAATTCGATTGTTCCGTTGTCAGTAATTGTAACACAATTAAATGCTTTATAAGTGGTTCAATACAATTTGTTTTGCAATGTTCCTTCCTACCTCCCAATTCTAAGGCTTCCAAATGATATCAGTATTTATAATGTCATGTTTTTCACAATCGCTTTGGTTTATAAAACTTATCCTGAAGAGATATTTTCTAGGAATCTTTTAATGAACCAAGACTTACCCGTTTCAACTATGGCATCTTTGAACATAATACTGTTGGATATTCCATCATTTAGTGATTTAATAATCTCAGAACTCAGCATGCAGAATGAGGTGACACAGATTGAGATGGTTCTAGGTAGTCCAAAATCAACACTTGCAGATTGCAGTGTCGAATCAGTCACAAAAAGCCAATCATTCATGCCAGAGAGTTGAGTGGATTTTTGATCCTATGAAGAAATACTTCAGTATTAAATACTACTAAATTTACTAGAATATCAGCTATAAATTGGATTGATACACAAGAAATAATATATATTTTCAAAATACTTTATGCATGGGCATAACAAATGCTATGTTGGATAATTTAGCTGTCACTAAAATTAGCTGCCAAGCTGATCCTATGCAGCTCTGGCTAAAGAATTTACAAGATTAAACACAGCAAGTATACAGCACACTGGGCTATTTGGCTCAGAGCTTCCAGAAACTCTTTGTAAGAGCAATCCCACCAGCTTATTATCCTACTTTTACTCATATTTATTTAATTTCATGTACTTATCCAGCTCCCTTTTGAATACCGCAATTGAACTCACCTTTTTCTCCTTTGGTAAATTTAATTATTTAACTAATCACCTTCCAGTGAAAGTCCTCTGGCCCCTGACCATTCTGCCAATAGGAACAGCTTCTCCTCATCTATTCTGATTGATCACATGATTGCAAATTTCTCTATATGATATTCTCTCAGACTCCTCTGTTCCAAGACAATCCCAGCTTTTCATCATATAACTAAAAACCCTCATCCCTCTGGACTCACTCTAGTAAACCTCCTCTGCACCTACTCTACTTCATTACATCTTTCTTAAAGTATGGTACACAGAGCGTGATACAACACTCACATTGTGGACAACCCGGTATCTTGCAAATACTCATTGTGATCTTGCATTCCCCACTTCTATTTATAAAGCCCAGGATCCAAAATGCTTTTTTAAAACCAATTTCTATAGGCTGGGTTTGTTGTCCCTGGAGAAATGGGGAGCCTGAGGAATGACCTGATAGAGGTATATTGCAAATAAAAATCCTCACCTATGGTGGGGATGTCTAAGACAAAAGGGCATAGCTTTAAGGTGTGAGGTGGGGGGATTGGAGGAGATTATGAGAGGGAATTTTTTCACACATTGGGTGCCTGGAGTCTGGTTTGCATTGTCTCATGAGATGGTGGAGACAGATATCCTCACAACAGACAGATATCCACACAACCGGAGGCCCCAACCACGGGTGAACATCGAGGAAGAGACTGACTTTGGTGCCTTCCCTCACAGTGGGAAACTTTTGATTCTGCTGTGTGGGGATGTCTTATGTTTAAATCTATCGTGTGGTGTGTTCTTTATTTTAGTGTATGGCTGTATGGTAATCACATTTCACTGTGCCATCTGGCACAAGTGACAAATAAATGTATCTTGTACCTTGTACCTTGTAAAAACATCCAGGAAAGCATTTGAATTGCCAAGGCATCGAAGGCTTCGAATCTTATGCAGATAAATGGGATTAGTGTGGATAGATACATCACAGGCCTTGTTCATGGAGAGCTGGAGGGCCTGTTTATGTGATCATATGATTCCATACAGCAAGGGTGACCCTGAACTTGTCTGAACCCTGAACCAGCTAGTCTGTGTCAGAACAGTTCCAATGTAAGGATATGAGGGGATTGATGAACAGAAGTAAATGAGTACGAGTAAAGACAAGTACAAGAAAAGCTGTAGGGACTAAAAGGTGTTAAATCCCAGCAATCTAACGATTTTCATCCCACCATTTTGAAGGATGCTGGTAACAACTTATCTTTTGTGAAGCAAGGAGAAGGAAGAATTACATTTCATTTTTTTTCACTCTTTACAATGCTATGTGCGGCAGTCATCGCAACTTCTACTGAAGTGTGGATGGCCGTAGAAGCTCATCCGCCCTTTGACAGGTCTTATTTTTGGTCCTGCTGGGGATCCACAGCCCCCTCCCCACCTGGCAAACCAGGTAGGGGAGACGGTTTAGTCGCCGGCTATCCGACCATGGAACAGATAGCACGGGGTTACATGGTACCCTGTGGGGGGAAGGAGTAACACCTCCCTCCACAGGGTACCATGTAACCCCGTGCTATCTGTTCCATGGTCGGATAGCCGGCGACTAAACCGTCTCCCCTACCTGAGGAATGACCTGATAGAGGTATATTGCAAATAAAAATCCTCACCTATGGTGGGGATGTCTAAGACAAAAGGGCATAGCTTTAAGGTGTGAGGTGGGGGGATTGGAGGAGATTATGAGAGGGAATTTCTCCAATCTCCCGGTCTGACCTGGTCGTTAGGAAGTGGTTTTATAATGCACACTCAGTTATTTTCCAAATTCAACAGATTCTGGAATGGAGGGTACTAAATCCTCTATTTAAAGGGAGAGGTATATCAGGGAATACCAGACCTGTAGGCCTAACATCATTAATAAGGAGCTCGTTGGAAACAACAATGAAGAATATAATTATGGGAGACATTGCAAAGAATAATAGCATAGAGCAGTCAGCAAGGAGATATGAAAGGAAAATTAGGTTTGACTAATCTACTGGAGTTCTTTTAGGATATGACTAGTAGATAAAGGAAAAACACTTTGTACTATGCCTCCTATTATTTGACAACCATTTCCTGTACTCGAATCTTCACTTTTTCTCTCCCTCCAAAATTTACATTACAATAGGACTGCCACAAAAATAAAAGTTGCAACAACATCACACTCTGATTCCCTGATTGGTCTTGATTGTGTGCTTAGATATCTGAACCGTGGCCTTACAGACTAACTGTACAGGGGATGTTACAAAGTCAGTAGGTCTGAACTATGGCTTTTTCTATTTTTTTGAACATTTACCTGAAAATACTTTGAAGTTGAAAATTACGTGCTGAGCTAACAAGAGGAATTAATTTCCAAATTAACAATATTTTCTATAGATCAGAGATAATGCACTTTGAGAATTGATAAAGTTCAACATTAATTCACTTTGGTTAAATAGCAACTGAACAAGGAGGAAGAATTGCCTTTGTACTACCGTGAGTTCCTCTGCAAAGTAGGAATTGTGTTTTACCTGTATCAAACTCTTCAGAATTATGAAAAAGAAAGCATATAACTATCTGGATTGTGTTTTTCATACTTGCAAGATCTTGTCAAGCACTTAGCAGCCGATATAGTATGTTTTAAGTTGTAGTGATAGATAATTAATAATATAAAAAATACAGCAGCAGGTAATTCTGATACAGCAGGATCTCACAAACTGTATCCAATTAAGAGGGCAGAACTGGCTTCATTTCTAATGCCTCATAGATGTAGGGCAGCGATCCTCCAGAACTGCACCTTCTGATTCAGCATGTACCAGATCAAACATTTACTCAGTAACTTCTAAGAGAGCAAATAACTATAATAACATATTTTGGCATTTTAAAAGTATTTTTTAATCTGTTCATACCTGAACTTTTCTGTAAATGACTTTTGCTTGGAAACTACATCGTTGATTTTCAGGAATCTGCTGAAATCAGAATGGAAACAATGCAATAGTTAATTAACCACAATTGTACATTAGTTAAAACATACATTGATATTTGCTGCATAATAAAGCTAACATTTTAAATAATCCAGTAATTACATAATACCCTCACATTGAATTATATAAATGCGAGTTGCTTTATTAAAATGTTTGGCGAATTTTTCCACTAGTGGGAGAGTCTAGGACTAGAGGTCAGCCTCAGAATTAAAGGACATTCTTTTAGGATGGAGATGAGGAAAATTTTCTTTAGTCAGAGGGTGGTGAATCTGTGGAATTCTTTGCCATATAAGGCTGTGGAGGCCAAGTCAGTGGATATTTTCAAGGCAGAGATAGCTAGATTCTTGGTTAGTACATGCGTTAGAGGTTATGGGGAGAGGGCAGGAGAATGGGGTTAGGAGGGAGAGATAGAGCAGCCATGATTGAATGGTGGATTAGAATGGGCAGAATGGTCCAATACTACTCCTATCAGTTATGGCTTTATGACCCAATATTCAGTCAATAATAAATGAAACAGCACCAGAAATTAGAAACAGATATTGGGACATGCAGTTAACATATGTTCAAATGAACCATGAAAGTTTTGTGCACTGTTCATTAAACTTTAATGACTCATCAGATGACAAACTTCTAAGAGCTGATAAATGTCTCAGCACTGAGTTCTAATTTGGGGAATTAATAGCACTTTCTGAAGCTAGCATGGACTACTTTAAACCAGTCTGTTCCTCTGAATACGTAGATGCACTCTACTTCAAGAACAAGTTAGAATGAGTACAGCAGCAAACACGACCTGGTCAAATGGTATGGACAGCGTAGAAGAAGGCGAGTATTATCATTTCCATTGCTGTATTGAACAATTGCTGGGAGAAGGGCAATAAAGGGCAGGATGTGATTTATCTCTTGGGACCTTCTTCTTGGGTATGGCATGCACAGCCCCCCCCCCCCCCCCCCCCCCCCCCACCACTTATGGTAAACTCGGCAATAATAAACCAATACCAATATCAAAGGGGCAGTCTACAGCCAACTTCTGTCAACAAAAATGTGAGAAATACCAGATGACCTATTTTCAAAAAGAAACTGATGGATAAATATTAGTAAGCACATCAGGTATAACTCTGCTGGACTTCTTTGAAATTGTGCCACAGGATGTTTCCACCCTGATGAGAGAACAGATGTGGTCTTGGTTTAAAGGTGGCACTTCAACAGTACAGCACTGCATCAGTACTAAACCAAACTGTCAGCCAAGTACTTTGTGTAAACTGAACCCAGAATCACCGAGGCAAAAATGCTTTACACCAGACAGGAAAAAAGATCATGAGAAACAGCTCATAAAGATTAGTGGCTGACGATGCAATAACACACTGGGGCTTTTCGTGTGGAACTAAGTCCCAGTTAAATTTTTTATAAGGGGCTGGATTTTTAATCTAGATGATTATTCATGGCATGGTAAGAAATGTGCTATTTCATCAATTTCGGTTAAAACAACAAACTTTTTACTAGAATCAGCAACATAAAGTAAAGCACTGAGACTGAATCAACCACAACACAATAAGTATTTTGTTAAATGTATTATCAGGAGCAGGCTATGAATCAGGCTCCACATAAAACTTGAAATATTTGAAATATGAAATACTTGAAATATGTTGACAGAACATCCAGTTACCTGAAGAATATATTTTAAATCGTGTATTGCTGCAGGTCGATAAAGGTCAGATATAGTTTCATTCTGAAGCACCTCCACTCCACCCTCCCCTGGGAGAGGGGCAAGAACATAGCAAAAACTTGGAACAGGCATAATTTCGCCAGATGCCAAATTTATATGCTAGGATACAAAATAAATGTACATTACTTTCAATCGACATTACAAATTACAACTCAATCATCCTGCAGCATTTTCTATATGAGTGTTATGACAAGGGCCATCACCACATGGTGAATGCTGTCTTGCCCACAGCACCACAACTCAGTAATATTTTATTTACAAAGAAGTTTATGCAATGTTTCTTAACTTTGATTTCCAGCACAAAGTTAAATGATGACTCAGACAAATAAAGTTTCAAAAAATAAATTTGTCTGTCCAATACATCGATAGAGTAATAATGTACAATGCTGAGTTATAATTTTATTATTACTGCTTGTCAAAGGAGCCAAAACAACAAAAATATAGCCATGTCACATTTATACAGTTGTAGGTATCAAAACAGAAAAAAATAGGCACAAGGACAAGATTTTGTTGCAAGTACGCAAGTTGCCCATACTTATTGAATTTAATTTAAAAATACTGATATATTCAGCAATAGTCCCAGTGGGGACCTGTGGTGAAAAGGTAGTTGGATTCTTTGGTATGTCCAAAATCAAATTCCACTATAAAATGGGGGGAAATATTCTCTGACCTAGCCAGGAATGGCAAAGACGAGCATTCAAAAACGAGTCACTGGAAATGTTTACATTTAGTTTTTAAATTTTACCAAATCCTAAAACATGTTGAAACACTTACTTTCAAACACTCCAAAATGATAAAAACACAAACTCACAGTGCCTTGGAGCCAGATCCAGTATTCAAATAATAGAACCATGAATTCCATCTCCTCTAACCAGTATCAAATCTTTGAAAAATGTTCCCACAGAAAGTGGCAAGGAAATACTACAATCCTTTCCACCATTGGAGGAATGTCCCAATGCTGAACGACAAACCATGAATAGTTTCTCAGGTGTTTTGGTTTTACTTGCATACAATTTCCAAAGTTGGTGTCAGCTGTAGGTTACGAACACACAACTTATGGTAATTCCTATATATGAATGGGTTCCCATAATATTTAGTTTAGGATCTTGGAATGTGGGAGGAAACCGGAGCATCCAGAAAAAAATCTACGCTGTCACAGAGAGAACTCCATACAGGCAGCACAATATTATTAAATTTAAATGTGTGACAGTTATATACAACAGAACTTGTTTCAAGTCTTTGTTCAATTTTAAGAATGATTCTTCCTCATCCTTTTCATGTTCTTTTGGCACATTCATTTCAACACTGTGGAGATATAGTTGCCATTTCAAGTGATTTTCACGTATTTTCCAAATTATGGATAACATTGCCTTATGGACATCGGTAAAACAGAACCAGTTGATACCCAAAAACTCCATGTATATATGGAAACAATGATATCAGGATCGAACAAGTGTCTCTGATGCTACGAGGCAACAGCTCTACCAGTTGTGCCACTATGCTCATATTGGTGAGACCAAACGTCGGCACGGTAACCGCTTTGCTGACCATTTGAGCTTGGTCTGCCAGGGCCTGCCAGATCTTCCAGATACCAGCCAATTTAATTCCCCTTTTCATATCAAACATTCCGCCTTTGGCCTCCTCTGTTGCCAGAGTGAGGTCACATGCAAACTGGAAGAACAACTGCAAAGTATTCTGCTTTGGTAGCTTACAATCCAATGATAGAAACATAGAAACATAGAAAATAGGTGCAGGAGGAGGCCATTCGGCCCTTCAAGCCAGCACCACCATTCATTGCGATCATGGCTGATCGTCCCCAATCAATAACCTGTGCCTGCCTTCTCCCCATATCCCTTGATTCCACTAGCCCCTAGAACTCTATCTAACTCTCTCTTAAATCCATCCAGTGATTTGGCCTCCACTGCCCTCTGTGGCAGGGAATTCCACAAATTCACAACTCTCTGGGTGAAAACGTTTTTTCTCAACTCAGTCTTAAATGGCTTCCCCTTTATTCTAAGACTGTGGCCATTGGTTCTGGACTCGCCCAACATTGGGAACATTTTTCCTGCATCTAGCTTGTCCAGTCCTTTTATAATTTTATAGGTTTCTATAAGATATCCCTTCATCCTTCTAAACTCCAGTGAATACAAGCCTAGTCTTTTCAATCTTTCCTCATATGACAGTCCTGCCATCCCAGGGATCAATCTCGTGAACCTACGCTGCACTGCCTCAATCACAAGGATGTCCTTCCTCAAATTAGGAGACCAAAACTGTACGCAATACTCCAGATGCGGTCTTACCAGAGCCCTGTACAACTGCAGAAGAACCTCTCTACTCCTATACTGAAATCCTCTTGTAATGAAGGCCAATGTTCCATTAACTTTCTTCACTGCCTGCTGTACCTACACGCCAACTTTCAGTGACTGGTGTACAAGGACACCCAGGTCTCGCAGTACCTCCCCCTTACCTAACCTAGCCCCATTGAGATAATAATCTGCCCCCTTGTTTTTGCCACCAAAGTGGATAACCTCACATATATCTACATTATACTACATCTGCCACGCATCTGCCCACTTACTCAACCTGTCCAGGTCACCCTGCAACCTCCAAACATCCTCTTCACAGTTCACACTGCCACCCAGCTTTGTGTCATTCGCAAACTTGCTAGTGTTGCTCCTAATTCCCTCTTCCAAATGATTAATATATATGGTAAACAGTTGCGGCCCCAACACTGAGCCTTGCGGCACTCCACTCGCCACTGCCTGCCATTCTGAAAAGGATCCATTCACTCCTACTCTTTGCTTCCTGTCTGCCAACCAATTTTCTATCCACGTCAACACCCTACCCCCAATACCATGTGCTCTAATTTTAGTCACCAGTCTCCCATGCGGGACCTTATCAAAGGCTTTCTGAAAGTCTAGATACACTACATCCACTGGCACCCCTTCATCCATTTTACTTGTCACATCCTCAAAAAATTCCAGAAGATTAGTCAAGCATGATTTCCCTTTCATAAATCCATGTTGACTTGGACTAATCCTTTTACTGCTATCCAAATGCCCCATTATGACCTCTTTAATAAATGACTCCAGCATCTTTCCCACCACCGAAGTCAGGCTAACTGGTCTGTAATTCCCCGTTTTCTCTCTCACTCCTTTCTTGAAAAGTGGGATAACATTAGCTATCCTCCAATCCACAGGAACTGATCCTGAATCTATGGTTGGAAAATGATCACCAATGCGTGCACTATTTCTAGAGCCACCTCCCTGAGGACCCAGGGATGCAGTTCATCAGGCCCAGGGGATTTATCATCCTTCAATCCCATTAGCCTACCCAATACTATTTCTCGCCTATTGAAAATTTATTTCAGTTCCTCTACCCCCTTAGATCCTCTGTCCTCCAGTACATCTGGGAGATTGTTTGTGTCTTCGTTAGTGAAGACAGATCCGAAGCCACTTCCTTGTTCCCCATAATAATTTCACCCGTTTCTGCCTCCAAGGGACCCACGTTTGACTATCCTACTCTTTTTCCCTTAACATATCTAAAGAAGCTTTTACTGTCCTTCTTTATATTCCTGGCCAGCTTCCCTTCATACTTCATCTTTTCAGCCCGTATTGGCCGTTTTGTTTCCTTCTGTTGTGCTATGAAAGTTTCCCAATCCTCTGGCTTCCTGCTACTCTTTGCTGTGTTATACATCTTTTCTTTTAGTTTTATTCTATCCCTAACTTCTCTTGTCAGCCATGGTTGCCTCCTACTCCCCTTAGAATCTTTCTTCCTTTTTGGAATGAAATTATCCTGTGTCTTCCGGATTATGCCCAGAAATTCCTGCCATTGCTGTTCCTCCGTCATTCCTGCTAGTATCCCTTTCCAGTCTACCTTGGCCAGCTCTTCTCTCATGCCTTCATAATCCCTTTGTTCAGATAAGATCATTGATTTTCAGATAACCCTAAACCCACCACTAGACACACGCTTTTCATTCCATTCCACCTACTCCATTGCCCAGTTCATTTCCCCTCCTCCATTCACTTATCTTCCACCCTTACCTATTCCAAGTTCCCTGCTTTCCTCACCTCCACCTCTTTCCCTTCCACCCATTATCCTTCCTTCTGGTTCTACATTTCACTCCCCATTTTCTTCTTTATCAAATTCACATCTACACCCTTTTGCTTCGATCCTTGGTTATTATCTGCATCCATCTGCCAATTACCCTTCCTCATCCAAATCCACCTATCACTTGCCAGTTCCTGCCCCACTCCATCACCTCATCTCTCTTTGCCAGCCTTCTCACCTCCACTCCATCGGGCAGCAGCAGGGTCCTGACCCAAAACATCGTCTGCCCATTTCCCTCCACAGATGCTAATTGGCCAACTGAATTCCTACGGCAGTATGTTTTTCCTTTACAAGTTGTGCTGTTTCAAGAAAATCTGCATCTTAATTTGATACCCTCGCTCAGACCATCTCAATAGAGATTTTTGGTATTAAGCTACCCCAATGAGCCCCCAGAATGTTGAATCACATCACTTACATGACCACAACCAACCCAAAATATTTACCCAGTTTCTTTTCAAGTGAAACAGTATTTGTTCAATATCAATTTCTGCATATAATCATTACCTCTTGGCTGTCTTGACTTTGCCCATGGACTTTTGGAAGAACCAATGGAGGCCACAGACTTTCAATCAGACTGAACAGCCCTGAAGACCTGAGAGGTAAAGTGGTAACCATATCAAAAACACACTGAAATGACGCATCTTGACGGAGCATAAATCATGGAACAGTACAGTACAGGAGAAGCCCACTGGAGAAACCATCTCAACATCTACCCTGTCATGCACCCTCAGGATTTTCTATATCTCAATAAGGCTGACCCCAGTTGTCTGCGGAGGGCGCTCAGCATCGCCAAGGACTGCTCTCACCCCAACCATGGACTGTTTACCCTCCTACCATCCGGGAGGCGCTACAGGTCTCTCCGTTGCCAAACCAGCAGGTCCAGGAACAGCTTCTTCCCGGCGGCTGTCACTCTACTCAACAACGTACCTCGGTGACTGCCAATCACCCCCCCACCCCCCGGACACTTATTATCACTTATTATTATTTATTTAAATCATTTGCTATGTCGCTCTTCCAGGGAGATGCTAAATGCATTTCGTTGTCTCTGTACTGTACACTGACAATGACAATTAAAATTGAATCTGAATCTGAATCTGAATCTATTTCTTCCAAACTCCGGAGCTGTAGATGCACAGTTATTCATCCAAAGCTGAGTTTGTCACATGACAGAGCAGACTCAAGGTGCTGTGAGGCCACGTCTGCTCCTATTTACATTTGAATGAATGAATAAGTTTATTGGCCAAGTATTCACATACAAAGAATTTGCCTTGGTGCTCCACCCACAAGTGACAACATGACATACAGTGACAGTTAGAAATGACACATAAAACATTAAACATTATTAATAAAACATTATCGATTAAACATGTGAATTAAATAAAATACCAGAGTAAAAGGAGGCTACAGATTTTTGGGTTATTGAGTAGAGCTACTACTCGTGGAAAAAAAGCTGCTTTTATGTCTGGCTGTGGCAGCTTTGACAGTCCGGAGTCGCCTTCCAGAGGGAAGTGATTCAAAGAGCTTGTGGCCAGCGTGAGAGGGGTCAGAGATGATCTTACCCGCTCGCTTCCTGGCCCTTGCAGTGTACAGTTCGTCAATGGAGGGAAGGTTGCAGCCAACAATCTTCTCAGTTGATCGGACGATTCGCTGCAGCCTCCGGATGTCGTGCTTGGTGGCTGAGCCAAAGCAGACCATGATGGAGAAGGTGAGGACATACTTTGCAATGGCCGTATAGAATTGGACCATCATTGCCTGTGGCAGATTGTGCTTCCTCAGCTGCCGCAGGAAGTACATCCTCTGTTTTGCCTTTGACTGTGTCGATGGTGGCCCCATCTTTAAGGTCCTTAGAGATGATGGTTCCCAGGAACTTAAAAGACTCCACAGATGTGACTGCGGCGTTGTTGATGGTGAGTGGGATGAGGGGAGGGGGAGCTCTCCTAAAGTCTACAATCAATTCTACTGTCTTAAGAGCATTGAGCTCCAGGTTGTTGGGATGGCACCAGGACGCCAGCTGTGACACTTCCTGTCTGTAGGCAGATTCCTCCCTATCCTGGATCAGTCCAATCAGGGTTGTGTCGTCCACAAACTTGAGAAGCTTGACAGAGGAATCAGTATGTATAGACCATGGTGCCACTGTTGTATTCCACTCTCCATCTTACCATTGCATGTTAGTTTAGCCACTGAGTTACGTATAAATCTGAATGATGAGACTGTGATTTGAACCATGAAAAAGTTAAAATCCCCATGTTTCTGAAGTGTTCACAAACTAACAGGAATGGTTGCCTCAGATACCAAAAATTTTAAGCAAGTTTAGAAAAAAATGGGAGGGAGGGAGGGTGTTACTACACACAGCCTTCACCATAAACTTAGGGCAGTCAAGATACCTAGTGTATCTTAATAAGGAATCTTAGAGATGTTCAACATGAAAGCATACAGAGCATATAGAATAATTAGAAACAAGGCAATTCATGTAACAAAAGTAATTGGAATTAATTGATCAAATTAACTTTTCATGTAATGTTCCATCATTGCCAAAGTTGTCAGGCAATTAATTTCCAGATGAAAGAACTGTTTGCATACTATTAAGAAAACTTTAAAAAAGTCACACCCTGAATATGCTTCTTTCTTGTTTACTGCAAGAGGCAAGCAATATGGTATTCTTTGGAGGAGGAAAAACCTGTTCAGCCGGAGTTTAGCATTACACTAGTTAGACCATACCACAATACTGCAAAAAAATAGCAGCCAGCCAGTCATAAAGCATTAAATAAGCATGCCCCAGCTTGATCAGATTGTCATTTTACAACCAACACATCTGCTAATATTTGAGGTAATCAACAATAGATGACATCTATCTTTGTCCTCTCAGCAACCTTAGACCCCTTCCGCTTACACCTGTCTTCACTCAGAATACCACTACAGTAAAAAAAATTCAGAACAAGTGTATTACAAGAGCTTCCCATTTACTGCAGTAACTTTTTGAAAGCTTTGCCTCATTTAATTTCTGGATTTTCAAAAATCTAAAAAAGGTGGAGGAAAGAACTGCAGATACTGGTTTAAATCGAAGATAGACACAAAATGCTGGAGTAAGTCAGCGGGACAGACAGCATCTCTGGAGAGAAGGAATGGGTGACGTTTCAGGTCGAGACCCTTCTTCAGATTGATGTCAGGGGAGTGAGCGGTACAAAGATAAAATGAAGTCGGAGACAGTAAGACTAGTAGGAGAACTGGGAAGGGGGAGGGGATGGAGAGAGAGGGATAGCTTACACCCCAGCAGTATGAACTTTGACTTCTCTAACTTCAAGTAGTCCTTGTTTTCCCTATCTCTCCATCCCCTCCCCAGTTCTCCTACCAGTCTTATGCCCCTGTCCCACTTAGGCGACTACAGGCGACTAGGCTGTCGCCACCAGGTCGCTGGGGTGTCGCCTGTATGGTCTCCTCAGTCGTCCAAAGAGTCGTACCTTTTTTCTGGTCTTTTTTTGCTGGATTTTGAAATGTTCAAAACTTTTCGGCTTGACACCAACGATCGTAGCCTGATGTAGGTTGTCGCCAGGAAGACGTAGGTTGTCGCCAGGAAGACGTAGGTTGTCGCCAGATTGACGTAGGTTATCGCCGGTGCTGACATCGTTGAATTCCATTGGCGACTACCTACATCACCCTACGTCAACCCGCGACAGGAACTGGCGACTGAATTGTCTTACCTTGTTGTAGATTGTCGCAGGTGGACGTAGGTTGTCGTACGTATGGTCGTAGGTGGACGTTCTATGGGTCGCCAGTTGTCGGTAGCTTGATGCCGACTAGGGGGTAGATTGCTGTAGACATTCTCGTAGATATTGACTATGATAGTCGCCGGCAGACGCCGAAAAAAATCGCCTAAGTAGGACAGGCCCATTACTGTCTCCAACTACTCCGTATCTCTGTACCGCCCATTCCCAGACATCAGTCTGAAGAATGGTCTCGACCGGAAATGTCACGCATTTCTTCTCTCCAGAGATGCTGCCTGTCCAGCTGAGTTACTCCAGCATTTTGTGTCTATCTTCGATTATAAAAAAGGTCATTGGATGGTCTGCAGCTGAAAGCAATATTTTTTTCAATTTGGGAAACTAAAATGCAATTCCTACAGGAGATTAAAGAAGTAAATAAAAGCAACCATTTCACGATAATTTGTCTGCTAGCAGGATCAGTGAAACAAATTAGCTCCCAATGAATATAACAGATATTCCGAATATAGCAGATGACTGCAACTGATTGCACAAAAGCAAAATGCTATGTAAATGCATTTTTACTGGAGGAGCGGCGGCCTGGCGCGAGGGAGGAGCGGCGGCCTGGCGCGAGGCTGAGACGGTGGCAGTACTCACGTGAGGGCGATCCGGCTCGGGGCTGGAACGATGCTCCGGGGGCTGGGACGGCAGTTCTGGTGGCGGTGGCCTGAGACCGGGGGTTCGGCCGCGGGCCAGCGGCTGCGTCAGCAGGTCTGGTGAGCGGCAGCTTCGACTACCCCGGGCCGCGGTGTTTGAGCCGCGAGGACAGGTTTTAACATCGCCCGGGGGGTATCGCCTCAGCGCAGAAGGAGAAGAGGAGGGAAGAGACTGCAGCCCTAAGACTTTTGCCTCCATCACAGTGAGGAGATGTTGGGTGGACTCACTGTGGTGGATGTTAATATGTGTTTATTGTTGTTTTTTATTGTATTGTATTATATGTATGACTGCTTAAATTTCGTTCAGACTTCGGTCTGGATGACAATAAAAGGCTATTCTATTCTATTCTAACTGGAAATTGAAATGAAAATAGACAAAAAATACTTTGTAGGTCAGGCAAGACCTGTTGAGCAAGAAACAATACTTAATATTTCATGTGGATGATCATTCATTATAATAAAAGATCTTTGATCTCAAAGTTAACTATCTACCTCCACAAGATGCTCCCTCACACTGAGTATTTTCAGAAGTTACTTTTTTTTCTATGTACAACATAGGAGACCTGGTTTCTTGCAGAAAATGTGAACCATTTTGTTTTATGCTGGAATAGCTACTATTAGGGCAGAAGCTATTAAGTCTGGTCAAAGCTGGTTTTCTGATGAAAGGTTACTGGTCTGAAACTTTAACTCTATTTCTTTCTCTACTGATGCAAACCAATTAATTGCTCTTGCTCAAAAGCAAGAACCTCAAATGAAGAATAGAGGAATTGAGACATTCAATGATATTGGAGGGAATGCTGTAGTCCATACATTAAGCGCCAAAACTCCAGATTTTGTTTAAAATGGGTAAGTACTAACTCTTGCCTATTGTGGGCAAAGCTCCCTAATAGTTGCAACACCTTCATTACATGGTATTACTTAATGCAGACAATGAACTTTAGTCTCTCTATTGCAAATCAAAAGTAAAAGATTCACAATGGCAGATATAACATCCAGTCAGCAAATATATATACATTCCAAATATTGATTGTATTCTTAATTTCTGTCACAACATCATCAAGCTTGTAAAATATGCCAAGGAAAAATAAACACAAAATAAGATCTTGGATCATGTTTGTATCAAGAGTATTAACCAATAGAAGCTTTGATGCCCTGAATGTCTACATTTGTGGCCAAACTATTGACTATCCCCAACAAATGTATATTTGCTGTCTCGTTCACCCTTCTTACCTTCCCCTTGTTGTTCTCTGTAGAATCTTCATTTCTCTCAGGTAACATGTCTTTCCCTCCCAGCAAGCATTGTTTGACTGCAGGTCCTCTTCCACTGAGCAAAATGTCTGCTGGTGAACTTCACTAAATAAACCATACGAGTCTTGTACGAGAAGGCAAAGCCTACAGGAAAACAATTGCATTAGTTCATCTAATTCCTGATATGGTCGCCGTTTCTCTGAACATCAATTCTTTGTCAAGTATAACTTTGTCACGATCAATTATTGTAAATCACTTGTCTTTAAAATGTTATTTTACCTCATGCAATTAACATTAAATTATCACTCAGATTATACTAAAATATTAATTAATCAAGTTTTGAAGAACAGGGAATAAAAATGACTTGGTTACTACTGGGCTAGATTTGTACATTATGACACAGTAGTAGAATCACAACTATCAGATTCCAAATGAACAAAATTGTGAGTAACAATGTACTGTCACGTTCTTTCTACCATAGTTGGACTTGAGTCAGCAACCTTCCAGATTTTTGCTCACTGGATATAAATGTTGCTAATTAGGTTACATCACTTCAAACACAAGAGTATTCTTCTTACTTTATTAAACTCCAAAGTATGGGGGAGGGGGGGGGGGAATAAAATTACATGACACGTCCTTTCAAAATCTCTTTTGAAAGCATTAGAACATGGAGACAAATAAGAAACTGACTTTTATTTTAATTTAAAAAAATTATAAGTTGAAAATCATCAAGATTTTTTTGTTAGCTATAATCTCCATTGATTAGGGCAAAGCAATTGATTTGCCATCAGTTAGGTTACTGCATTATCATAGTTATTACAAAAATACGAATTTTCATCTTTTTCAACTTTGAGGGAAATTTAAATTCAAGTAAGTTAATATATCTTTAATAAATAAAACTATATCAATAATGTTCAATCTGAAACTACTGTATTTTTTTAAATTTCTTTAGTAAAGTTATTTTTGGAGGAATTTCTGCCATCCTTACCAGAACTGGCCTACAAGGCAATCCAACCTCACCAATGTGGTTAACTCTTAGTTGTCTTCAGAAATGGCCTAGCAAGTCTAAGATTTCTGGAACCAATTAGGGATGAACAATAAGCAGTGATTTGCCAGCAATATCCAAACAATGTTTTATTTATTTGTTTTACACAGAACTACGGTGCCACATCAGATTTATGAGCCTGCATCTCTGTTTCCAATCAAAACGAGTAACATTTTTTGTAAGTTTGAGGCAAAGAGCTAAAGTGCAGAATTACCACGGCTGAAAACCTAATAGAGATTTGAGCTCTAGTGTTGAGAAGCAGTAAAGATAACATGCCAATTAGAAATCTAACGACTTTATACTTAAACAATTTTATCGTGATTCACAAGTTCACAAGTTATAGGAGTAGAATTAGGCCATTCGGTCCATCGATTCTACTCCGCCATTCAATCGTGGTTGATCTCTGCCTCCTAATCCCATTTTCCTGCCTTTTCCCCATAACCCTTGCCACCTGTTCTAATGAAGAATTGGTTTAACTCTGCCTTAAAAATATCCACTGACTTGGCCCCCACAGCCCTCTGTGGCAATGTTCCACAGATTAACTACACTCTGATTGAAGAGGTTCCTCCTTTCTAGAAGAACACCCTTTAATTCTGAGGCTATGACCTCTGGTCCTAGACTCTCCCACTAGTGGAAACATCCTTTCCACATCCACTCTAGCTATGTCTTTCATTATTCAATGGGGTCCCCCCTCAACCTTCTAAACTCCAGCGAGTAGCGGTCCAGTGTTGTCAAATGCTCATCATATGCTAACCCACTCATTCCTGGAATCATTCTTGTAAACCTCCTCTGGACCCTCTCCAGAGCCAGCACATTCTTCCTCATATATGGGGCCCAAATTTGCTCACATTGATTGAGATATAAAATTGCTTGAATTGATATTTGAACATAAAAGCATGCATGAAGTCGCTTTAATAAGTGCAATATTTCAATTATTTGATGTGCAATATGCACTGTGCCGATGACCACAAGACATACTTCAAATCAACTTTCCGACTTCATTATTTGTTTACATTGCAAGATAACAAAACATCATCCAGGTTAGATTTTCTAAGGTTCATTCCTCAGCAGTAAGCTCCAGGTTCTAACTAATTTCTCCAAAAACACTCATCTTCACATCCCAGTGCACCTTCTGTCCATCATTTGAAATCTGTAGTCCTTAACTACTAATTTACATAGTTTCTCTCTATCTGCCCAATCCATCTAGATTTCCTATTACATTTTAAAGGAGGGTTGGAGAGAGCACAATACCATGGGATCAATAAAGACTTCCAGCACATTGATGGTGGGGACAGTGATGATAATGCCATTGAACATCAAGGATGATTGGTTAGACTCTGTCTGGTTGGACCAGACATTGGTCAATCCGTTGCACTTTAATGGCATGAATATTATTGCCACTTTTCAGTGCATACTAGAATGCTGTCTCAGTTTTGGTGTGTGCAGGCACAGGATATTACATTTGCTGAGAAGTTGTGAATGGAATTGTTTGCTTTTGATTGCATATTGCCATTTCTGACATTACGATGGAAGAAAGATCACTCATGAAACAACTGAGGAAGGTTGTGTCTTGGATATAGCTCTGAGAAACTTCACCAGAGATATCCTGGGACAGAGATGATTGACCTCTACTGTATAACCACCTTCCTTTACTAGGATGTTTTTCCTCTGATGCTCAGGCAGTAACACTCACTTGAGAGAATACAACCTGTTGGACAAAGGCTTTCTTTTAATCAGCCAATGCCTGCTTTCATTATTTTCATACCAATGACTTTCCAGCTGTTCATTGGCATCAGGTCTCGGCAAACAATTAATTCATTTTCTGATGCACAAATAAATAGGGATATTACTGGAGACAAATCATAGGAACAGGATTTATTCACAATTGGATAAGCATGACCTTAATAGGAATTGTCAGAAATGCTTTGTGTGGGGCAAGTCCTTTTTGAGGAGGTGGCAAAGAGGATTGATGATGGTCGGGGCAGTGGATGTTGTCTATATGGACCGTAGTAAAGCATTTGACAATGTCCTTCATGGTATGTTGGTCAGAAACTTAATTAACATGGGATTCTTGGTGAGTTGTCAAATTAAATACAAAACTAGCTTGGTCAGAGAACATAAAGGGTAGTGGTGGAAGGGTGTTTTGCCTACTGGAATGTCTATGACTAGTAGTGATACACAAAGATCAGTGGTGGGACGTCTAAAATACAAAGGATTTGTATGAAAATGTTGGTGATATGATTAGTGAGTTTGTAGATAACATCAAAATAGATTGAGTTGTGGTTAGTGAGAAAGGTTGTCAAAAGCATACAGCAGAATGTAGATAATTTGGAAATTTGGGCAGAGAAATGGCAGATGGCATTTAATCTGAGCCAGTGCATTATGAGAGGTCAAATGCAAGAGGAAAGTATGTAGGACTCTTGGGACCATTGATGTACAGAGCAACACTCCTGAGAGTGGCAAAACAAGTAGATAGGGTGGTAAAAAATAGGGTTCCTTCATAGTTCAGAGCGTTCAGCATAAAAGTCGGTAAATATAACCGTTAAACTTTCTTGATAAAACTGCAAAAATAAAAGCTGCATAAAACTTTGGTTTGGAGTAGTGTGTACAGTTTTGATCATCACACTCTAGGCTTTGGAGAGGGCACAGAAAAGATTCTGTCTGGATTAGAGAGATGCTAAAAGGTGAGATTGGACAAGTTTGTATTGCTTTCTCTACAGTGTCAGAGGCTGAGGGTGGACCTGATAGAAGAACAGAAAATAATGAGAGGCATGGATAGGTAGGATCATCAGAGTCCTTTTCCCAGGACGGTAATATCAAATATTAGAGGGCCTAGTGCTAAGGTGCGAGAAAGACAATTTAAAGGAGATTTAGAAAGCAAGTTGTTTTGTTAAGGGCCTGTCCCACTGCGGGGACCTAATTCGCAAGTTTAGAAGAGTTTGCCCTCAACTCATGGTTGGTCGACACAAGGTCCTAGGAGGTCTTTGTAACTCTCCTTCATGCTCAAGAGTAGTCCCGCGTACTCGAGGCCTCAGCTAGGCCGTGGCATTTTTTTTAACATGCTGAAAAATGCCCGCGAGTAAAAAAAGGTCGCCATGGAAAAAAAGCAATATTTTTTTACTCATAGGTTAAGTCGATGTAGGTCGTAGAAGGTCGTAATGCTTTCGTAGGTAATCAAAGGCAATCAAAGGTAATTGAAGGTAGTCGAAGGTAAAGCTCGTTGAGGAAAAAAAAGGTAAGTAAACCGACCGGTAATGTTAAATGCCCACTAAACTTTATTAAAAGTTGTCTGGCTTTCTAAAAATGTCTCCACTCCTTCTCTCCCCCCCCTCTAAAGGACTTAGAGTGTGTGTGTGTGTGTGTGTGTGTGTGTGTGTGTGTGTGTGTGTGTGTGTGTGTGTGTGTGTGTGTGTGTGTGTGTGTGTGTGTGTGTGTGTGTGTGTGGTTGAAAAGTCGCGTTAGTGGGACAGGCCCTTTATGCAGTGAATGCTGGGTGCCTACAACACACGGACTGGGTAGTTGATTAAAGCAGGTACAATAACAACATTTAAGAGGCATGCAGACAGACGCATGAATAGACTGGGAATAGAGGGATATGAACGAGTTGCAGGCAGATGAAATTAGTTTAGATTGCCATCTTGGTTGGCGCCGACATGGTGGGCCAAAGGGCCTGTTCTTCTGCTGTATTGTTTTATAGCAATAAAGTTCCATAAATAAATATACAGATTCCACTTTGTGACTGTTTCTTGGAAACAAACGTAAACTAAAGAGCACTTAAATATAATTTATTTT
Organism: Amblyraja radiata; assembly: GCF_010909765.2. NCBI lineage: Eukaryota > Metazoa > Chordata > Chondrichthyes > Rajiformes > Rajidae > Amblyraja > Amblyraja radiata. The sequence continues at coordinate 67,934,753 of NC_045959.1, read as the reverse complement.
TTCTATAGAGCACCAAAATTTAGTTAGGAAGTTTTAGATGTGCAACGTTTCAGGAAAGGATCATGCCTTGTATTCAAAGTTTAAATGGCCTGATTTTCTATTAATTAGCAAATTTTAAAGAAAAAACAAATTAAATCCCGAAAATTGATTGTTGGATTAAAAAACACAAAGCAATTGCTTTATCATGTTTGAGAAAGAACTGCAGATGCTGGAAAAATCAAAGGTAGACAAAAATGCTGGAGAAACCCAGCGGGTGAGGCAGCATCTATGGAGAGAAGGAACAGGCAACGTTTCGGGTCGAGACCCAATTCCTTCATAGACCATGAAGCATTTTGGGATATTCCAAGTTTTAGAAAAGTGCAAAAATAGATCCTTTTTTACTAAGGTTACACTACAGTTTCAGCATGTTGTAGCCAACAATAATTTGCATTTCGTTCACCACAGAAAATCAGTATTTTGCATGCAACCTCATGTATTCTCAAATATCAAATATTGAAAATCAGTACTACTGAATTGTGAAACCATTTTTGAAATGTGAATTTATAATTCTTGAATTTGATTCAATCATATCATATCTCTATAGTTTAAAAACTCTGATCGTGTGTGTGTGTGTGTGTGTGTGTGTGTGTGTGTGTGTGTGTGTGTGTGTGTGTGTGTGTGTGTGTGTGTGTGCGTGTGTGTGTGCGTGTGAGAGAGATCACATCTGCTCAAAAAAAAAGACACTCTAACGGAATTTTTTTAACATATTCTGGTAGATATTTATCCGAAATTGTCTTACCTGAAAAATTCATGCTTTATTTCTCGAGTTATTTATCAAAATGTTCAAAAATCTGAACAAACTTAGAAAAAAATGCCTTGCTTTGGCTGATGACGTCACAATGGATCTGCTTCGCGCGGCCAATGCTATATTCCACGCTCTGCGAGTGACGTCACCCCCCTCCCCCGACCATTCCCCCCCCCGTGCTCGGGCCCTGAAGCCGGGAACCACCAGCCGCGAGGGAGTATTGCATTCGGGAACCAGCCGTCCCCTGTTACGACCCCTCCCCCCCGGGCTCTGGATTGAAGACGCTGAACACGCAGTCCTTTGGTTGACGCACGCCCCGCTGCACACTCACCGCCGCCCGTTCCCCACTCCCTTCCTCCTCTCCTCCTCTCCCCCTCCTCCTCCTCCTCTTCCCCCTCCTCCTCCACCCTCCTCCTCTCCCCCCCTCCTCTCCCCACCTCTACCCTTCCCTGGCCTCTATCCTCCCACTGCTCTCCCCCTTCCCCCTCTTTCCCTCCCCTCTTTCTCCCCCCCTCCCTCTGCCCCTCTCTGTCTCTCTCTGCCCCCCTTTCTCTCTCTGCCCCTCTGTGTCTCTGCCCCTCTCTCTGTCTCTGCCCCTCTCTCTCTGTCTCTGCCCCTCTATCTGTGTCTCTGCCCCCTCCCTCCTCTCCCCCCTCCTTCCCGCCCTCCTCTCCCCCCCCTTCTCTCCCCGTGTCACCCCCTTCCTCTCCACCCCTCCCCCCCCCCCCAGTCGCCATGCCAGCAGCATCCCAGGGTGCACAAGTAACCACGGCAGCAGCGCCCCGGGAAGCAGCAACAGGCCGCCCCAAGGAGCCGCTCAAGCGGCGGGTTGGTGAAGGCGGATTGCGGCGCTCGCACTCCGACCTCAGCTGCCGCTTCTACCAAGCCTGCTCGGGCTTGGACAGTTTCTTCGAGTACTGCGGACTCGAGCCCGAGGTGATCGAGAACCTGGCCAGGGAGAAGTTTGCCGACGATGCCGCCTTCGAAAGCCTTGCCCTCAAGTTTCGCAGTGTGAGCTGCCGAGACTCGGAGAGCGAGCCATCCCGGCACAGCAGCAGCGATAGCGGCAACGAGCCGCTCCGGGGAAAGAACAAGGCCACGCCCTCTGCCCTCTCGGTCATCGAGCGCAATGCCAGGGTCATCCAGTGGCTGTACGGCAGCATGCGGTCCAAGGAGCCCAAAGGCAAGGCTCCGGTGTAGAATAAAAAAATATTGCGCCCCAATTTTTTTTTTCATTCTGGATTTTTTTTAAACTCTGCCAGAATGAGGCATAGTCTGTATGTGCTTGTGCCTGGAGATCCATCAATAACTTGATTTACAGGTTCGGAGTGAGTAGTGTCAGTGAATGTTAACGCTTTGCAGCTAGCATGCCTTTGCAGCACAGAACATCACTGTCAACACTATAGTAACTGAAGAAAGATGCTTGGTGCCTATATTATTCTTTTTACGGTAGTTTGTTACTCAGTATCTTTAAGGGAAGCAAAATACCTCTCTGGCCAAAGCAACTGAAAACTTTGGGGAAAGATCTGCATAATTTCTCAGACAAAAACATAGCATGCCAACTCAACTTTCACAAGACATTCAGGTGCCTAATTACTTTTCCTCCAAGTTTACGGGCCAGTTCTAATATACTATTTTGGATTTCTAGGATTGTAGCTTAGCCTTGAATTTTATAGTTAACAGCAAACATGCACTACAGGGGCCCAAATCTGTAAGCCACATAAATAAGAAAGTCTTGAGCTCGGTGCCAGAATTGAATTCTGAGCACATTACTGGCAAACACCGCAACTGGATGAAATTCCATATATTTGTCTGCCTAACATATGCAAATGAACCAATTAAGCAATTTGTGTATATCCAAGCCATATATAAAAAAATATTTGGGAGAAACAACAGGCAATGTTGATGGCTTCTAATACCATATAGTTTTAACGGGGGAGCAGGAAATGCACTTGGAGATGAACAACTTGCATGGATATGTGCAAAAAAAAAGGTGATTGAAAAGACTGAGCCAATTGATCTTTTAAATAACTAACACAGGAATGATAACTCCTTTTCAGGCTGCAATTTTCTAATCATTCTTGAATCTTCTTGAAACAACAACAAAGTACACGGAGTAACATTCCTGCATCTGGTTTTCAATGTTTTTCAATTTTGTTTTTCCTAAAAGTTTTCATTCATATCCCTTTAAATCACTGCGCCGTCTGTTTACGAAGCTACAGCAACAGTTCCCAACACACACTGGGTTTCCAGGAACTGCCTGCTATTCCCTGCAAGGTCAAAGAAGTCAGCCAATGATAGGCAGCTAGAATCACAAAAGTAACCACAAATCTCCAAGAGGCCTCAATGGGATAGCTGGAGTAGGCGGAGTACAATTCCATTCACTCTACCAATCACGATAGAAGAAACTTATTATAAACACTTCTTGAAACTGGGTACAGCCAGTACATTGTGTTCTCTTTGTGAAAAACAACTTGAAGCTGCTTTGCTTAAAGCGATCAACAAATCTGTTCTTTTAAAAATATTTTAATTAGTCTCTGGAATAGCCTTTCCAAATTACTTAAACAAAAATAAACAGCACCTCTTGTTTCATTATAGCCAGAAATGCAATGTAAAAAATTTAAATTTAACAAAAATAATCTCAGCCACACAATAGAGTATATGGACCAATAATTAAGCAAAATACAAATTTCAGTTGTTCAGATGTCAAATGTTGACAATTTCAGACCACAGTATATTAAATGTGGTATTCTAAAAGGTGGAACAGTATCGGATTCAAGTCAATACAACAGACACCAATGGTCACATCATCTCCCTGTGTTTAGAAGGATTGTCAGCTATTGTATAAGAAATTACAAACAGTCTTGAGAATATATTGTTTTACAAATGTGTGAAAGGAAAATTAATGGATTAACCAACATTATAAGTTTTATATTTGAAAGGGAAACAAAGTTAAAATACTCTAAACATCTCTTTTAACTGCTAAATTTCATGATTGCAGGTACATTTAGGGCAAGACTTTGGCATTCGTTTTGCAAAATAAAAATAGGTACACTGTTCATAATTATCACACATTGGAGACAGAGTCGACAGCACACAAACGTGGTCCTTATTGACCAAGATGGCCAGTCTAAGCTAGTCCCATTTGCCTGTATTTGGTAATAAAGAGTCAGTCATACAGCAGGCCCTTCAGTCCATCTTGCCCACACCGAGCAACATGCCCCATCCACACTAGTCCCACCTCCCCGCGATTGGCCCATACCCCTCTAATCCTATCCTATCCATGTACCAGTCCAAATATCTCTTAAATGTTATGATAGTATCTGCCTCAACTACCTCGTTCCAGATACCCACCACCCTTTGTGTAAAAAGGTTGTCCCTCAGATTCCTATTAAATCCTTTCCTCCCCCCCACCTTAAACTTTACTCCTAAGCCCTCAGTTTTTGATTCCCCTACTCTGGGCATTTATCCGATCTATTCCTCTCATAATGTTGTACACCATGAGATAAGATCACCCTCATCCTCCTCCGTTCCAAGGATAAAGTCCTACCCTGCTCAATCTCTCCTTACAGCTTCGTCCTTTGAGTCTTGGCAACATCCTCCCGGCAATATCCTTAGCCTTTGTTCATATCTCTGTAAACCTTTCCTTTCAATGTACCTGTCCAAGAGTCTTTTAAATGTTGTTCTTGTCCCTGCCTCAACCACCTCTTCTGGCAGCTCATTCCATATACATACCACGCTATAATTGGGAAAGTTACCCCTCGGGTTTCTATTTAATCTTTCCCCTCTCACCTTAAATCTATGCCCCCAGTCCTTCATTCACCTACACTGGTACATTCACCCTTCCAATTCCCATCATGATTTTATATATCTCTATAAGATCACCCATTAGCCTTCTGCACTCCAAGGAATAAAGTCCTAATCTCTCCCTGTAACTCAGGTCCACAAATCCTGACATTCAGAAGAAATTTTATTTCTAAATTCAGTCTGTCAAACCCTGTGAGAATCTTCTAAGTTCAATGTGATCTCTTATTTGAGGTAAGGGAAACAAGTAGAGTAGCTATGGAAACTATGAGATTCAAAGAAGAGGAAGTACTGACACTTTTGAGAAATATAAAAGTGGATAAGTCTCCAGGTCCGGACAGGATATTCCCTAGGACATTGAGGGAAGTTAGTGTAGAAATAGCAGGGGCTATGACAGAAATATTTCAAATGTCATTAGAAACGGGAATAGTATCGGAGGATTGGCGTACTACGCATGTTGTTCCATTGTTTAAAAAGGGGTCTAAGAGTAAACCTAGCAATTATAGACCTGTTAGTTTGACGTCAGTGGTGGGCAAATTAATGGAAAGGATACTTAGAGATAATATATATATAAGCATCTGGATAAACAGGGTCTGATTAGGAACAGTTAACATGGATTTGTGCCTGGAAGGTCATGTTTGACTAATCTTCTTGAATTTTTTGAAGAGGTTACTCGGGAAATTGATGAGGGTAAAGCAGTGGATGTTGTATATATGGACTTCAGTAAGGCCTTTGACAAGGTTCCTCACGGAAGGTTGGTTAAGAAGGTTCAATGGTTGGGTATTAATGGTGGAGTAGCAAGATGGATTCAACAGTGGCTGAATGGGAGATGCCAGAGAGTAATGGTGGATGGTTGTTTGTCAGGTTGGAGGCCAGTGACTAGTTGGGTGCCACAGGGATCTGTGTTGGGTCCACTGTTGTTTGTCATGTACATCAATGATCTGGATGATGGTGTGGTAAATTGGATTAGTAAGTATGCAGATGATACTAAGATAGGTGGGGTTGTGGATAATGAAGTAGATTTTCAAAGTCTACAGAGAGATTTATGCCAGTTGGAAGAGTGGGCTGAAAGATGGCAGATGGAGTTTAATGCTGATAAGTGTGAGGTGCTACATCTTGGCAGGACACATCAAAATAGGACGTACATGGTAAATGGTAGGGAATTGAAGAATGCAGGTGAACAGAGGGATCTGGGATTAACTGTGCACAGTTCCCTGAAAGTGGAATCTCATGTAGATAGGGTGGTAAAGAAAGCTTTTGGTGTGCTGGCCTTTATAAATCAGAGCATTGAGTATAGAAGTTGGGATGTAATGTTAAAATTGTACAAGGCATTGGTGAGGCCAATTCTGGAGTATGGTATACAATTTTGGTCGCCTAATTATAGGAAGGATGTCAACAAAATAGAGAGAGTACAGAGGAGATTTACTAGAATGTTGCCTGGGTTTCAGCAACTAAGTTACAGAGAAAGGTTGAACAAGTTAGGGCTTTATTCTTTGGAGCGCAGAAGGTTAAGGGGGGACTTGATAGAGGTCTTTAAAATGATGAGAGGGATAGACAGAGTTGACGTGGATAAGCTTTTCCCACTGAGAGTAGGGAAGATGCAAACAAGGGGACATGACTTGAGAATTAAGGGACAGAAGTTTAGGGGTAACATGAGGGGGAACCTCTTTACTCAGAGTGGTGGCTGTGTGGAATGAGCTTCCGGTGAAGGTGGTGGAGGCAGGTTCGTTTTTATCATTTAAAAATAAATTGGATAGTTATATGGACGGGAAAGGAATGGAGGGTTATGATCTGAGCGCAGGTATATGGGACTAGGGGAATATACGTGTTCGGCACGGACTAGAAGGGTCGAGATGGCCTGTTTCCGTGCTGTAATTGTTATATGGTTATATGGTTATTTGAAGCTAAATACAGAGCGGAGGTGCAGAACCTGGCGGACTGGTGCTCACGTAACAACTTGTCACTAAACACCTCCAAGACCAAGGAGCTGATTATTGACTTCAGGAGGTCACATAATGGAGAATACGCCCCAATCTCCATCTACGGGGACAGTGTAGAGAGAGTGTCCAGCTTTAAGTTTCTGGGCACTCACATTTCAGAGGACCTCACATGGTCCACCAACACCGCTGCGCTGGTCAAAAAGGCACAGCAACGACTGTTCTTCCTGAGGACATTAAAAAAGACTGGTCTGCCCCAACAGCGGCTGACAACCTTCTACCGCTGCACGACAGAGAGCATATTAACGTATGGCATCTCTGTGTGGTATCTCAGCTGCACGGAGGCGGAGAGGAGAGCTCTTCAGCACATCGTCCACAGAGCGCAGAAGATCATTGGGACACCTCTACCAGCCTTGGAGGGCATCTACCACACGGTGCCTCAGGAAGGCCGTCTGCATCCATAAAGACTCCTCACACCCTTGTAATGGACTGTTCGAACTACTTCCCTCCGGCAGACGTTACAAGGCCTTCTACGCCCGAACCTCCATACTCAGGAACAGCTTCATTCCCAGAGCTATAGCGGCTCTGAACCGGCCCTGCTGCGTGCCCCCCACCCCCCCCTGGACTGTCTCCCTCGGATGGTCACGTCACACATGACACATCTGCACTTTAGTCTGTTTGAACTGTTGTACTGTTGTAATGTTATTTTTACAAACCATGTTCTCGGTTTATTAGTTATTTAAGTATGACATCGATGGAAGCTGCATACCAAATCTCGTTGCACTTATGTGCAATGACAATAAAATATATTATTATTATTATTATTATTATTATTATTATTGTCTCAATTCTGATTTTAGGCCTACCCTGCTGAATCTCATCATTGCAAGGCCACTATTCCTTAAACCAGTCCAGTTAATCTCCGAGGCACTGTGTCAAGTACATGCTTCCTTGGGTAAGGAGATCAAAGTGGCACACAATCCTCCAGGTGCAATCTCACCAAGCCCTGAAGTAATCACAGTCAAAGATATCCATGTTCATCATAATATGCAACAGATCTGGGATCAATACCGATTTCGCAAAGTAAAAACTTTTTTTTAACGAAAATTGCTTATATTAATCTGACTTACATTGCTTTTTCTAAAGCTTTACAAATTTTATTTACCTATCTCTTACGGACTTACAGCATATAATACAATAATATTAAAGTTCTGATCTTGAGAATATCACATTTTTGAATTTTCAAGGCAGTCTGGGTGTTTATTACTATTTCCATCACAACGGTCAATTTTGTAATTAGCTACAATTAGGTAAATGACTAATAATAGGCTTTAATTTAATTTCATCCAAGTAAGATGTTTTATATTTGTTTCAGAATGCGTCAATCTATAATAACTGAAAATTTTATTCAGTTCTCTTAATTTTTAAGAAAGTTATGGGCTTTTGACTGTCCTTGATCACAGCTTTTGTGTTAAGTCAATGGAAAAGCAATAGGGAACAAGATGCTAATTTCCGAGTATGAAAATGGCCATAACCTTTTTAATACTGAAGATTTGAAAGTGAATTAGGTGTCAAATTAAACTTCTTTTTGTGGTTTATCTGATGGGATAAATTGCAGACTTGATTTTTAAAATCTCAAAGTTTTGTAACATTGCTAATAGTTGCTGGCAAAAAGTAATGAAGCAAATCAAACATGGCATAGATTTGGAAGGCAATTGAAATTATTCTATTATAACATTTATTTACATTATATAAAATAATTATTTTGGTGTACCTATAAGCATTTCATGGCCAACTATACAATTTGTCATAAACAGACTTGACTTCACAACTAACACCTTATCTGCATTGAATTATTTCATACAATCATTTTTTGCATTTTTACACCAAAATGTCTTTTTTCCTGCTTGTTTTCTTCCCCTCTCTCTTTTGAGTATTATGTTGGAAAGCAATTACACAATTGTCTCTTCATTTGGTTTAAACTTTCTGCCCATTTACCACACTATTACAAGAGAAGGACATAAGAAATAAAAGTGCCATAGGTGTAAACATACAAGTGGCAAGAAAAATCTTACTTAAATTTGTTTGTAAAAAGTTCCTTTTTATATATCTGCAGAAACTCAGCCTAGTTTTTATGATTTCTCGCTAACCTACTGTCATATTCTGCTTCCCTCTTCCACATTAATGTCTCAATTGCTGAATTTTGAAAAATTCCTAATCTCAGGCTTACAGCTTTTTTTGGCACATAATACACCTTTTCCTTTGATATAATTGAGTCACAGCTGGACAATTCTTCCTTTATTTTTGCCTTGAATAAATATATATTACGTCAAGTATACATTCATTTTTAAGATGTTAAATTCTGCTTGTTCAACTTTGTTTAGCCTTTTAGTGTAGTTTACAAGTGTCAAGAGAGTATTAAAAGACTGTTTCATTGTCATATGTATTGACCCTTGCTGCAGCTTAAATGCAATATTTACAATATAATAAATTAATAACCAATTGCCAAAACTAATTCATGCCATATCTCTTTGTAACTTGCTATATTAAAACTTAAGACTTCAGATTAAATGAAATTATTTACATTTAAAAAAAAACTATCATATTGTGATCACTGCTCCCTAAAGGCTCCTTTGTTCTGCATCATATTGGAAAAATGATCCACTTCAGTTGTGAACAAATGCAATCATGGGGTATCTTACAATCACGTCATCATCAATGAATAATATTTGCAGGATATTAAAGGAACTATAAAATCATGAGCTATAAAATTATGATCAGTCTAAAGAAGGGTCTCGACCCGAAACATCACCCTTCCTTCTCTCCAGAGATGTTGCTTGTCCCGCTGAGTTACTCCAGCGTTTTGTGTCCACCTTCGACTTAAACCAGCATCTGCAGTTCTTTCCTACACATAAAATCATGATTATTGTTTTCTTTTTCAAACACTAAGCTCACAAAGATCTAGCCAAACTCACCTAATAACAAACCAGAGATGACACCTGTGATATTGCTCACTCGTGGCAAAGCACCACTTTACAATGTGTGCTATATCTATTTGCCAAGCCATTGGAAACTGGTAGAGTAAATGGGACTGCACGAGTGACAGGCACACCTTCGCCTACTGTGGTAATCATTTTAAAGGCATTATAGTAGGTGGTGTATTTCTTTCTGCATCAATGAACCAGCAAAAACGTTTTTTTCATCCCATGGAAGTGGGATGTGTTGCATCGTCACAAGGCAAAGTAAAATTATATCCAATAATAGCAATATTATTAAATTTACCTCGTCTCTTAGGATTCAGATTTGTAATTTCAGAATCCAATATATCATTACAAGTATAAAATAATTGAAAATACTTTACATGGGAGGAAGCTGATGGTGTGACCCATGTTAAAAGGTATTAAGCTCGACAAGGAATACTGCTCTTCATCACACAGAATATATTTTTTGTTTTTGCTGAGGATCATGACATTTGTAGGGGGCAAATTCCAAAGCATGAATGGTATCCAAAGAGTTAAACATTCTATGAAGAACGTTGATAACATTAGAACATAGTTATCTAATTAATTGTAAAACTAGAATTTATTATTACTATTTTAAAGTAATTCTAAAATTTGCTGTTCAGATATAAATTTGTTGTTCAGATATAAATTTGTTTGCAGGAAAATCAAGTGACTTTCCATGTACAAGCCTGCTTTAATAGATCTGGCAGAGTATAACCAGCTAGAGCTAGATCCGTTCTATAAAAAGCTGCCAAAGGAACAAACAGTATGTCTGCCTAACTTTCACGTCAAGGCCATGCAGTCACATGCTGTTGGTACATCGGTAGTTTTTCAAACTTATCCTATGAATGAACCGCCTGCTTTTAAAGCAGCTCGCTCCAAATCTGCGGGATCTGTTTATGAACAGTATCTGCTGAGACATGCATTCGGTAACGTTGTGCTTGAGCAAATAACAGCAGACATCATATTCCTGCCAGACCACATGTTTTTTCTCAGAACAAAGCAGGAAACAGCAACACTGCCCACAGAAAAAAATCAAAAATAATGTGCCATTTTTCAACAAATAAATCTGTAAAGAATGTTCCCCACGCTCCAACTATCTTTTCTACAATCAAAATTTAAAAATTACTTAGGGTTATACAAATTGTATATCACAGCAGAAATGAAGATATATATTAAAAGACTGCAACCTAGAAAATTTATTGCAAACAAGAAAGGCTTATTGGATACTTTGTAAAACACCTGAAATCGCAAATTGTTTTTACATCTGCCAACCTACTACGAATTTCAAAGAAAATTAAGAAATAATATGCTAGATTAATTCAATGCGAACAAAATGATTATCGCTGGCATTGTACAGGTAGCTGTGCGATAATGTAATAGTTACATTCTTAAGAAAGCTCGCATTATACAAAATTACGTTATAAAGACAATTGTGTCAATGGGAAAAAGTCCGGTGAGGGGCTAGAGAATTTCAGACTCGCAATTCCTGTAGGATTTTCAGAAATAAAGATATAGCTATAAGTTCATTTTTGTTACCGAAAGCTAAAATACTAAAGGCTATATGTTACATTGTTTAATAAAGTATCATTGCACAAGTGTCAATGTAATGTGCCTGTCCCACTAGGCGATTTTTTTCGGAGAATGCCGGCGACTGTCATAGTCATGCCAGGTCGCCGAAAAAACGGCGACTGGACCCCCCTATGACAACTTTTACAACAACCTACCACCTAGTCGACGTCAAGCTACGGCAAGCTACTGACAACCGGCGACCCATTAGGATGTCTACATACGACAACGCCTACGACAACCTACGTCCATCCACGACAAGCTACGACAAGGTAAGACAATTCAGTTGCCGGTGTCTGTCGCCGTTTGATGTAGGTAGTCGCCAATGGAATTCACCAAGGTCAGCACCGGCAACAACCTACGTCATCCTGGCGACAACCTATGACAGCACCTACATCAGGAGAAGTCAAGCTACGCTCATTGACGTCAAGCCAACTGTTGCCGAAAAGATTTGAACATTTCAAAATCCAGCGGCGACCAGAAAAACGCTACGATTCTTTGGGCGACTGAGAAGACTCCTCACGAGCATACAGGCGACACTCCGGCAACCATGTGGCGACAGCCTAGTCGCCTAAAAATAGCCTAAGTGGGACAGGGGCATAAGCTACTGCTTGTCAATTTCAATGCGCCTGTGGTAAAGGTGATACATTACGTTGTTAAAAGACACTGGTGTCTGATTACTTTTGGGAGGTTACATGGAAATAGTTTTTAGACTGATTTTTATCCAAAACATTTTTTTTCTGCTTGTCTATTTTTTTCTTTTTGAATTACGACATTTGTTAATACTGGCAGGAGTTTAACTAACATCATGCTCAAGGTGAAAATGAGAGCAACATTTTGTCGTCTAAGAATTTTTGCTCTATTTTTCTTTTAATATTTTTACCCTCACAAAAGGTCAGATTTCACGTTAATAACTACCTTCCTATCAGCCACACAAGGTCTGACAACTAAGGCAAATGCTGACAATGTTTAGCTGTGTACTTATTCTAGCAGGATTCAATACTTCATTGTGAATTTCTCCCTTCTGCATCCAGATACTTAACCAAGGCCTTCTGTCAATTTGCCTGGAATCAGCAACTTGGAAAATAGCATAAATCCTAGATTATTTCAAGTGTGTACAGCTCGGTTAGAGATTAAAAAAACAAAACATAAATGCTGTAATTATTAAGGTTAGGCAATATCTGTGGAAAGAAAAAGGGACAATTCTTTTCTAAACGTAATAATGTCTCAAAAAATAGAATAATTAGCAATGTAATAAAAAAGAACTGCAAATGCTGGTTTATACCATAGATACAAAATGCTGGAGTAACTCAGCTAGTCAGGTAGCATCTCTGGTGTATAGTTAGCAAACCTTCAGTTGGCATCAGAAGATATTAGAAAAATACTATTAACACCATTGAACTCATACTTCAAACTCATGCTGAAGATGAGCAATGTCCCACTTGTGTAGGACATTGTAATGAGAACACAAATTGTCATCATTGAATATTGGCCCTAGCTTTATTTTAATGATCAATTCGCATTGTCTTTTAACATGGTGTCCTGAACAGTGAGCAAATGCAAAAGAAAAATGTTTTGGACAATAAAGGGCAACTAAAGTGGAAGAAGGAAAAAATGGGTCAATTATATAAAGGATGAATGAATAATTTTAGATATTCATCAACGCATTTACAAACAAAAGTGAAACTAATTTAACTGTAATTTATGACGTTATTTTCTATTGAGAGAAAGGATTATAACCACAGAGGAAAACCTCAGATGCATTTTTTTAGGCACTTTATTGACAGAATCTGCAAATTTCACTCATTCAATGTATGGATTTCTTGTACCCTGCAAAATTATGTGCACTATTAACATAATTAATAGAGCAAATTTTAAAGTTTTTGGTATTTTCCCTTGTTATAACACAGGCCCAAGCATGAACTATATCCAAAGTTGAAATTTTGAAAAACCTAGAATTAAAACTGCAAAATGTATGTACTCGCATGAAACAATTTAGGACTATAGAGCATGGAAATAGGTCCTTTTGTTGAACTCATCCAGGCCAACCAATTTGCCTAACCGAGCTAGACCCACTTGACTACATTTGGCCCACATCACCCACCAAGCCTTTCTATCTATGTACCCATCCAAGTGTCTTAAATATTATAATTATACTCACCTTGACCACTTCCTCTGGCAGTATCCTCACTGTGGAAAAGCTGCTCCTCAGAACTGCTTCAAATCTTTTCCCTCTCACTTTAAATCTCTGCCCTCTAGTTTTGACACTCTTACCCTGAGGAAAAAACTTTTTTTGATCGATTGGCCAGATGGGCTGAGGAATGGTTGATGGAATTTAAACAGAGAAATGTGAGCTGTTGCATTTTGGGAAGTCTAACATGGGCAGGACCTACACAGTGATAGGGCTCTGGGGAGTGTTGTAGAGCAGAGGGATCTAGGAATGCAGGTGCATGGTTCCTTGAAGGTGGAGTCGTAGGTAGATAGGGTGGTCAAAAAGGCATTTGGCACATTGGCTTTCATCAGTCAGATACCTTCCCCTGCAACCCGCAGAAGATGCAACACCTGTCCCTTTCCCTCCTCCCTCGACTCTGTCCAGAGACCCCGACAGACCTTTCAGGTTAGGCAGAGATTTACTTCACCCCCTCCAACCTTATCTACTGTATCCGTTGAACAATGGATGCAGTAGATTGGGACTGTTATACATCGTGAGACCAAACGTCGACTGGGCGATCGTTTAGCTGAACACCTTCGCTCAGTCTGCCTGAACCTGCCTGATCTCCCGGTTGCTAAACACTTTAATTCTCCTTCCCAGACCAACACAGACCTTTCTGTCCTAGGTCTCCTCCATTGTCAGAGTGAGGCTAAACGCAAATTAGAGGAACAGCATCTCATATTTTGCTTGGGCAGCTTACAGCCCATCGGTATATTGATTTTTCTAACCAAGTAACCCTGACATTCCGTCTCTCTCTATCACTCCCCCACCCAAGTCACACCAGCTTCTTGTTTTCACCCAACAACATTAATCGTTGTTACTTTTTTGCATATCTTTCATTCATTGATCTTTATCTCTCAACATTATCGTCTATATTTATTGTTTCCTTTATCTCTAACTAGTCTGATGAAGGGTCTTGACCTTAAACATCACCTATTCCTTCTATCCAGAGATGCTGTCTGTCCCACTGAGTTACTCCAGCTTTTTGTGTCTATCTTCGGTTTAAACCAGCATCTGCAGTTCCTTCCTACACACATTGGGAGATCATGTTGCAGTTGTATAAGACTATGGTGAGGCCGCATTTAGAGTATTGTGTTCAGGTCTGGGCACCATGTTATAGGAAAGATGTTGTCAAGCTGGAAAGGGTACAGAGAAGATTTACAAGGATGTTGCCAGGACTAGAGGGTCTGAGCTATAGGGAGAGGTTAAGTAGGCTGGGACTCTATTCTCGAAGCGCAGGAGGATGAGGGGTGATCTTATTGAGGTGTATAAAATCATGAGAGGAATCGATCGGGTAGATACACAGAGTCTCTTGCCCAGAGTTGGTGAATCGAAGATCAGAGGGCATAGGTTTAAGGTGAAGGGGAAAAGTTTTAATAGGAATCTGAGGGGTAACTTTCTCACACAAAGAGTGGTGGGTGTAATGAACATGCTGCCAGAAGAGGTAGTTGAGGCAGGGACTATCCCAACAATTAAGAAACAGTCAGACAGGTACATGGATAGGACAAGTTTGGAGGGATAGGGACTAAACGCGGCAGGTGGGACTATTGTAGCTGGGACATGTTGGCCGGGGTGGGCCTGCTTCCACACTGTTTCACTCTATGACTACTCACCTTATCTATGACCCTTGCGATTTTATAAACTTCTGCAATCTCAACCTTCAGACTCTGACACTTCAGAGAAAAAAAAATCCAACCCATCCAGCCTCTCCTGATGACACAAACCCTTCAGTCCCAGTTATATCCTCGTAAATCTATTTTTACATCTTTCAATGTCTGCGCAGGGTTTGTATGTTCCTCCTGTGACCACGTGGATTTTCTCGGGGTGCTCTGATTTCCTTCTACAATCCAGATGCTCAGGTTTGTAGGTTAATTGACATGTAAATTGCCCTTAGTAAGTCGGATGCAAAAGTAGGATAAAGTTGAACTAGGGTACGGGTGACCGATGGTCGACGTCGACTTGGTGGGCTGAAGGGCCTGTTTCCATGCTGACCTCTAAAAAAAATCTAACATAATGTCCCAACTCTTGTACTCAATACTCGAACCAAAGCAAGCATGCCAAATGCTTTCTTCACTACTCTGACAAACTGTATTGCCATGGAACTACGTGCCTATCATGGAACTACCTGTACACCAAGGTCTCTTTGTTCTACAGTTACAACACACCCCAATGGCTGAGAAGTATATGTCATAAGACTAATCTTTCCTTGTATTATTTTTAAGTATAAATATAGTTGTCCTACACAATTTGAGTTATGTGAAGAAATTCAGCTATTAGAAACACACAAATGCAGAAAATGTCCTTTAAAAATATATAATTGCCCCTTTTCAACTTTTTACTATTTTAATCTGCAGCCAACATTAACTTCAGAGCAGAAAATGTAGGCAATACTCTCCACTGATGCGTCTTAACCTGCTGAGTATATGCATTATTTTCCATTTTATTTCAGATTTCTAGTATCCGCAGATTTTTTTGCTTTTCAATAAACTTCAAAAGGCATGATGAACTGGAGGTAGAGATGGAAAGTGATGAAACAGAAGGTGAATCATCGACTGGGTGGAAGAGAGATTGCAAGGTGTTTGAAGACTGCAGCTTGAAGATACAATCAGGTGAGTAAGACAAAGCCAGGAATCTGTAAATTAATATCAAAACTGAACTCTGTACCAAAATAATAAAATGTTGTGACAGTATTGAAATGAATAAAATAATCTACATATAATACCTCATACAATTAAGTATTTGCTTCAGATGTGTCAGAACAAAAGGATGTTATTTTCTAGATAAAAGTTACAAGAAGTAGTTCAGTTCATATATAGGCTTTAGCCTATCGTTCAATCTAATGTGATGTTGAAATTCTATCAGCAATAACGATTTATAAATTTGAAAGAATCTTTACCTGAAATTTGAAACAAGGAACTGCAGGTGCCAGTTTATACCGAAGAAAGGCACAAAGTGCTGGAGCAACTCAAGGGCTCAGGCAGCATCTCCGGAGAAAAAGGAGAGGTGACCTTTCGAGTCGGTACCCTTCTTAAAGGGCCTGTCCCACTGCGGAGACCTAATTTGCGAGTTTAGAAGAATTTAAAAAAGTGTCATGGTCTTGTTGTATCGCCGAAGTAGAACACCTCCTACGACCTCCTTCAACTATGTAGAAGACCTCCTTCGATCTCCTTCGACCTCCTTCGACTATGTTGAAGACTAGCTTCGACTAGCTTCAGGAAAATTGGACACCGAATAGTGGAGAGTGAAGACAACCACCTTTGACTATACTAACACTATCTTCGACTACCTTCGAATACCTTCGATTACCTACGAATAACATGCCGACCTATTACGACCTACTTCGACTAAACGTACGAGTAAAAAAAATATTGATTTTTTTCCATGCCGACCAATTTTTACTCACGGACAATTTTCAGCATGCTAAAAAATACTCCTCGACCAAACTGAGGCCTCGAGTATGTGGGAACTCTCGAGCATGAAGGAGAGTTACATAGACCTCTTAGGACCACGTGTCGACCATGCTACGAGTTTGAGTCGAGCACAAACTCTTCTAAACTCGCAAATTACGTCCCCGCAGTGGGACAGGCCCTTTAGACTGCTGGTCCCAACCCGAAATGACACCTATCCATTTTCTCCAGAGATGCTGCCTGACCCGCTGAGTTAATCCAACATTTTGTGTCTATCTTTCCCTGAAAACATTTATACATCTAATTTTTGAGTAGTCTATTTGTTAATAGACCAGTAACATTAAGTTTTTATTATTTAACCTTTTAAAATATTTAGCTTCCTTAATATAAACGTTCCTTAATTTTACTGGTGTCTCTTTTTAATTATATTTTTCGTGCAGCAAAAATGTTCGAATCGCAATACAGGTCCATGACAGGATGGTGCACACGTGGTTATGCTCCCATATGCCTGCACCCTTTTCCTCTATGTGGTAGAGTTTGTGAGTTTTGGAGGTTATGTTGGAGTGTCCCAGACATGCAGTAACTGCAGTTTATTTTGCAGTTGGTACACACTGCCACCAATGGTAAATTGGTTTATGCAGTGGCAGTTAATTGGCCTGTTTTATCCCCTGTGGCATCAAGCTTCCTGAGTAATGTTGGAGCTATATTTATCCAGGCAAGTATTCCATCACATGACTGACTCGTGCCATGTAGGTAATTGAAGGCTTTGGAGTGTCAGGTGGTGAGTCATTCACCACCAGGATTGCTCTTGTAGATGGATTAGTTTGAGTTTCTGTCCAATGGTGACCTCAAGACTCTGCAATGATAATAATGCTACTAAAAGTCAAAATGAAGGTGATTAGACCTCTCTCTTGTTGGAGATGATCAATTTGTTGATTTTCACATGCTATTTTCATGCTATTTTCACTTGAATCAACTTGGTCTTGCTGTATTACAGGCATGGACTGTTTTATTTGTTTATGAATTATGAATTGGTCTGAATATTTTGCAAACATTCCCATCTCTAAACGTATGATGGAAGAAAGGCCATTAATGAAGCAGCCGAAGAGACTTCAGGCTGGTATATTGCTCTGAAGACCTGCTATGACGTGGTGGAGTTGGGATAATTAAGCTTAAACAACAATTATCTTCTTTTGTGCAAGGTATATCTCCAATCATTTAATACCCATTAATTTCAGTTTTACTTAATGCAATACGCAGTCGAGTGCAAACACTCTAACCTCACTGTGGAATTCAGCTTTTTGATCTATGGTTGACCAAAGCTGTGATCAGTTTTGGGGAAAGGAACATTTTTAAAAACTAGGAGAGACAAAGGCAGAACATTAGAAAAGAAATGTGCATTAGCATGTAGAACAGGGAATACAAAAATAATTTGTAGGCATGCGAACAGTGAGAATTGTAGGAACAGGGAACTGCAGAAGCTGGTTTACAAAAATGGACACGTGAGAATTGTATTAGAATAGAGAACAAAAAGTAAAAATCCACTCTTGGAGGCAGAGTGCATGGCTGAGGTAAAGGAGTACTTTACATCACATTTCATCATGGAAGAGGATGTTGCTCGAGACTCAGGAATAATTCTGGATAACAATAACTTTTACTAAAACAGTGAAAGTTAATAAACAGTTTATAGAAAGTCTACTTACTTTTACAGAGGACAATTCACTTGTCCATCTGAGATGAACTTATAACTGCTGAAATAAATAAGGGGGGAAATTGCTATTGCCCTGGTTACAATATTCCAACATCCACATATTCAGGGGTAGAACCCAAGGATGGGCAAGTTTTAAATGTTACTAGACCAAGTGCAGACCCGTTGGGTCTGTTTCCCCAACGGCGTTTTGCGGGGGTAGGGGGGGAGGGGGGGCTGCGGCATCAAACTCACATTAACCACCCCCCAAACACACAGGTGGGGGGAGGGGGGATGTGGAGAGGGGAGGGAGGGGAGAGGAGGTGGAGGAAACGGGACAGATTTGGGAGGGAAAGGAGAGCGGGGTAGGGGATGAGAGAGGGGGATGGGGAGAGAGATGTGGGGGAGGGGGAGGATGGGGAGGTAGGGGAGGAGGGAGTTATAACAAATGTTATATGTTTGTTAATAAACCCAGTGATTACATATTAATCAGTTTAACCTCATTGGAGGATGGAATTAGCTGTCACTTTGATTAGAGAAGCCTGCACAAATTTGCTAAAGGATAAATTGAGTCTAAAAACATGAGTGTATTTTGGTGAGGTAACCGAGGTAAATACGATTGAGTGGCATGTATACACGAAATTTGTTAAGGTGGCTCAAAAAGGCTGGTCGACAAGACTGAAGCCCAGTGATTTTTGGTAGTATGACTAATTAGTAAGACTTTTAACAATGTCTGCAGAATCACCATATAAATCATTCCATTGGAACCCATCAAAGCTTGGTATGACAACTGCTCAGCCTAAGATCACAAGAAACTGCAGATTTCTGGATGCACCCCAATCCATCACTCATACCAACCTCATTCATATCGACTCCATCTACATCTCACGTTGCCTTGGGAAAGCAGTTGACATTATCAAGGACCATGAGAGAGGGTGGAAGAGGGTATGACTGTGGAGACACACCCCAGTCATTCTTCCTCTCGTTGGCCTGAACATACAAGATCTCGGACGCATGTACCATCATAGTCAAGAACAGCTTCTCTCCCGCTGTTTTCAGACTCTTGAATGTACCTCTCATATGCTGTAGATGTATTCCTGGTTCTTCAATCTATCTTATTACAGCCCTAGCACTTTTTAAATCTGTACTTTCACTCCAGCTGTAACACAATATTCTGTTTGTTTGATCTTTTGCACTACCTTTTGTACTCATGCATACTATGAACGCATTCATGTATCGTATGATCTGCCTGGAGAGCAAAACAAAGTTTTTCTACTGTATGACTATGATAAACCAATGACTATATGGCTACATATGACTATGACTATGATAAACCAATATTAATGTAACAGGAAACAGAGAGCAACAGTAAAAGGTTAGTTTCAGATCAGAGAGAAGTATAAAGTGGAGTGCCCAGGACATGGAATAATAATCATTGTTTATCTAAATAAAAATTGAAGATTGGACTTGGTTTAGTGGACACAATTTCCCAATCAGCAAATAACACAAAACTTGGAAGCATGGGTGTACTGCGTTGAGGATAATTATAGATTTCAAGAAGATGTAAACAGGCTGGTGGAATGGATGACTTGGTGGCAGAAATTTAATGCTGAGAAATGTGAATTTAGGCAGGAAGAATAACAAGAACAGAGTTCTGAGTATATCTATGCATAGCTCATTAAAAGGACAAGATGAAGAGGTGCTTAAAAAATGCATGCAGGATCTTAGGCTTTATAAAGAGAGGCACAGAGTACAAGAGCAAGGATACCATGATGCAGGGGATATCACAATTTATGAATGTTCCAATTAGAAGCAGTAGGCTTCTAAATTGTGTTTAGAAGTGTTTGTAAATTGTAAAAAAATTAAAAATTTCTGGACGGATATTTTAAAAATTATTTCTGAAGTTATTAATATCCAATTGGATCCTGATCCAAAGCTAATAATATCAGGAATATCAGAACAAAGCCTAAAAATTACAACAAGCCAAATAAATTTCCTTGATTATAGTATAATAATTGGGAAAAAATTAATATTAAAATTTTGGAAAAACCCAACAACCCCCTCAATTAAAATGTGGATTATGGAGATATCTGAGACCTTACACTTGGAAAAAATTAGACTTATCTTAATTGACAAACCAGAATTATTTGCTAGAATATGGTCTCCATTTATTGATTTTCTGAAAGGGTAAATTGGTCCAGCACGGAAACTTGACTGAAACTTGAATCCAGGATTAGATGAATAGTTACACTTTATAATCTACGGACCTATCTACAAAATTGTGTTATTGGTAATTTATCCTATTTTTTCTTCCCTTTCTCCCCCCCCCTTCTTTCTATCTATAAAAACAAAATAAACAAATAATATGTAATTGATAAACGAGGACCCCAGATATTTTGATAGCCGGGATCCCAGCTATTAACAATATGTAATTGATAAACAAATTGTGTTTTGATTACGATATGTATATGCTTCTAATAAAAATATTATAAAACATTTTTAAAAGCAGTAGGCCTAATGACTCCTTGACCCTACTGTACTGCTCAGCAAGATCATGCCCAATCTCACCTTCACAAACCCACCGATCCCAAGTATTCTTCCACACCTTGCTTATTGAGAAACTATCTATCTTTGCACTGAAAATATTCTGCTTCCACTAACTTGTGAAGTGGAGAATTGCAATGCAACCCTGCGAATAAAATCCCCCACTTAATGGAAATTATTATTTTTAAATAGTGATCCTTGGTTTTGGATTTCCACAGAAGAAGAAACATTCTCGCCACATCAACCCATACAGACCCCTCGTGCATTAAGTCAAGACATCTCACACTATTCCCAACCCAAGCAGGGATATTACTTATATCCTATATAGTGAAAACTGATGCAAAATTTATCTACCATTTCTATATTTTTCATTATTAATTTATGAAAGATACTGATTTTAAAGACGTTGCATAAAAAATGTATTTTAATGATTGAGTCACATGGATAGAATGGGGAAACTGTGATAGTTCTCCTTCAGATTGAAATGATTGCAAGGAGATCTGACACATCTCCCTCTCCCCTGACTCTCAGTCTGAAGAAGGGTCTCGACCCGAAACGTCAATCGTTCCTTCTATCCGGAGATGCTGCCTGTCCCGCTGAGTTACTCCAGCATTTTGTGTCCATCTTCGATCTCACAGATATATTTATCATCATCTACGTTAATGATAGAATAGAGAGAAACTATTCCCATTGGTAACGAGGTGAAGAATTAGAATCAGGGAAACACAGAATGAGGAGTCAATTGGTTAAAATAAAACAACTATGACATGAGGAACACAGCAAGTAGTTGTCACATTGCCAAAGCAGCAGTCACTGCTGATGTAATAATACCATTTGAAAGGTATCTGGACAAATACCTAAAATGAGAACTGAATAGCCTCTTCCATTTTGTACCATTTAAAGTAATACATAATCAGATTATACACCAAAGGACCTTCCAAATCCATTATCAAGTCTCGGACATCTCTGTTTCACAGAAAATGCAAGCAAGTTCAGGATTAACAGCAATTTAGATGATTGAATACAGGTGGGTTCCAATTGGAACTGTGCAAGATACAGCCGACTGTTTCCAGTAGTTGGTAACTGGTCAATAATTCCCTTTGTTTTCCTGCACTTATAATTATAAAATACCAAAATGCCAAATTTAATTTTCCACTCAAATAACAGTTTGCATAAGGAAGAAAATTATTGTTAGGCCATCTTTTAACATCCTATGATGAAAACTCATTCTTTACTACCTTTATTTTCTTTTAATGAGCCTTCGATCTGCTTTGACATTAATTTCCACAGGATATGTGAGAGACTATCCTCTTCCTCTAATATTAATTCTGACAATAATGAAAAAGATGTAGGCTTTGTAGGCTGAGCCAGCATTTAATTGCCCATCCCTCATTGTCCTTTAGAAGGTGATGGTGAGCTGCCAGCTTGAGCTAGGGTATGGGTATATCGACAATGTTGTCAGGGAGGAAATTCTAGAACTTAGACTCGGCGATGATGAAGGAATGGTGATATATTTCCAAGTCAGGATGGTATGTGGCTTGGAGGCCAATTTCCACATGGTGATGTTCCCATGCTTTTGCTGCCTTTGTCTTGTCTTAGTAGAGATTGGGGGTTTAAAAGGTGCTGTAGTTCATCTGTCGCTTATTTTCATAAACCATACCACTGTCATGGTATTTAAAGGCCTCACACTCCCCTAACCACACTCTTTATCAAAGTATAATTGCAAAATCTTCTTGTGTAGATTTTAAAACTGCTTGCTGGTTTCCTTCCACAATCTCTTCATGCAGCTCAGTTTTGTGCCCTTTCAACGTTCTTTATAGTTTACACAATCAGTAGAACCTTTGCTGGTGTTAGCATTTCTATATGTTGTTTTAACTTTATGTGGCTGTATCTCTTTAGTCATTTCTGGTTTATTTATTTTTGGGAACCAGAGATATTGCCCCTTTGCCATGTAAACTGATTTAGTTTCACATAAAATTATTTTTGAACATTTCCCACTGATCTTATGTTGTTTTCTCCATTGATATATCTGACATGTTTATTATGGACGATTTCTGTCTTGAGACCAGTTTTAGTTTAGTTTATGCAAAGGAGATGG
The DNA here is from genome assembly GCF_010909765.2 of Amblyraja radiata. Classification (NCBI taxonomy): domain Eukaryota; kingdom Metazoa; phylum Chordata; class Chondrichthyes; order Rajiformes; family Rajidae; genus Amblyraja; species Amblyraja radiata. The sequence continues at coordinate 67,911,709 of NC_045959.1, read as the reverse complement.
ACTGAATGGGGTTGTTCTGTGCTATAAATTATTACAGCAAAACTGAACTAAATGGTCTTGGGCAATTCTAGTTGTTAGCTTTTCCAAATGGATCTGTCTTCTGTTTATCTCATATTGCTCTGCATTGGAGTGGAATGATCACATAGTGGAAACTGCTCGTAGACTCTATCTCATTCTTACAACTAGGTAAGTCTGAACCTCTTAACTCCTTCATTCTTCTCCTCCCCCTCCTACAATTTCCAGGCTTCTAAAATTCAAACTTAGCAATGTCACCACGTATTAACTAGCAATGTTACAAAATTTTGAGATTTAAAAAATCAAGTCTGTAATTTATCCCATCAGATAAAGCATAAAAAGAAGTTTAATTTGACACCTAATTCACTTTCATATCTCATGTATTTAAAAAGTTATGGCCAATTTCATACTCGGAAATTAGCATCTTGTTCCCTATTGATTTTCTATGGACGTAACAAAAAAGCTGTGATCGTGGACAGTCAAAAGCCCATAACTTTCTTAAAAATTAAGAGAACTGAATGAAATTTTCAGTTATCATAGATTGAACCATTCTGAAACAAATATAAAATAATCTTACTTGGATGACCTGAAATTAAAGCATATAATTAGTTAGTTACCCAAGTGTAGCTAATTTCAAACTTCAATTACTAGATCTAAACATCTATCCATTTCTTAATAAATGATTAACATTTTTAAATAGCCTAAGTGTGCAAATAATATTCATAAATAATTCACAATAAAACATGATTTTTAAATCTCATTTACATTAATTTATAGGCCAAATGGAAGGAATTTAGTGTTCAATTGCTGTAAATTAAAGTCCATTTTAAATCAGCTTTCTAGTGGGATCCTGTGAACGCGCTGGTTTAGAACGTTCACATTGCGGTAGATGTGTGCCCCAAATGCCCAGAAAAATACTGCGGGATATAATGGGGCCAAAATGAGCTACTCGCAATATTAAACTTTGTATAAAGGGATCTTAAGAAGCCCTTTTTAATGTAAAAATAAGCTACATACCTTCTGTGGTTTGCTCTATGAGACCCTGACGGCTGTCGGTGGTCGCGGGTTTAGAGATTGATATTTAAACTACTATAACTATTATCCAAGGCCTTTAAAACTAATAATAGCTTTTGCGACGGGGTCTTCCAGCGATTTTTCGTTAATAATTAACTAGGCTGAACATCTTCGATTTGAACAGCCTAGAGAAAATCGCGTTTTAAACCCGCCCCCCTCTAAACGGCGCCAAAATCAGCGCACACGGGCTGGGACAGATTTTCAGCGACGCTTCAGGTAGGCTTTGCAACATACCTATATTAACCAGCTCCTTATATTACATTGTAATTACTCCTCAACCTTTTGTAATGTTCAACTTGGTTTTTGTCCTTCAAGATGGCAGTGACAGCAGATGAAGGAAAGCAACAGTGCCAGTGATCAGGCTGGGACCTCACCTTCCGCACCCTCGGACACGCTCCGGATGTTCCCAAGTCAGTTGCGGGAGGCACCCCAAGGCATGGAGGCTGAGTGGTGGCCATGTCAGCCGAAGGACAGTTCAAACTAGCTTGCATCCCAATGATATGAACATTGAATCTTCCAATTTTAGGTAACAACTAACCCCTTCCCCTTTCTTTTCCGACCCTCTCTTCCCCGTGCCCCATGTGGACTCGTGCCTATGTAGAACATAGAACAGTACAGCACAATAATTATTACAATGCAGCACCTAATTCCCCTCTCCCCTTCCACCTACCATCCTTTAGCTTCAAAATTCATAAATCTTCACTCCTTATATCTCACACCAGTCTTTATCAAACCATCTGCGTATCAACCTCTTCCGTCCTCCCCCCCCTCTCCTTTTGGGTGTATCACCTATCCAGGCTTTGTCCTGCCCCATCTCTCTTTCAGCTTTTTTCCCCCACCACCATCAGTCTAAAGAAGGGTCCTGACCCAAAACGTCAGCTATCCATAGATGTTGCCTGATCCGCTGAGTTTCTCCAGCACTTTGTGACTTTTTTGGAAAAACCAGCATATGCAGTTCATTGTTTCTACATTGATCAATCCATCATTAATAACGGAACATGAGTTTCCACAAAGCTCTGCCAGAAAAAAAAAATCAACATTGAATCCAAACCCTACCTTGCATTTTGTTGATCCACGTTTGAACACTGGGAATGATCCATTAGGGTGCTTCTGATTAGTTGGTTGTGAGTATCCTTTACAGGAAGACAGTATACTCTCTGAATAACAACTTTCAGATTTTTCTTTCCCCATCCTGTTGCTCCTTGGCTTTCAATTACTTCAAGTAATGAATCACATACACTATTAGCTGCAAAATTATATTCAAAGTCCAACACTTGAATTGATTTCTCCTGTTGGCTTGGCTTACGTTGTGTTTTTCCTGTAGTTAGTGCAATGTCCTGTTTTGTAAAAAAAAATCAATTTGTTAAGATACATGTCTAAGGCATCATAGAGTCACACAGCATGAAAACAGGGCCTGTGCCTCAAATTGCCCAATGCCAACCAAGATCCCCCATCTACACTAATCCAACCTGCCTATGTTTGGCCCACATTCCTCTAAACCTTTCCTATCCATGTCACAGTGTAAATTGTCTTTTAAATGTTGTTATACTACCTGCCTCAACTATTTCCTCTGCCTCAACTATTTCCTCCGAATGTCACCAGAAAAAATGGCAAAATTGACACTTTCTTAAACAATTATGGAGATGGCCTTTTGGGTCCGAATTCACAGTGAGCAAACCTGTACAATGAAAGACTTTTCTCCGTGCAAGCTGCCTTTTGATCCAATGTGCATTAACGATGATTTTCATTGTCATTATGCGCATGAAATGACATTAGAGTACATTGCAAGAGGAAAATACCTGATTCCATTTTCCAGTGGGGAACAATCAAACCAGGCACAAACACATGAAAACATGCACAACATGTTTATGTGCATAATTTATTAATGCAAAACACAAATCTAATTTTTACACAAATAGTTTAGTGTTTTTATTTGAATTTCACTAATCTGGTTAGTTTGTTTTCCAGACAGCGCTCCTCCGCCCTTCGTGGCCCCCACCTTCGCTGTGTGTGTGTGTGTGTGTGTGTGTGTGCGTGTGCGTGTGCGTGTGTGTGTGTGTGTGTGTGTGTGTGTGTGTGTGTGTGTGTGTGTGCATGTGCGTGTGCGTGTGCGTGTGTGGTCTGTAGCATAATGGGAGATCACTCTCCCAGACAGCTCTCCTCCGCTCTCCATGGCCCCCACCTTCGCTGTGTGTGTGTGTGTGTGTGTGTGTGTGTGTGTGTGTGTGTGTGTGTGTGTGTGTGTGTGTGTGTGTGTGTGTGTGTGTGTGTGTGTGTGTGGTCTGTAGCTGCAGCTCGCGCTTTGGTCTATCCAGCTCGCGGTTTCAACGCGGTCGATCGATTCAGCTCGAGGCTTTCCAGGTGAGTGCCCTTGAGTGAACAAAACCTCCTGTGATCTCGTGGCGACCTTGCAGCGAGCATGGGTGGTGGGCAAGGTCTCCAGAGGTTGCTGTGGAGGTGTCCTAAGTGGGACAGGGGCTTAACTAGTACAATTTGAAGTACTCTGACAGATGCTCCCGAAAGATAGATAACTGGCAAAGTAATAAATTTAACCTCAATTTAAAGAATAACAAGCAAGACCTTTTCATCTTTGGTACACAAAAAAGCTGGAGACGTCTGAAGAAGGGTTTCGGCCCGAAACGTTGCGTTTTTCCTTCGCTCCATAGATGCTGCTGCACCCACTGAGTTTCTCCAGCTTTTTTGTGTACCGATTTTCCAGCATCTGCAGTTCCTTCTTAAACACCTTTTCATCTTTATTTGGATCAGTGTTTTAGTAGTGGGTAATGCAGTGAAAATCATTAGAAAGAATGAATTTCCGACTGCAGAATTTTTGAAATATGCCCTGCATTTTCTCATCACATTATAATACAGCTTATTTTTGACAAAGTGACTGAAATTTGGAAAATAGTGCTGAGGCAAATGGTATGATTCTTTAGAGGGTAGTCATATTTTCCCCGACAACAAAAATGACTCTAAGCCTACATTATTTATTTGTGGAGGTATTACTGGGTTTGGAGGGCAGGAGAGGACTATTAATGGAAAGCAACATCTGTCATTAAATGGAGGATAACATTAATAGATATACAAAATAACTATGTACATAGCGAATTGGTGCATACTCATTAAATTGGATTTTTTTCAGCAAAAATAATGGAAAATCCGTACTTCACCCAGATGAAGGCATAGAGTCCTGGAGCTCATTCTGGTTTGTCTGGTAAACATCCTGTCCCATCACCTCCTCCACACAGTGCAATACCCATCATTCTCCAATATTTTTTTCCCAACTCCCTTCCAAGGCTGTCCTCGCCATTTCTATTATTTCATCTACAGCTCCGCTTAATCCTCTCTTCATCTCACATCCACTTGGTTTTCATAATGTCAGAAAATTACAAAAGGGTCTACTCCATCATGCATTGGTCTCCTGCATGATAGTATATCACAAACACATGTTAAATTGACCAACCCAAATGTTGCTACAAACCAAATTAGGCCTATGGCCATAGCTTATGGCATCCTATCATCAGGCAGTATCGTCCATTTAGTTGAAGAATGCAAAATTAATGCTGAATTTTACTCCCATTAAATTTTCAGATACATTCTATGTAACTGTCATAATTCAGCAAAAGAATGGAAGAAAGAGTGCTGTGTGAAAAATAGATAAATGCTTTGTTGGTCAATTACATGATGTTCCATTAACATTAAGTATTGGAAGAAGGAACTTTATTCTTCAATTAAATGGGCAGTACTGCCCGATGATAGCATTTGGTAAATAGACTGTTTTATTTTTTTGTCACTAATACTTTATCTCTTAATGAAAATGTTTTTAAAAAAAGCAGAAATTCATGTACACTCACCTCATCTGTTGAACTATATTTCTCTCCAGCATCAGTTAGATTGAATTTCACAGCTAAAGACATTGGAGCTTTTTTGAGTATAGGTAACTTTTCAGGAGAGCGATCTTTAACTTTCGTTCCAGCAATCTTTTCTGAAAATATCTTCCGACTGAAGTATGTGCACAGAATAACAGGAGATTTTTCACCTTGTACCTCAAGCTTCTGCCTGCAAGAAATCAATTTGAAAAATTATAGTTTTCAAATTATGATATTGACTTGTCAATCGCATAGTAATTTGAAGACTATTACATTGTCAAGTAACTATTCAGTATTAAAACAATAACATGAATAAACATTATATACCAATATACTCCTACTGTTGTAGCAAAAGGCCATTTGTGATTTAAAAAAACAATTGGCCAACATTCATGCTATAGAAATGAGGCAAAGCCATGGCAACAAACTTCACAAAGCTTTTAAAATGATCCCCACCCCATCCCAGGATGGCCCGAGAGCCGTTTGCTGCTTTCTTGAACACAGACCCAATCAGTCTACTTTCGCCAAATGCTAAATCAGTTCCAACATTGAACATCTTTTTTAACTACACTTATTTTCTCTAAACAAAGGTGTGGTTACAGGAACCTGTATAGGACAAGCTATGTCTGGGCCTGTGATAAAGGTATGGAAGTCTTTCTAGTCTAAATCAGGACCCCTTACCTCACTTATTTTCCTATGTACACTTTATATGTGCTGCTTCCAGCTCTTGTATAATGAAATTAAAGGTCTCCTCAAATTTGCTGCCAATTTCCACCCTTTTCTTATACTTACATGATCAATCTTTGACATTTTCATTCCCTTTCTCAACCTCTGTCTTCATTTCAGGAAATAGTTTAACAATAGATGTCCATTATAAACAATCAGGTTGTCAGTTACCTTGCCTACATATCCACCCACCCACCCCTGGTAGCTCCATTGCTTGCAAGTAAACTGTGTTTACAGCTAGAGCTCCTTGCACTTGTTTCTTATGTTTGGGATACAATGATACCGGCCAATTTCATGCTTCACCAAAAGCACAACTTTTTTCACTGAAGCAAAATGCAAACTACTAGAGAAACTAAGATAGGAGGGGAAAGATTTAATAGGAACCTTGTGGGCAAATTTTTCCACATGGGACATTGTGGAATGTGGAACGACCAGCCCCTGCCAGATGAAGTATTGAAGTAGGTACAATAACAATATTAAAAATACATGTTTTATGTCAGGTACCTGGTTAGGAAAGGCTTAGAGGGATGAGGACCAGGCACTGGTGAATGGGACCTGTGCCTCAAATTGCCCAATGCCAACCAAGATCCTACATCTACACTAATCCAACCTGCCTATGTTTGGCCCACATTCCTCTAAACCTTTCCTATCCATGTCACAGTGTAAATTGTCTTTTAAATGTTGCTATACTACCTGCCTCAACTATTTCCTCTGGCAGCTCGTACTTTTGACATAACGGTGAAATACTAAATGCAAGGAAACATTGCAACCTACAAAATCTGTTAACTTTCTCCAGATGCTCAAAGGAATAGGGAAGATTCAAACAAGAGGACATGACTTCAGAATTAAGGGACAGAAGTTTAGGGGTAACATGAGGGGGAACTTCTTTACTCAGAGAGTGGTAGCGGTGTGGAATGAGCTTCCAGTGGAAGTGGTGGCGGCAGGTTCGTTGGTATCATTTAAGAATAAATTGGATAGGCATATGGATGAGAAGGGAATGGAGGGTTATGGTATGAGTGCAGGCAGGTGGGACTAAGGGGAAAAAAATTGTTCGGCGCGGACTTGTAGGGCCGAGATGGCCTGTTTCCGTGCTGTAATTGTTATATGGTTATATGGTTATATGGTTATATGGAATATCTGCACATGGGTGGGGGAATGAAAATGGAAAATGTTGGATAGTTGCTTTGGAATTGGATTTAATTCATTTTGTCACGCTAAATGAGCTTTAAGCTTTGTTTCAAAACTAAATCGAATGTCACCAGAAAAAATGGCAAAATTGACACTTTCTTAAACAATTAAGGAGGTGGCCTTTTGGGTCCGAATTCACAGTGAGCAAACCTGTACAATGAAAGACTTTTCTCCGTGCAAGCTGCCTTTTGATCCAATGTGCATTAACGATGATTTTCATTGTCATTATGCGCATGAAATGACATTAGAGTACATTGCAAGAGGAAAATACCTGATTCCATTTTCCAGTGGGGAACAATCAAACCAGGCACAAACACATGAAAACATGCACAACATGTTTATGTGCATAATTTATTAATGCAAAACACAAATCTAATTTCTACACAAATAGTTTAGTGTTTTTACTTGAATTTCACTAATTTGGTTAGTTTTTTTTCCAGACAGCGCTCCTCCGCTCTCCGTGGCCCCCACCTTCGCTGTGTGTGTGTGTGTGCGTGCGTGCGTGTGTGTGTGTGTGTGTGTGTGTGTGTGTGTGTGTGTGTGTGTGCGTGTGTGTGTGTGTGTGTGTGTGTGTGTGTGTGTGTGTGTGTGTGTGTGTGTGTGTGTGTGTGTGTGTGTGTGTGCGTGCGTGCGTGTGTGTGTGTGTGTGTGTGTGTGTGTGTGTGTGTGTGTGTGCATGAAAACAGGACTAGATGGAGCATCTTGGTTGACATGGACGTGTTGGACTGAAGGACGTATTTCTGCGCTGTATATGACTATATTTCTATAACTCAGCATATCTGGCAGCGTCTGTGGAAGGAGATGAACAGACGACATTTCAGGTCAAAACCCTTCACCTGGGATGTCCCAGGCTCTGTTGTTATCTCCACTCTTCCCTTCCTCACCTGACTACATCCAGCAAACCACTTCTCCTCACCTAGTTCCACCTCTCACATGCCAGCTATTGCCCAACCTACCTCATCTCTTTGCACTCATCCCTCTCAACTCCTTCAGTCTAGAGGAACAGTCTCAACGCCAAATGTCAATTGTTCATTTTCACCCCAGATGCTGCCTGACCCACTGCGTTCCTCCAGCAGTTTGATTTTTGCTCTAGATTCCATCTGCAGACAATACAATACAATACAATACAATTTTATTAGTCATTTGAACCTCACTGAGGTTCAAACGAAACGTTGTTTCTGCAGTCATACATACACACAAGAAAAAGACCCAAGACACAACACAACTTACACAAACATCCATCACAGCGCTTCTCCTCCTCGCTGTGATGGAAGGCAAAAACTTATCTCTCCCCTGCACTCCCCATCCCGATGTCAAAGTCAAAGCCCCCGGCGGGCGATGGTAATTGTCTCGCGACCAATAAAGCCACGCCGGGTGATGCAAGGCCGCGCTCCAGGTCTTGTTGGAGCCCCCGGCGGGCGCAAGCAAAGTCCCACAGCCATTGTCCAAGCCGCGCGGGGCGGTGATGTAAGGCCCCGCTCCAGGCACTCCTTGACCCCGCAACTCGGGCGGGTAAAGTCGCCGTTGCGGAAGCCCCGAAAAGCGGTCTCCCAGCAGGGACCCGCGGGCTCTCGGTGTTCCTGTCTGCCAGACCTGCGGTTGGAGCCTCCGAATCTCCGGGGGTCGGGTCACAGCAGCGCGCCACCACCGCTTGTGTTTCACATCTATCTATATTACTAAAAGTCTGTTCTTGACCGGTTTTGGCCTTCTGTGCTGCGATTTCCGAGAGAACGCCGCCACCTACGGCCGTCATTTTTGGCCACCTTGCTCAGAGCCCCCCTCCGCCGTATATGTGTGCCGAGGATTTTTCCCGTCGATGAAAAATTACAGAGGTATTAATGTTTTTACAAAATTCCCCATTCTCTCTGCTGCCCCTGCTGGCGGCAGGGGGGAGGGACTATAAAACCAGGAAGTGGTGTGCCTCACAGTCTCTTCAAGACGGAGGAAGGCAGAGGGTCACGTTTCTCTGAGCTGTGAATAACACTGAACACATGTCTGCTCAAATGTAAGTGGCCTTAGTGGTTCTAAAACGCTTGCAGAATGTGTCTATTGGTTCTAAAATGTTTGCAAAAAGTGTCTATTGGTTCTAAAATGTTTGCAAAAAAGTGTCTCTTTTGGTTCTACAATGCTTGCAGAATGTGTCTTTTTTGGCTCTAAAATGTTTTTTAGGTTCTCCCCCCCCCCCCTCTCCTCTCCCCCCCCCTCTCCCCCACACTTTCCTCTCCTCTCCCCCCCTCTCCTCTCCCCCCTCTCCCCTCCTCTCCCCCCCTCTCCTCTCCCCCCTCTCCTCTCCCCGCCCTCTCCTCTCCCCGCCCTCTCCTCTCCCCGCCCTCATCCTCTCCCGCCCTCTCCTCTCCCCCCTCTCCTCTCCCCTCTCCTCCCCCCACCCCTTTCCCCCCTCTCCCCTCCTCTCCTCTCCCCACCTCACCCCTCCTCTCCCCCCCTCTCCTCTCCCCATCTCCTCTCCCCCATCTCCTCTCCCCCCCCCCCTCTCCTCCCCCCCTCTCCCTCTCCTCCCCCCCCCCTCTCCTCCCCCTCCCTCTCCTCCCCCCTCTCCTCTCCCCCCCCTCTCCTCTCCCCCCCTCGCCCCCTTTCTCTCTCCCCTCTGTTTCTCCCCTCCTCACCATTCCTCCCCTAAACCCCTCCCCTCCCCTCCACACCCCCTACCCTCCACCCTACCCCCCTCCCTGCTCCCCACCCCTCCCTTCTCACCCCCCTCTCCTCTCCCCGCCCTCTCCTCCCCCCCTTTCCTCTCCTCTCCCCCCCTCTCCTCTCCTTGGGGGCTATGCGTCAGTAGATAGGGTGTTTATGGGGTAAAATGAGCAAATTAATAATATTAATATAATATCAAGGGGGGTAATTAGCGTGAGTGCTGGGGGGGGCGGGGGTAGTTAGTGTGTGTGATGCTGCATGCCGCCTCCCCACCCCACAACCGCACGTTGGGGGAACAGACCCAATGGGTCTGCACTTGGTCTAGTCTTTTACTATAATTTAAGCTTCATTTTTTTAGTGCCATCAATAAGCACTCCTTTGTTCATTGCTACTTACTTATGAATGGTCTTACACCGCAATCCTGTTTTCTCCCCATTGCAAAGCAATCAATTGTATTTGACCTGCAGATTCACACTATTTTACATTGCATGCTGAAGTTTGTCTTTTCATGAATTCTTGCTGTCAAATGCAGTGGCTGTAATTGCCTAGTTTAGGGTATTACTGAGGCAGGAGGCATACTGCTTGTGTTATTTTTTGTTACCAAATCCCCCAACTTCAATCTGATCAAATCAGCATATCATTAAAAAGGATGTCAATTATTAAAATAGATACTTTAACTGCCATAGTTCAAACATTATACTGCACATATAAAGAAAACATCTAATAAATAAATCACATTAGTTATGCGTTGCAATCTGTGGAGACGCTTTGTGACTTCATACGGTACTTTGAAAATAACGTTAGCAAAGCATGACATCAATTAAGATTCTTACGAATTAAATAAGCACACTATGTGAAAACTAAGAACTACACTTTACAATCTGCCATCAGACTTCCACATAATTGTTACATTTGATGCAAAAATCAATACAATGATAAAATCAATACAACTTCCACTCAAATTGAAACTCTTGTCATTTAAGTGGCTCATAAAATTATAGTATAATGTAGGTCTTGTTTCAGTATTGTTCTCACTGAGGTACACAAAAATGCTGGAGAAACTCAGCGGGTGCAGCAGCATCTATGAAACGAAGGAAATAGGCAATGTTTCGGGCCGAAACCCTTCTTCAGACTGATGGGGGGTGGGGGGATGGGGCGGGGAGAAGAAAGGAAAAAAGAGGAGGAGGAGCCCGAAGGCTGAGGGATGGGAGGAGACAGCCCGACGGCTGAGGAAGGGGAGGAGACAGCAAGGGCTAACAAAATTGGGAGAATTCAATGTTCATGCCCCCAGGATGCAGACTCCCTTGTGAATTCTTCCCTTCCCTCCCGTACTACCCCCTCCCGGGGCACTTTCCCTTGCAACCGCAAGAGATGCAACACTTGTCCCTTTACCTCCCCGCTCGACTCCATTCAATGACCCAAGCAGTCGTTCCAGGTGCGACAGAGGTTCACCTGCATCTCCTCCAACATCCATTGCATCCGCTGCTCTAGATGTCAGCTGATCTACATCGGTGAGGCCAAGCGGAGGCTTGGCGATCGTTTCGCCGAACACCTCTGCTCGGTCCGCAATAACCAACCTGACCTCCCGGTTAACATCTCTGTCCTGGGTCTCCTCGATGGCCAGAGCGAGCAACACCGGAAATTGGAGGAACAGCACCTCATTTCCGCTTGGGGAGTCTGCATCCTGGGGGCATGAACATTGAATTCTCCCAATTTTGTTAGCCCTTGCTGTCTCCTCCCCTTCCTCAGCCCTCGGGCTGTCTCCTCCCAGCCCTCAGCCCTCCTCCTCCTTTTTCCTTTCTACTCCCCGCCCCCCCCCCCCCACTCCTCATCTGTCTGAAGAAGGGTTTTGGCCCGAAACGTTGCCTATTTCCTCCGCTCCATAGATGCTGCTGCACCCACTGAGTTTCTCCAGCATTTTTGTGTACCTTCGAATTTCCAGCATCTGCAGTTCCTTCTTAAACACTTTGTTCTCACTGAGGATTTTCAGCATCTTTCAAGGGGGGTAGAGGGAAGAGGGGGGAGAGGGGGGGAGGAAGGAGAGGAGAAGGAGCGAGGGGGGTGTAGGAGGAGAGGGGGGAGAGAGAGAGGGAGAGAGGAGGGGAGAGAGAGAGGATGGGAGAGAGAGGAGGGGAGAGAGAGAGGAGGGGGAGAGAGGAGGAGGAGTGGGATAGAGAGAGAGGGGGGGGAGAGAGAGGGGGAGGAGAGGGGGATGGGGGGAGGGGGAGGGGAGAGAGGAGCTTGGAGAGAGTGAGGAGCGGGGGAGTGAGGGGAGGGCAGAGGGGGAGAGAGAGGAAGGGGGAGAAGGGGAGGGGGAGAGAGAGAGAGGAGGGGTGGGGCGGCAGCTCGCAGGGGGTCGGCAGATCGCGGGGGGGATGTCACTCGCAGCGCGGATGCAGCACGCAGAGCCATTGTGACATCATCAGCCAAACCCGCTCGGTTGTATTTTCAAAGACATTTCAGATTTGTGAACATTTTTATTAATAACTCAAGAAATAAAGCGCAACATTTTCAGGTAAGCCGATTTTTGACTCGAAGGGGTAAATCTCTACCAGATTATGTAAAAATGGTCCCGTTAGCGCGTTGTTTCTTCGAGTAGATGTGATCACACAAACAAATAAATATACACACATTCACATCCAAGATCAGAGTTTTACAGTTATATTAGGATAAGGATGAGTGTATTCTCAGTGGAACATAGGAGGTAGCGATGACATCATAGGTTTACAAAATTTTGAGGGGATCAACAGGATGAATTAGGTTTAATTTATCTATCACCAGCTCCATAATTATTAGCTGTTTCATATTATTACAATATTGAAACATCTGTGGCTGAGGGGAGACTTGATAGAAGTATAGAAAATTATGAAAGGCACAGACAATCAAGTCTGAAGAATGGTCTCGACCCAAAACTTCACCCATTCCTTCTCTTCAGAGATGCTGCCTGTTCTATTGAGTAACTCCAGCATTTTGTGCTACCATAGACAATCAAAACCTTTTTTCCCAGGGTGGAAAAGGCATAGCTATAAGGTGAGAGGACGAAAGTTTAATGGAGATGCGCAGGGCAAGTTTTTTTACACAAAGGATAGTGGGAGCCTGGAGTGCATTGCCAGGGTGGTGATGGAGATAGATACAATGTTTAAGAAAGATACAATAGTGACATTTAAGAAGAATTTGGATAGGCACATGGAAGTGAAAGGAATAGAGGGATATGGATCATGTGCAGGCAGATGAGATCAGTTCAGCTAAGCATTATGTTTGGCACAAACATTGTGGAACGGCGGGCCCATTTCTGTGCTGTACTGTTCTATGTTCTATGAAGCACATTCGTTACTTACTAATTGTTTAAAATTGAATGTGTCAGTGATTTTGAGGAAGGACATTCTTTGTTATTCTCTTAATTTGAGGAAGGACATTCTTGCTATTGATGGGGTGCAGCGTAGGTTTACAAGGTGAGAGAATGGAGCAGCTGGGCTTGTACACTCTGGAGTTTAGAAGGATGAGAGGGTATCTCATTGAAACAAATAAGATTGTTAAGGGTTTGGACACGTTAGAGGCAGGAAACATGTTCCCGATGTTGGGGGAGCCAGGGGCCAGAGTTTAAGAATAAGGAGTAAGCCATTTAGAACGGAGACGAGGAAACACTTTTTCTCACAGAGAGTGGTGAGTCTGTGGAATTCTCTGCCTCAGAGGGCAGTGGAGGCGGGTTCTCTGGATGCTTTCAAGAGAGAGCTAGATAGGGCTCTTAAAAATAGCGGAGTCAGGGGATAATGGGCTAAGGCAGGATTGGGGCTGATCAGCCATGATCACATTGAATGGCGGTGCTGGCTCAAAGGGCCGAATGGCCTATTCCTGCACCTACTGTCTATTGATTTTATATATGTAACTTGATGTTTTATCCAGCTCACTATAGGGTGGAGTGGGGGTGTGAGCATTTGTAATCTTTAAAATTGTATGGAATTTTTAAAATAAGATTGTCTTTAATCCATTTTAAAATTTGGCCTTTCTAATCAGTTCTTATCTCCGAAACAATTGTTGTTATTTATCTGCTTATCAGAAAATGTGGTCACTGGACCAATATATATTATCAATCTCTGATTTCCCCTGGAAAGGTTTTGCTGAATCACCTCTGAACAGCTGCAGCCTTCGACTTAAAAGTTGACAGTCCCGATCAACAAATGTCAAGGAGGACATACCCCAACTCAAAAATAAAAGGTCCTGGGAGCAAACAAAATCTCTGCTGAAATCCTAATGGGCCTGTCCCACTTTTTAGGCGAGTGCAGGAGACTGCGCTCGACACATGGTCGCCACATGTTCGCTGATGGTCTCTGGTGAATCTTTTCATGGTCGCGAGGAGTTCTCAAATTCTGGGAACTACATGTTGAAAAATTTTCTGCGACCAAAAATACGTCGCCATAGAGAAAATCGATAATCCTGTAGTCGTAGGTGCAGTTGTAATGGGGTCACCATGTAGATATGGGTAGTCGAGGTAGTCGTAGGTAGCTTTAGTTAATCGCCTTTGCTGACCTTCATTTTCATTGGCTCATTGGGGGGGAAAAAACGGAAGCACGAGTTTTCAGAACCAAGGATAACAGACCGGTAATGTAAGATGTCCGCCGAACTTCACAGCTGTGTATCTCTGGCTTATTAAAAGTTGTCTGGCTTCTTAAAAGTGTCTCCACTCCTTCTCCCCCCTTCCCAACCCCTCTCCCCTCTTTTAAAGGACTTACTGTACACTGTGCTAGCCTTCTTAATTACAGCGACAACCTTCCTGTTCATCGCGGTGTGTGTCTGTATCACCTTGGCTTTGTACCGTGTGAATTTCAGACAGCGTTCCCCCGCTTGCCATGGCCCCCACCTTTGCGATGTGTTTGTGTGTGTGTGTGTGTGTTACACTCTGACACTCGCCGTTCCAGTTCCCAGTTTTCAGGCGAGTGCCGACAACGTGACAGTCGCCGGCAGTCCACTGAAAAATCGCCTAACAGGGACAGGCCCATAAGACTTTTTGGCAAAGAGTCAGAAATCTCCTGCCTCCATCTGAGAAGAGAAGGATATACCGGGGCCCCTTAGAGGTGTGGTAAACATGACCAACTTCAAGAGAGAAGGCAACATAGATTGTGCTAAGCAGAGCCTATGACTTAGGAGAATTTTGGACAGAGATACATTGAAGGAACGCTGATATATTTCCAAGTCAGGATCGTATGCAACATGGGAGGAATTGTGCTGATGGTGGTAAAAAAGCATCTGTATCTTGCTGACTTGTACAAGTTCTTCAATGGCAAAAGCAATCTACAAGCCAAACATTTAAGACACCACTCCACCATACATAAAATGGGGATGAATTCATCATCGTGGACAAGGAGACAGTCAGCTCTCACTCAACGAAAAGCATCATTCCTTTTCAACTGTGACTCTATCTTTGACGCCACCCAACAGCTACCTATTTGACCCAGCTTTGTGGCCTCTCCTGACCGACTAGAAACCGAGAAGGCCACATCCTAAATCAAAAACAATAAGGTCTCAAACATAGACGACAACCCTGTCTCCAGAGATGAGACAGGGTTTTCTGTCTAACCCTGCTGAAACTGTACATAACCATGAAGAGCTTCAGCCACAATTCCACAATCTTGTCTGGGAAGAGGATATATCAAGAGACTTCACACATTGTGACGACACCTTCAGGGAAGGAGACAAATCCCACAACGGCAACTTCAGAGGACGGTACATGAAGAGACCCTGAAAAGTGTGCTCCATTTCCCAGATGTTGGAAGCTACCTCATGGTAAAGGCAGCCATCAATGACAACATTTGCCACTGGTTTCAATAATTCAGTAGATTTAAGAATAGGTTATTTAAAGATCATAAAACTCAGCAGCAACATAGCAATCCCTTCTCTCCCACATCTTTCTGACACCTGCATAATCCATAGCTAGCATCTCAAACTGGAAACTGAAGAATGCCGCCAATGCTATGTCCTGAAAATCTTACAAATTCACATGAAGGATAAACATACCAATCTCACCGTCCTATCCCAAGCCAACATCTCCAGCATCAAGGTCCCATTGAATTTTACCAGGGTAATTTGTGCTGGCATACCTGACACCGGACTCCTGAAATAGGCACTATTCCTTCTGACCGACATCCACTATAAACCCACTGACTCCCATGACTATCTAGACTACACTTCTTCCCACCCTGCTTCCTGAAAGGACTCCATCCCCTACTCCCAATTCCTCCGTCTACGCCGCATCTGCTCCCAGGATGAGGTGTTCCACACCAGGGAATCGGAAATGTCCTCATTCTTCAGGGAATGGGGGTTCCCCTCCCCTACTATAGATGAGGCTCTCACCAGGGTCTCTTCAATACCCCGCAACACTGCTCTCTCACCCCATCCCCCCACTCGGAACAAGGGCAGTCCCCCTAATCTTCCACCCCACTAGCCGCCACATACAACAAATAGTCCTCCATCATTTTCGCCACCTCCAACGTCACCCCACCACTCGCCACATCTTCCCATCTCCCCCCGTCTGCTTACCACAAAGACCGCTCCCTCCATAACTCCCTGGTCAATTCTGCCCTTCCCACCCGCACCACCCCCTCCCCGGGCACTTTCCCTTGCAACCTCAGGAGATGCTACACTTGTCGCTTTACCTCCCCCCTTGACTCCATTCAAGGACCCAAGCAGTCGTTCCAGGTGCGACAGAGGTTCACCTGCACCTCCTCCAACCTCATCTATTGCATCCGCTGCTCATGATGTCAGCTGATCTACATCGGTGAGACCAAGCGTAGGCTTGGCGATCGCTTCGCCCAACACCTCCGCTCGGTCCGCATTAACCAACCTGATCTCCCTGTGGCTCAGCACTTCAACTCCCCCTTCCATTCCGAATCCGACCTTTCTGTCCTGGGCCTCCTCCATGGCCAGAGTGAGCACCACCAGAAACTGGAGGAGCAGCACCTCATATTCCGCTTGGGCAGTCTGCACCCCAGTGGCTTGAACATTTACTTCTCCAATTTCTGGTAGCCCTTGCTGTCTCCACCGCTTCCCAGCTCTCCCTCAGCCCTCTGGCTCCTCCTCTTCCTTTCTTCTTCCCGCACCCCCCCAGCCTGCATCGGTCTGAAGAAGGGTTTTGGCCCGAAAAGTTGCCTATTTCCTTCGCTCCATAGATGCTGCCGCACCCGCTGAGTTTCTCCAGCACTTTTGTCTACCTACTATTCCTCATGCTGTTGTGGTAGGAGATTACCCTGCAGGCAGAGAAAACCACCTAAAAATGTCCTCAATTGTCGGCACGGTGGCACAGCGATAAGAGTTGCTGCCTTACAGCGCCTAGAGCCCCAGGTCCCGGATTCGATCCAGACTGCAGGTGCTATCTGTATAGAGTTTGTCCTTATCCCCGTGATCTGCGTGAGTTTTCTCCGAGATCTTCGATTTCCTCCCACACTCCAAAGACATACAGGTGCAAAAAATAATGCATATAGTGGGGCGAAGGGCCTGTTTCTGCGCTGTATCTCTAAACTAAACTAAACAAAATATTTCCTTGAAGAAGTACAATAATACTCTGCCTTCTGAGAACATCTATCACATCTACTCAAAATGTAAAAGCACTGCTTTGGATGATATTGAGAGAAGCTTTGAGGCACATTTAAGAAACACAAAGAAGCCTTGCATAAGTAGAAGCAGGAATGGATCTCCTTACTGCTCGCCCACTAGATCTGTATGTCCCCCACTGGCCAACTTTGGAAGAGTCCACTGTTCCTACATTGCAATCATCAGTCACCTTAGGACCCGTAAAACTGAAATAAGAAGCAAGTTATGAGTGACCCTAAATGACTAGCTACGAAGAAACCTAAATTTAAAACTAATGACTGAACTGCACAAATGTCTTTGAATCACTTCCCTCTGGAAGGCCACTCCAGACTGACAAAGCTGCCACAGCCTGACACAAAAACAGCTTTTTTCCACAAGTAGTAGCTTTACTCAATAACCAAAAATCTGTAGCCTCCTTTTGCTCTGGTATTTTATTAAAATCACATGTTTAATCAATAACTAGACTAAGTGGGTCCCATATTCACACGGGAGGGCTGGTCCCCCAACGCAATATTCCACCTCTCCACCAATTCCAATATTGGTGGCCAGTGGGCGTGGGGGGGGGGCTTTCTGGAGCGCTAGTATGGGTGTTGTGGGCCAAAGGGACGGGTTTCTAGAGGGCTAGTATGGACATTGTGGGCCGAATGGATTATTGGGCTGGCAGCTCAGTCACTCAGGCCTGGTGGGCTGGCAGCTCAGTCACTCAGGCCTGGTGGGCTGGCAGCTCAGTCACTCAGGCCTGGTGGGCTGGCAGCTCGGTCACTCAGGGCTGGTGGGCTGGCAGCTCAATCACTCAGGGCTGGTGGGCCTGCAGCTCAGTCACTCAGGGCTGGTGGGCTGGCAGCTCAGTCACTCAGGGCTGGTGGGCTGGCAGCTCAGTCACTCAAGGCTGGTGGGCTGGCAGCTCAGTCACTCAGGGCTGGTGGACTGGCAGCTCAGTCACTCAGGGCTGGTGGGCTGGCAGCTCAGTCACTCAGGGCTGGTGGGCTGGCAGTTCAGACAGCTATTCCTTGAAATTCCATTTCAAGCAGAGTGCATGCCACCAAACTCAATTTCATAGCATTTCAGGCAGAGTGCAAGCCACCAAACTCAATTTCATAGCATTTCAGACAGAGCACAGGCCACCAAACTCAATTTCATAGCATTTCAAGCAAATTTACATGATGAACAGATCCATCCAAGCCTGCAAAAAATTGCAGGGAATTGTGATGGAGCCCAGACCATCAAATAAACTAACCTTCCTTCTTTCAACTCCATTTAAACCGCACGCTACCTCGGCAAGGTCACCAGCATAATCAAGGATGAGTCACACTCCGGCCATGCCCTCTTCTCTCCGCTCCCATTATGTAAGACGTAAAATAGTGTGAAAATATATTCAAATAACTGTACATCATCAGGGCTGCCAACATTGGGTGAGAGTTGGCAGTGAGAAATTGCGAGAGACCATGCCCGAGGGAGCGTAGCGACCGAGGGGGAAGGGGGAGGGTGTGGGATTGGTGTCCCCCCCTCCCATGGTACAAAGCTTTTGCATTTTTCAGCTTGAAATTATGCAATCTGGTGCATACTGTAGCGAGTCTTTTAACTAACACTTGAATGCAATATTTATGCTTTAAATCGGATTAGCTGTGAATAAGGTTAGGCTAAGTTACATTCCTAATTACATTTCACTGTAGAGCCAGGCTCTGATCAACCGGTGCAACACATGAATGATCTTAGTGTATTAATATATGGAAATCAGATTATAATCAAACACGGCACATGTTAACCAACCTGGGTCTCACTGCACACCTGGTACTACTCATGACCCTGACTCCAGCTGCATACTTTCTCTCATTCCTGACCCTGAGTCCAGCCTTACACCTGGCTCCGTATTCTACCCTGATCATAGCTGCTTACCTGTTTAGGTTCCCAGTGCTGAACACTACCATTGTCCCAGCTTTGACTGCACACCTAGTACTATTCCAGAACTTGACTCTGGATGCACACTTGGTCTTGCTCCTAGCCCCTCTGCACTGGCAATATATCTGGCCCACACATAAAGCCCCATATCTGACCTCCTGGACTTAACCTATTACATTCAAGTCCACAGGTGCTTATCTAATGCAGTAATCTTTTATGAGGCACTTCACGACCAAATTTTGTATAACAAAGTTTGCTACATTCATTGGCTTCCTTGTTGTCTAACATGCTGGTTACTTTGTCAAAGAAGTCATCAATTGGTTGAACACAATTTCTCATCCATAAAATTACACTCACTCAGCTGTTTAGTATTCTGTTACCATTTCCTTCATTTTCCGAACAAACTGTCCTGAAGTCATTTTCACCCCCAATATTTTCAGTATTTTGCTGTCTTCCTCTCAGCTGGGACTTTTCCGAAATGCAAAGTCCAATAACAATATATATTTAAGCAATAATATTCTATTTAATGTGATCTTGAGAGTACATAATATTTTCTGTGGTATTCATAACACAACAATGATAAAAAGCTCTTTGTTTTGATTGCACCTACCAACATGCATACATTATTATATTACAGTCAATATGTACCGAGGGAAACATTTTGTTCCAATGCTCCCCATTCCCAATTACTTTTACATTGTAGTGATTGAAATCCAAGTGAAGTTTAAAGAGCATCAGAAAAATAAAACCTCCGGAATGGATGATATTCATTACGTGGTTGGTTGGAGTCAGTATCAGCACAATTTCTATTCAACCTGTCAAAGGAATTTGATGGGGGGGGGGGTTTAGAAATAGTTAGTGAGTTAAACAAACATAATAGTTGAGTGGCAAATGACAATAGTGCTACCTTCCCAATATTTAACTGAAGGAAATAATGGGTTATCGGGGCTGATTGTTGTTACAGACAGCCTGACACCTTGCATGTCATTTTAATATTACACTTATCCCACCCCCCTGGATATTGTGGATGAATAAATTAAGGTTTCGTCAACTAATTACAAATCAGGTTAATTCCAAATCAATAACATTAGCCAACTCCGAAACACGAAGTGCTGAGCATTGGGATCCGGACATCACCGAAAACTGGCCTCAGTTCCCCGCTCACATCTGGCAGTGTTCTCCGTCTGAACCAGGGCCCATAGAGCGTTTTAGAAAGCGGGGGGGCTGAGCGATCACTGGTCTTGGGGGTACCCGCCGAGGGTGGAGTAACCGAGTTGGGGGAGGTAGGGACTTTTTGAAATTTGATGTATTAAAATCATGTTTTAGTGCATTGTAGAAGTATGATTTCAATGTTTTTTGTTTGAACTTTTTTTAAGAGGTAACTTTAAGGGGTAACTTTTTCCACACAAAGGGTGTTGGGTGTATGGAACAAGCTGCCAGAGGAGGTAGTTGAGGCAGGGACTATCCCAACATTTAAGAAACAGTTATACTGATACATGGATAGGACAGGTTTGGAGGGATATGGACCAAAAGCAGGTAGTGTAGCTGGGACATGTTGGCGGGTGTGGGCAAGTTGGTCCGAAGGGCCTGTTTTCACACTGTATCACTCTAAGTCTACATTATAACTCCACCATGCATGAATGCTTCAAAATCAAAAGAGCTAAATGTAACTCTCTCTTGAAAATGTCCAGTGAATTGGCCTCCACTGCCTTCTGTGGCAGAGAATTCCACAGATTCACAACTCTCTGGGTGAAAAAAGTTTGTTCTCATCTCAGTCCTAAATGGCCTACCCCGTATTCTTAAACTGTGACCCCTGGTTCTGGACTCCCTCAACATGGGGAACATTTTTCCTGCAGTTACAGTGAGTGAAAATCTAGCAGGCAAGCAGGATGCTTCCTCCAACCACCCCCATTTGAAGGCCACTATCTTCCACTGCTTCTACCCAGTGCTTGGTACCTACTTCCAGCAGCCATTGGTTGTCCTTCAGGATGCACCGAGCTGCAGACTGGTCCATGCCGGTCACCAGGGCTAATTGGGCGCAGAGACTCTCCCGGCAGCGGCGCAACGCTTCCGACACCTCCAATGGCTCGGGACTCTTGCACTGAGGTTGCTCCATGGCCGGAGCTGCAGCGAGCGACTCGCCAGCCCAGCAAACACTCGCCAGCCCTGGCTCCCCATCCGCATCTGCCGCCGCCACTACTTCGGCTTCCATCCCTCCCTCCGCCCCGGCTCTCCAACACCCACGACCACGTTGCTCAGAGCACAGCAGCGCCTTGTCCAAAGCCGGAGACATTGAAACATGTCTAGCCAAAAAAGTAGGCCCCCCCCCCCCAGCCCCACGGCCCATGTACCTCTCTCCTGCTGCTCGCCGGCCTTGCTCATGTCAGCCTTAAATCCTTCCCACAAATCCTTAAATTCCGACTGCTGCCGGGAGCAGATCATGGCCTTACTCGCTGCGCTGGGTGACACTCATTCACTGCCCGGTCCATATCTTTCAATGTAAATTTGCATGGGGAAATGGTTTGGAGGCGTGTGATGGTTCGTTCGGTCAAGTTAAACTAACAGAGAATAAGAATGCTGCTGCCTTGTCAACAGACGTGCACACAAGCAGTTGATGTTAGTTTTGAAATTCTCGTTGATCACAGAATTTCTCACGACAGAGCGTGAGAAATTTGTGATCAGCATGAGAGTGTAAGAATGGGCAAAATGCGTGATTCTCACGCTCAATGCGTGAGAGTTGGCAGCTCTGCATCATACATGATTTTCTTTTCATAAAACCACATTGTTTGGATGGGCCTATTACTACAATTTTAATGGTGGGTTGTAGAATTATACCCAAAAGACTTGTTTAGATATCATTCTGTTTGGCCTTTCTAAAATAGCAAAGTGCAATATGTTCAGGAATCTGGGGAATTTATCATTCTTGGTTCTTGGCTGCTTGGTCCACGAAAATATTCCAAATGGAATTTAAACTGGAGGTGGTACCCCATCTCCCCCCTCCCCCACACCTCTCTCCCCCTCCCCTCTCTCCTCCCCTCCCCCACCCCTCTCTCCTCCCGCTTTCCATCTCCCTCCTCACCCCTCTCCCTCTCCCCCCCATCCCTCCCTCCCCCACCCCCTTCCCTCTCTACCCCACCCCCTCCCTCTCTCCCTCCGCCCCCTTCCCCCTCTGTCCCTCTTCCACCACTCCCCCTACCCCTCCCTCCCCACTCTTCCACTTCTCTCCCACTTACCCCACCCCTCTCCCTCTCCCTCCCCACCCCTCCCTTCCGCCTCCCTCCCCCCACCCCTTCCCCTCTGCCCCTCTTCCACCACTCCCCCTACCCCTCCCTCGCTACCCACTCTTCCACTTCTCTCCCACCCTCCCCCTCCCCACTCTCTCCCCCACCCCTCTCCCCCTCCCTCCACACTCTTCCCCCTCCCTCCCCTACCCCATCTCCCTCCCTCCCCATCCCTCCCCCACACCTCTCTCCCCCATCCCTCTCTCATCCCGTACCCCACCCCTCTCTCCTCCACCTCTCCATCTCCCTCTCCTCACACCCTCCCTCTCCCTGCCTGCAGTCGTACACAATAATAATAAATAACAAAACATACAATAAACACAAATTAACATCCACCAGTGAGTTTAATCAATTTAATATATTTAATCAATTTAATTTAAAGAGCTTACTGTGCTTGATCAGAAACGTATTAAATCTTTTTCTCCCTTTAGAGGTGCTACCTGAGCTGCTTAGTATTTCCAGCACTCTATCTTAACCAGATATTCAGTGTCTGCAATCCTTTTCTTCTCCAGCTAGAATCCCAAAATAGCAGCACTGTCTTTTCCCCTCCCTCTCTCCTTTTCTACTTTCATTGTTCCGTTTACACCTCCTCTGGACATAACATTGGTGATCAATAAGCTTGCACCGCCCTTTCACAGTTGGGCCTGTCACCACTTGTGTCTTGTGCTTCCTTTTGTTCTCACCAACCCCCTTTCCTCTGCTCTTCTTAGTGCTACTGAAAGGTCATTGACCTGAAACATTACCTCTGTTTCTTGGTTTCTAAAAATGCTGCCCTACTTGCTTTTGCCTGCTTTCTGTTTTTTATCTTGTAAATTTTTCTGTCATTGTCTCTCTGGGACCCGCATGTATTTCTGCTGCTCCCTTTCTTTTCCCATCAATGTATAAACTCAAAATTGTCAAAAAATATCCCTTGTAAACATACATTGCTACCCTATCTCCCGCACTAATATTTTTGCCACATCATTCTTCTGTACCTCAGGTTTACTTTCTTTTTTCAATATTATAAACCTACTTTTTTAATCTAATGTTATCCTAATCCTTCATTGATAGCCTCCTTTTTTTCACCATGATCTCTTGTCAATGCAATGTAAAATCATTTATTTATGGGAATAATACAGAAGGTGCAGGATCAGTTCATTCCAAAGAGGAAGAAAGATTCCAAGGGGAGTAAGGGGTTGAATGTGGCTGACAAAGGAAGTCAAGGACAGTTTAAAAATAAAAGATGAGTGGGAAGCCAGAGGATTGGGAAACCTTTAAAGAGCAACAGAAGATAACTAAAAAGGCAATACAGGGAGAAAAGATTAGGTACAGCTAGCAAAGCTAGCAAAGAATATAAAGGAAGATAGTAAAAGCTTCTTTCGGTATGTGAAGAGGAAAAAATTAGTTAAGACCAAAGCTGGACCCTTGAAGACTGAAACAGGTGAATTTATTATGGGGAACAAGCAAATGGCAGACGAGTTGAACAGGTACTTTGGATCCGTCTTCACTAAAGAAGACACAAACAATTTCCCTGATGTACTAGTGGCCAGAGGATCGAAGGTGATGGATGAACTGAAGGAAATTCACATTAGGCAGGAAATGGTGTCGGGTAGACTGATGGGACTGAAGGATGATAAACCCCCAGGGCCTGAAGGTCTGCAACCCAGGGTAATTAAGGAAGTGGCTCTAGAAATCGTGGACGCATTGGTGATCATTTTCTAATGTTCTATAGATTCAGGCTCAGTTCCTGTGGATTGGAGTAGCTAATGTTATCCCACTTTTTAAGAAGGGCGGGAGAGAGAAAACAGGGAATTATAGACCAGTTAACCTAACTGGTTGGGGAAGGTGCTAGAGTCAATTGTAAAAGATGAAATAGCGCACATTTGGATAGCAGTAACAGGATGGGTCCGTGTCAGCATGGATTTACAAAGGGCATGCTTGATTAATCTTCTGCAATTTTTTGAGGATGTAACTAGGAAAATGGACAAGTGAGAGCCAGTGAATGTGGTGTACCTGGACTTTCAGAAAGCATTTGATCAGGTCCCACATAGGAGATTAATGGGGAAAATTAGAGCACATGGTATTGGGGAAGGGTACTGACATGGATAGAAAATTGGTTGGCAGACAGGAACCAAAGAGGAGGGATTAGCGAGTCCTTTTCAGAATGGCAGGCAGTGACTAGTGGGGTACTGCAAGGCTCGGTGCTGTGACCGCAGCTATCTATATTACTAAATCTCTGATCTTGACCGCTTTTGGCCCACTGTGCTGCGATTTCCGAGAGAACGCCGCCACCTGCGGCTGTCATTTTTGGCCACCTCGCTCAGAGCCCCCCTCCGCCATATGAGTGCTTAGGATTTTTTCCGTCGATGAAAAATGAGAGAGATATAAATGTTTTTACAAAATTCCTCATTCTTTCTGCTGCCCCCGCTGGCGGCAGGGGGAGTGACTATAAAACCAGGAAGTGTCGTGCCTCATTCAATCTCTGCCAGACCAGGAAGCGAGAAGGTCACAGCTCTCTGAGCTGCGAATAACACTGAACGCACGTCTACTGCACGGTGAGTCCCCTCGATGCGGCTGTAAAGTGGCTGCAGCCCTTTTTAACAAGTTTGTGTTCATAAAATGAATTTTGGTTGTCGGGTGTCTGCAGTCCAATTGTTTGCGTCACCTTTTTTAACAAGTTTGTGTTCACAAAATGAATTTTGGTTGTCGGGTGTCTGCAGCCCAATTGTTTGCCTCGCCTTTTTTAACAAGTTCGTGTTCACAAAATGAATTTTGGTTGTCGGATGTCTGCAGCCCAATTGTTTGCCTCGCCTTTTTTTTAACAAGTTTGTGTTCACAAGATGAATTTAGGTTGTCGGGTGTCTGCAGCCCAATTGTTTGCCTCACCTTTTTTAACAAGTTTGTGTTTACAAAATGAATTTTGGTTGTCGGGTAGCTGCAGCCCAATTGTTTGCCTTGGCTTGGCTTTTACTATCGTTGCAACAGTTGGATGCCTGCCCAAGCATCCATACGGCGCACACTGTCTATACTTGCCCTCTGGAAACCAGTACCTTCAGCCCGCAACACCCATACTAGCACAACAGACAGCCTCCCCCCCTCCGGCGAGCAGTATTGGAATTGGTGGAGGGGTGGAATATTGCGTTGGTGACCAGCCCTCCCGTGTGATGCTGGGACCCAACGGGTCCCACTTAGTCTAGTTTACAATATAAATCAATGATTTAGATGAAGGAATTCAAAGTAACATTATCAAATTTGCAGATGACACAAAGCTGGGTGGCAGTATGAACTGTGAGGAGGATGCTATGAGGGTGCAAGGTGACTTGGACAGGTTGAGTGAGTGGGCAGATGCATGGCAGATGCAGTTTACTGTGGATAAATGTGAGGTTATCCACTTTGGTGGCAAAAACAGGAAGGCAGATTATTATCTGAATGGTATCAAGTTGCGAAAAGGGGAAGTACAAAGAGATCTGGGGGTCCTTGTTCATCACTCACTGAAAGTAAGCATGCAGGTACAGCAGGCAGTGAAGAAAGCCTTGGCATGTTGGCCTTCATAACAAGAGGAGTTGAGTATAGGAATAAAGAGGTCAATAGACAAAAGACAATAAGTGCAGGAGTAGGCCATTCGGCCCTTCGTGCCAGCACTGCCTACTGCAGTTGTACAGGGCCCTAGTGAGACCACACCTGGAGTATTGTGTGCAGTTTTGGTCTCCAAATTTGAGTAAGGACATTCTTGCTATTGAGGGAGTGCAGCGTAGGTTCACAACGTTAATTCCCGGGATGGCGGGACTGTCATATGTTGATAGAATGGAGCAGCTGGGGTTGTATACTCTGGAATTTAGAAGGATGAGAGGATATCTTATTGAAACATACAAGATTATTAAGGAATTGAACACGCTAGAGGCAGGAAACATGATCCTGATGTTGGGGGAGTCCAGAACCATGGGCCACAGTTTAAGAATAAGGGGTAGGCCATTTAGAACAGAAATGAGGAAAAATCTTTTCAACCAGAGAGTTGTGAATCTGTGGAATTCTCTGCCTCAGAAGGCAGTGTAGGCCAATTCTCCGGATGCTTTCAAGGGAGAGTTAGATAGAGCTCTTAAAGATAGCGGAGTCAGGAGAAATGGTGAGAAGGCAGGAACGGGGTACTGATTGTGGATGATCAGCCATGATCGCAGTGAATGGCGGTGCTGGCCCGAACGGCCTACTCCTGCACCTATTGTCTAATGTCTATTTAGAATTTTGAAATAAGTATTTAACCTTTTAATCGGATTTTCCAATCAAATTAAGTCAATGCACATGGTTTTAAATTTAAATCTCCTTTCTCTGACTAATCAGTGTATTTAACAGTATGCAAAATTGTACCACAGTGTATTTATTTAACAGTATGCAAAATTCTTCCTTCTCTTCATAAAAGTGAGAATACCAATGAAGTCTCTGATATTACACAAGGTCTGAAGCGTTGCTTCCACGGCACGTTGTGTCAGAACACTGTTTAGAATACATTCTATGATCTCCTTTTGTCAATTTGACCGACCGGCCTTAAGAAAATTTTCATTGGAATGTTTTATCATTGCTGGAAATTATTTTCATATTCCATAGAAAGCAGCCACCACGCCTATTTTATCCGTGTCAGCCAAAAATGTATCCATTTAGTTTACCCTTATGTTTCAATGACCATGTTGCTTACGTGCCTTCAAGTACTAATTCAGGTACCTTTTAAAAGTGACGAGGATTTATGCCTGCACCATTCTCTCAGGCTATCTTAAAAGAAAAAAATTCATTGTTCTCTGGGACATAGAAACATAGAAAATAGGTGCAGGAGTAGGTCATTCGGCCCTTCGAGCCTGCACCGCCATTCGATATGATCATGGCTGATCATCCAACTCAGTATCCCATCCCTGCCTCTCCATACCTCCTGATCCCTTTAGCCACAAGGGCCACATCTAACTCCCTCTTAAATATAGCCAATGAACTGGCCTCAACTACCTTCTGTGGCAGAGAATTCCACAGATTCACCACTCTCTGTGTAAAAAATGATTTTCTCATCTCGATCCTAAAAGACTTCCCTCTTATCCTTAAACTGTGACCCCTAGTTCTGGACTTCCCCAACATCGGGAATAATCTTCCTGCATCTAGCCTGTCCAACCCCTTAAGAATTTTGTACATCTCTATAAGATCCCCCCTCAATCTTCTAAATTCTAGCGTGTACAAGCCGAGTCATATGATAATAAACCATTGCTTACTCTTAAAACAGAAAAAATTCAACTCCGATCAATTAATATAAATCCATAATCACTCAGTTATCAACCTTTCTCCCAAAGAAATGTGCCGTTCTTATCCAAACTTTTTTATTTATACTAGACCAAGTGGGACTCGTTGGGTCCCGGTTGCGGGGGGGGGGGGGGGGGGGCGGCCTTCGGCACACACACTAACCACCCCCCTTGATATTGTATTAATATTATTCATTCGCTCCTTTTACCCCATCCCCCGCCCTATCCACTCACGCATACCCCCCAACTGCGCAGGTGCGGCTAGAGAGGGGGGGGGGCGTGGAGAGGGAGGGGGAGGGGGATAGAGAGGGAGGGAGGGGGAGGGGGATAGAGAGGGAGAGGGGGAGAGGTAGAGATTGAGGGGTGGGGGGCGGGCGAGCAGCATCACAGGGGAGGGCTGGTTCCCGAACGCAATACTCCACCACTCACCCATAGCTCCCAATATTCACCACTCCCATCAGAGGGAGGGGGGGGGGCAGAGAGGGAGATAGGACAGAGAGGGTGGGGGGGCAGAGGGGGAGGTGGGAAGAGAGGGAGGGGGGGCAGAGATGGAGGGGGAGCAGAGGGGGCAGAGACAGAGGGGGAGGGGGGCAGAGAGAGAGGGGGCAGATAGAGAGGGGGGCAGAGAGAGAGGGGGGGGCAGAGAGGGATGGGGAGGGCAGAAAGGGAGAGGACACAGAGGGAGGGGGTAGAGGCAGCAGCCTCCCCACCAGGTGCCGGGCCCGAGTGAGGCTGTGGGTGGGCGTGCACCCGAGCGAGTCCCCCCTCTCCTCTCACCCCCTCCCTCCCTCTCCACCCCCCCCTCATCACCCCTTGTCCTCCCCTTCTCCTCCCTCCTCTCCATCCCCCTCTCCTCCCCACCCCCACCTGCTCTCCCCCCTCCCTCTACCTTTCTCTGCCCCGAGGAGGGGGGAGAGAGGGAGGGGGATGGGGTAGAGGCAGAACCTACCGAGGTCGTAGAGCAGCAGCCTCCCCACCAGGCGCCGGACCTGAGCGAGGCTGCGGGTGGGCTTGAACCCGAGCGAGGCCCGGAGCGATCTGAGGACGGTCAAAAGCAGCGGAGGGCCGGCCGATTGTGGCTTCGGCGAGGGGAAGCCCACCCACCCGCGTGACAAATGATCGGGTGGGGGAGTCGGAGAGGAGGTCGTCCACTGTGACGGCCAGAGATCTCCAGGTGGGATCGGGATCAGCGAGGAAAAACGTCACGATTCCCCGAGTCCCTGCAATCGACGGAGGAATCGCAGGTCCCCATATACGGCCTCTCCCAGAGGGAGTAATGGCTGCCACAGTCATCTTCCTATCATGCTGCCCGCGCACCGATAACGACCGCCGCCATGTTCTAGAACTTCAAGGAGCCATGCGTAATGCGCAGCACGACCTGAGCAGCAGTTTAATCCCCACACCCTCACACGCGCGGCGATAACGGCCGCCACCGCCATGTTCTAGAACTTCAAGGAGCCCAGCAGAGCGCGCAGCACGACCAGAGCAGCAGTTTGAAAACGCTAAGTGACAAATTTAAATAAGTAAAAGTTAAGAAGCCAAGAAGTACAGAAGACAGAACAGGGGCGACGTCACTCGCACCGCGAGCAGAGGCAGGCAGTCAGATCCACCGTGACGTCATCAGCGAGACCATCTCGTTTATTTTCTAGGTTACTTGAGATTTGTGAAAATTTTCATAAATAACTGGAGAAATAATGCATTAAATTTTCAGATACGGCGATTTTTGATTTCACGGGATAAATCTCTATCAGAATATGTACCGTTAGCACGTCGTTTCTTCGAGTAGATGTGATCATACACAAAACAAATATACACACACACACGTGCACACACACACACACACACACACACACACACACTTATAAGGATAAGGATTTCTGAATTAAATTTCCTCTTAAGAATTCCTCAAGCCATTCAGCCTCCCTTCATAAGTTTAAACCTCTAGCCCCGGCAACATCTTTGGAAAATCTTCTCCGAACCCACTCGAATACAAGCTTCTTGTCTATCTTGTTTAATTCTCTCTCCAATGGCATTGCTGCTACAAGGGGCATTGCTCAAACCAGTTGGGGTTAAACCTGAATATCATTTTCCAGCTTATATTTTGTTCTTCTACTTGCTCTAATGCCTACTATTTTCTGTGTGCTTAAGCAAAGCAAGAATTTCATTGTCCTATACAGGGACACATGACAATAAACTCACTTGAACTTGAACTTGAACATTTTCCACTGTGGTTCTTATGTCATTCAACATTATTACAGATACAACTGAAGGCAACCCCTTACCAACAAGGTAGACACAAAATGCTGGAGTAACTCAGCTGTGAGGCAGCAGCTCTACCAGCTGCACCAAGATGCTTCCCAATGTGAAGGGAAGGAGAGTTTACTAGTAATGTTGCATTCAGACTGAAGTCTGAAGAAGGGTCTCGACCCGAAACGTCGCCAATTCCTTCTCTCCATAGATGCTGCCTCACCCGCTGAGTTACTCCAGCATATTGCGTCGACCTTCGATTTTACCAGCATCTGCAGTTCTTTCTTAAACCCTTACTTTTCCATTCGTGTTTGTCCATTGTAAATGTCAAACAACCAAGATAATTTCACCCTACTTTGGATTAACCTGCAACCATATCGCTAAAATACATAAAAGCGATTAGGACAAACCTATTTGCGCCATTAGTTAATCTACTGTATTTTTTTAAATTACTATTTCAGCTACATTTTCAGATATTTTCAGCTTTATGGTAATCTCTTTTGAGTTGACTTTATTTAGTGATGCAACATTACTGGTAATCTCTCCTTCCCTTCACATTGGGAAGCACCTTGGTGCAGCTGGTAGAGCTCTGCCTCACAGCTCCAGTGACCCGGGTTTGAACCAGACCTCTGTTACTGTTTGTGTGGAGTTTGCACTTTCTCATTGTGGATTTCTTCGGGATAAAAGCCTCCCGTTGCCTTCCACATCTAAAAGACGTACAGTTTGTAAGTTAATTGGTAACTTTAAATTGCCCCTAGTGTGTAGGGAGAGGGTGAGAAAGTGGAATATATAGAATTAGTGTGAACGGTTCTATGTTATCCCACGGTCTGCAATGTATGTTCCAGTCGGTGTCGTTTAATGGTCTGAAGGTTTGTTTCCATGCTGAAAGTAACTAATCTTACCCTAGTCTTCATTTTCCAAATTGCTACCTTGCTTTATGATCTTGACACTTTCCACTGCATACATTATCTTTCCCTTACTTGCACATCCTGTCTACACCACTGCCATTTATTTAGTTTTAAAACCTGCTGACACCTCTAGTTATCTCATTATCTAGATTATCCTAGTTTTAAATGGAGCCCCCTTTCAATGCAATAGCTTCTTTCTCCTCCAGTTGTGACACCATTGTCACATGAAATTAAAATTATTTCTCACATACCATTCTTTGAGTTATGCTCTTACAATAAACTCAGATCTATTCAAACTATGACAATTGCGTGCAGCTCTGGTAACATTCTCAAAATGATCATCCTTTTGAAGTATTTTATTTTGCTGCCCAATTCTTCACATGCACACAGCAGAAATACATTCCAGGTGCGACAAAGGTTCACCTGTATCTCCTCCAACCTCATCTACTGCATCCGCTGCTCTAGATGTCAGCTAATTTACATCGGTGAGACCAAGCGTAGGTTGGGCGACCGTTTCGCCGAACACCTCCGCTCGGTCCGCCTTAACCTACATGACCTCCCGGTGGCTCACAACCGAATCTTCCCACCACACCCCACCTCCACCAAGTTCTTCTCCAGCTCCAATTCTGCCAAACAGATACAAATAGTATTATAAAAATCTAGATGGTCATTCTTCCTTCTTATCCTTTTAAATAAAGAATTGTGCAAAGGAAACATTTGTGAGCAAAATGACAATTTGCCCGACTAGCAGTAGAGTAGAAGGCCAACATTTTCCTTCTTTATAAGGTAGTAAGGTGTTCCAATTGAAAGAGCTGCTCAGCAATCACCAAACCAGGGATCTTTTGATGACTGCAAGTCAGCTTCCAAGCACAGCCAGCAGAAGGATAGGAGGGTGGAGTACATGGAAGTGGGGGGAGGGGGAAATGGAAGTGGGCATCATGAAGAAAGAATATTAATTAAACATCAGTTATTGAGGCAGAAGGAAAGACACAAAATGCTGGAGTAATTCAGCGGTTTAGGCAGCATCCCTAGAGAACATAGGTAGGTGATGTTCAGACCCTTCTTCAGACATGCATTGAAGCACACATATGAAAATTACATGGTTGAGAAGATATGCAGGAAGTTTACCTGTTCAGAAAAAGCATCCACTCAAATTGCACACATTAAAATATATATTTTTTTAAACAAGCTCTACAGCAGATAACATAATGGAATGCAATGCTGTTTATAGATTTTGTTTTAAACAAATTCAATCTGCACAATGTTTTCTGTGTAAATAGAAACAAACATTACTTAATGACGAAACATTACTTCACAATTCAATGACCTCTTCTTCTCTGGATCAAGGAGGTCTTGCTTCCAGTCCACTTTTGTGGATTCTGAGGTACCTGATGAGACCAATGTGGGAACCGCAAACTCCACCACTGACGGATGGACGATGCTTTACAAGGTGTGTGGACATGTTTAAGAAGGAACTGCAGATGCTGGAAAATCGAAGGTAGACAAAAATGCTGGAGAAACTCAGCGGGTGAGGCAGCATCTATGGAGCGAAGGAAATAGGCGGCGTTTTGATTATGGCACTGTAAAGTCGCCTGGTATATCCCCTTCTTATCTTGGACAATGAAATTATTTGCTTTAACGACTTAATCGCCAACTTTTTGTACTTCAGCAGGGATATCGTCTACTCCCGAGGTCTTGTTGTTTCTTAGCTAAGATATGGTTCCTTTGACCTTAAATAGGTGAGGTGTAGCGACAAGAAGGATGGAATAGGGTGATGCGTAATAGAATCAATGGTGCTCACATTAAGGATAGAGTCATATTAAAGGAGGAATTTGAAGTGTTCCTGCTGGTGACTATCTCTCTATCCCTTATGAGGTCACGCATCACTCTTGGCTCTTAATGGGTTGACTGGGCCTTTTCAGTGCTGAATAATCCGACTCAAGAAATTGCTGAGCCTTCTGCATTCTCTCCATTCACCATCTGTTCTTTTGGTCGTGAGGTTTCTGCTATACCTCTGCCTCAGGTGCCTGTATAGTTATTCCTTTTCCCTTGACAAGTGGTGGAGCTTATCAGCATGCCTCAAGGGAAAAGAAACAGCTCTTCATCCAGAAATGCCTAACATTTTCAGTTCATTAGCTGTTTAATCTCCTGGTCATCGTCAACAAACCCTGCCAAGGTTCTAGAGATAAGGATCTGCAGATGCTAGTTTCCCAAGGATAGACACAAATTGCTGGAGTATCTCAGCAGGTCAGGCAGCATCCAAAGAGAACATGGACAGTTGACATTTCAGGTCAGAACCCTTCTTCAGACTGATTGCAGGGGTCTGAAATCAGCCTTCAATTAGTCTGAAGAAAGGGTTCCGATCCAAAACATTATTTTGTGTCTTTTCAGTCGAGGTTCTTTTTGGCAGAGAAACCAAGAATCGCTTTGCATGTGCCAATTATGGCAGACTTCAGGGCATCCAGTATGCCGTGGATACTCTGCGACTCCTCTAGGCAGACATTGGAAGCTTTAGATCAAAACTTAAATCCCCCTACCCACACTTCCACTAGACACTATACTTTTTACAAGGCAGATCCAAATAATTGTCAAATATTTCAAGGACTCTACTAAACAGCGTTCGGAGTCACATATGAGAAGCTCTGCTATGGTTATTTTGGAAAACGTTCTCTTCTTACAACTAGAGCCAATGTTCTTTTCGAACATTGACATGGTGAGAGGTTCCAAACAAAAATGTTTGATATTTGTCTGTGATCAGAGTTCGAAGTCTATAAAACTTCGAACTCTGATCACAGACAAATATCAAACATTTTTGTGACTATAATGATATTATGGATGAAGTTTTAGGCTATGTTTAGTTTATAGATACAGCGCAGAAACAGGCCCTTCAGCCCACCAAGTCCACACCGACCAGCAATCCCAGCACACTTACATTATGCTACACACACTGGGGACAATTTACAATTATACCAAGCCAATTAGCCTACAAACCTGTATGCCTTTGGAGCGTGGGAGGGAACCAGGTATCACAGAAAAAACCTACACGGGTCGTAGGGGAGAAAATAAAAACTCCATACAGAGAAGCACCCGTGGACATTGACCTCATTGAAATTATTAAAGGAATTGACAAAATTATTCAGCGAAATTGTTCAATTATGTGAACAGTCAATTATTAGAATACAGAGCAGAGAGACGATTTCAAAGAAATATTGTGGAATAACTTCCGAGAAAAAACAAATTAGGATGGAGAGAGGCATTTGAAAGTGATTTGGGAGGTAAAAGGGGCTAGCAGTTGGTACTTATGGATAGGTCAGACTTGTTTGGACCAAATCGCTTTATTGTTTTTCGAGGCTAAGTTCTTAAATGGATCATATATTAAGTGATATGCCATCAAGGACAGATAATGATAGTTGTCATTGTGCATACACGATAAACAGGGTATTCAAGTTATCACCATGAATTCCCATCAAATCAAGAGATGTATTAAAGACAACAAAAGGTATTGCAAGATTTAAAGTTAACTCATTCTCAACGGGATAGTACAATTGAAAACGTTATGACACTACGATCAGATGAGCAGAGGCAAAAATGTAATTGGAGGTAGATCACAAAAATGTAATTGGAGGTAGATCACAACAGATCACATAGATGCTAGTTGAAAGTGGTTGTCGGAGGTTGCAGGTGGTTGCCAGAGGTTGCAACCTCCGGCAACCACCTTCAACTAGCATCGCAACCGGCTTCGACTAAAAAATTACCGATTTCTAAAACGGCAACCTATTTTTAGTCGCGGCCAAGTTTGAATTTTTTGAAATAATCGCCGGAACATAGAAGAAGCGGAAACCACTTTCGACCATTAGGGAGACTGACAAAAACCTCCGGGAACCGCACAGAAACCTTGGGTGGGCCGCAAAGTCTCCAGAGGTTTCCGTTCAGGTTTCCAAAGTGGGACAGCGACATTAGTGTAGGGAGTTGATGAGAAAGTGGGATAACAAAGACAGGTGATCGATGGTCAGCATGTACTTGGTTGGCTGAAGGGCCTGTTTCCATGCCGTATCTCTAAGCTAAGCCAAGCTAAAACATGAATTATCTAGCCACACATACTGAAATTCAAATATTAAAGCTAAATATTCTTACTTAATAAGTTGGCATCATTTTGATCCTGCAAGCTTAATCGAACAATATGTACAATGAGCTTTTTCACAAAAACTGCAGTGTTGTGTATGATTTGTGCTTGAAGAATGCTTTGAAGATTAATGTATCAATTCATTCAAATGAACTTGTTTAACATGCTAAAAATTATCTTGTTTATTTATAGTAAAATGATTAAGGCAATTGGAAGGAAGACATTAGGCCCTCTGATTTTTTAGACATTCAATATTCAACATTTTAACAGAGAGTATAGTTAAACTGAATATATCTTAATATCAGAACAATTAATATTATAAATCCTGGGCAACAAAAGCACCAGTAATTTTGTCAACAAAACATTACCATTCATCAACTACAGACTCAGCTGGAACATAATTGTTTATCTCACTTTTGAAGGCACCATTTCATAAATAAATTGAATTGCAATTGCCTCCTGCCCATAACAAAACTATGGGTACAGTGGCTCATTCCCATCTCTGGAACTCCCTGCCACAGAGGGTAGTCGAGGCCAGTTCATTGGCTATATTTAAGAGGGAGTTAGATGTGGCCCTTGTGGCTAAGGGGATCAGAGGGTATGGAGAGAAGGCAGGTACGGGATACTGAGTTGGATGATCAGCCATGATCATATTGAATGGCGGTGCAGGCTCGAAGGGCCGAATGGCCTACTCCTGCACCTAATTTCTATGTTTCTATGTTTCTATGTTTCTAAATGTTCAGTTTTCTTAAAACAAATGGACGGCACGAAGCACAACGGTAGAGTTGCTGCCTTACAGCACCAGAGACCCGGGTTCGATCTCGAATACAGGGGCTGTCTGTACAGAGTTTGTACGTTCTCCCCATGACAGCGTGGGTTTTATCTGAGATCTTCGGTTTCCTCCCACATTCCAAAGATGTACAGGTTTGTGGGTTAATTGGTTTGGTGTAAATTGTTCTTAGTGTGTATGTATGATAGTGTTAATGTGTGGGGATCGCTGGTCTGTGCAGACTTGGTGGGCCGAAGGGCCGGTTTCCGCGCTGTATCTCTAAAACTAAAACTAAATAAATATATAAAAAGATAGACAGAAAATGCTGGGGTAACTCAGCAGGTTAGGTAGCATCTCTGGAGATAAGGAATAGTTGACGTATTGGGTCTTGACCTATTACCTCGATAATTCCAGAGTCACCACCTTACCAATGCTTGTCCCCTGGATACATTTCTGGTTCCAATTTTGTCAGCAGCAAGAATAAAACTGATCACAAGTATTATGCTTCCCTGTGCAGGATTAATTTAGCTTCAACGATCTTGCTTAAATATTTTGAATAATGTTAAGGAATGGAAGTTATAGTGAAATTAGATTAGAGTTGTTATCTCCAATTAGAAAATAGTACCAATAAACATATAGGGCTGAGTTCCCACTTTATTAGTTGTAATTAGGTAATTTCAATTTATGTTCCTTGCATTTATATTTTCTTCTCATGTTTTAGCTCTATTACATGTCAAGCCAGAAAGCTGGAAATATTGCTTGCATCTGATGCATGAATCTCACCAAACATCCTTGATATAATCCTTTTATAACTATTTTGTTTTGAAAAGCTAGTTTTGATCTTGGCTTCTTATGTCAGCAAACCATAACATGCAGCATCATTATTAATACAACAAGGTTGCCATTTGTCAGTTCATTATACAATCAAACTGCAATGCAGGCAGAGGAAAAGGTCTCCTAATTGTTTCCTCAATTCAGAAGGTAATTAGGGACGGGAAATAAATAACAGATTAAAGGGACAACACATTCTAAGCAGATGCTTAAATGCATGCCATAATTAAAGATTTTTTAGGCTATACCTAGATGAAAATGAGATAGATTCTAGAAATATTCTTTATTTTATGACACATTTGTTTCTTCAAGTTCCAAATAATTTTGGCAGTAAAGAAAGGTAGACGGGTAAAAAGTTGAGTTCATGGACCTCGATAGAATGAAATAAATTTAACAACTCAGCATTTAAGAAATATTGGGTACATGGATAGGACAGGTTTAGAGGGATATGCGCCAAACAAAGGTGAGTGGGATATGTTGGCCGGTGTGGGCAAGTTAGACCAAAGCTCCAGTTTCCATGCTGTAAGACTATGAATTTATAATAAACATGAAGGAAGCAGAGCATGCAGATGTAATTGTGGCAGTTTAAGAGGAGCAAGATGGGGCTTCATCTCAAGGTGCCACTAGATCATTTGGAGAAATCAAGGAGTAAACTCCATTGGATAGGGTTATATCAACAAAAGATGGTTGCAGTTGATGGAGATCAATTATCTCCACCTCAAGACTTCACACATAAAAGATTTTCAGGAAAGTGTCCAGGGCCCAAACTGTCTTTGGCTATTTCATTAGTGACCTTCCCTTGCCATGAATATTAGAAGTAAGGGTGTTTATTGGCATGCATAATGTTCAGTTCTGTTTGCAACCCTTCAGTAAATAAATCCTGCATTTTCCTGTAATGATACATATACAACATTCAATCAAGAACTGATAGCGGGCAAGTAACAAAATTGCCAGAATTGCCATTTCCAACTACCTAATCTTGACATCCAGTGGCACAAACAAAGTTCCCAGCCATCAATATCCCACAGGTTTCCAGTGATCCTAAAGAAAATGGATTTAAATACTGCGACTATGTGAGAAGGTCAAAGACTTGGTATTCTGTAGCAAATAACCTCTTCTGATGTCTCAAAGCCTTTCCATTCTCCCATATTTCTGGAGCCACCACGTGACAAAGACAAGCATCAACAATGAAATTCACCACTGCCTTCAATAATTGACCATACCCTTTACCTGACTGAGGAAAAGTGAATTTGAAGATCTAGACCTCAAACCTGGCTTAAAGCTCATAGTCTAAAGCTCACAGTAATCACCATGCTCATACACATTTCTGAGAAATGGACTGCCTATAGCAGAGACCTTAAAGCACTAGAGAGGTGCAATGAATACTGTATTCACACAATCCTCCAAATCATAAGCGGAAGTAAGGTCATCCTTACCATAATATACTGACTCGGATGAAGAATATATGGTGTTCTTATTGAACATGAGCAATTTCAACAACATTGTTAAATATTAGAAAAATAATCATTATTTAGACCAAAACATTCAAATGAGATGCCATGGAACATTTACCCTTATTGCAGCTGGGCTGCGGCTAACTGGCTAATAAAACAAGAATTGAATTTGGTCTGTCACAATTGAAATACATTTGCTGTCTAACGCAGCACTGAAACTGTTCCTCAAATTTATGGATTTGCATTTTATTATGTTTTGTCGTTTCGGTTCTAATGATTAAAAATGTAAATTTTAATCTGTGGGGAGCCAGGAAAATTATGCGCAGAATATTTGTTAACACATTCAAATGTATCTCTATTATTCTAAAACTCTGATCTTGGATGTCTACTTGTGTGTTTGCTCCTTGAACTTTTTCTTTGATTCACATCTCCTCGTAAACCCGACGCGGTAACGGTGAATTTTTTTACATATTCTGGTAGAGATTTACCTCGTGATTTGAAAAATCCCCTCATCTGAAAATTTGATAATTTCCCGAGTTTTTTACTAAAATTGTTCATCAATCTGACATCTTTTTAAAATCGAATGTGCTGAAGCGAGCTGGATGATGTCACAATGCCTCTGCTCCTCGCGGCAATCTGCGCAGAATTTTCAATGCACAGGGGCACTGTTTTCCACGAGCTGCGATTTACGTGGCCCAGCCGCCCCCCCCCCCCCCCCTGAGCTCTGGATTGAAGCCGTTGAACACATGCTCAAGTCGTGCTGCTCGCTCCGCTGGGCTCCTTTAAATTCTACAACATGGCGGCGGTGGTCGTCATCGCAGGGCGGGCGTGGACAAGCACAGTGGAAAAGTGGCCGTGGCGTGCTGCCTCTACCCCCCTCCCTCTCTACACCCTCCCTGGGGCAGAGAAACAGAGAGGGGGGGAGAGAGAGGGGGAGGGAGCCCTCCCTCTCTGCCCCCCCTCCCTCTCTGCCCCCCTCCCTCTCTGCCCCCCCCCTTCCTCTCTGCCCCTTCCTCCCTCTCTACCCCCGTCCATCTCTAGGGAGTGGTGAACATTGGGACCTATGGGTGAGTGGTGGAATATTGCGTTCAGGAACCAGCCCTCCCCTGTGATGCCACGCCCCCCACCCCCATCCCTCAATCTCTACCCCCTCCCCCGACACCCCCCCCCTCTCTAGCCGCGCCTGCGCAGTTGGGGTTTATGCGTGAGCGGATAGGGCGGGGGATGGGGTAAATGGAGCGAATGAATAATATTAATATAATATCAAGGGGGGAGTTAGTGTGTGTGTGTGACGCCGAAGGCCGCCCCTCCCCCCTCCCCACAACCGCGCGTTGACGGGACGGGACCCAACGGGTCCCCTTGGTCTGGTTGCAAATAAAATTCAAAGTCTTAATAGATAACTAAAATTTAAAAAAAATATTGAGTAAAGGTTTATTCATCTTAATGAACATTTTATATCAAATTACCTTTGAAAAGTTATTTTTATATTTTAGTTATTTCGAGGAATTTTCTTTGTTTTTAATATTACCACAACAGAACTCCTAGGGAGTTAACTCACCTAATTAAACCCAAATAAAATCAAACTGTTTGTAGATCATGGAGAAGCTCTGAGCAGGTAGAGGATTCAAATGGTGACCCCATTATAATTCTTGGAATCCATTCAAGACCATATCAAAAGTGATAGGTTTGCACCACCCCTCACCCTGCAGATCTGTCAGAATGTCCCACAAATTCACATTTATCAGTGCATGTGCAAGCCTGGAACTTATTTCCATTGCAATGGCTAATCACCAGTTGCTCCCATTGGTTACGAACGGCACAATATGAGACACGAAGTGACAAAGACACTGAAATGATCTTACGAAGAAGAGAACCACAAAGAGAAAACAGCTCCTAGATTTAATTCTGGTTTATGCAAATTTAGATATCTTAACTAAAACCCCTTGCATTGATCATAGAATTGGGTTCAACATTGGAAAGGAAAGGTTTAGTCAGTTTTTCCACAAGTGCTCTCGAGGGATCACAGTTGGTAATAAATTGCGGTTAATCAGGAAAGGGCCAGGCTTTATTTTAAGGTAGACAAAAATGCTGGTGAAACTCAGCGGGTGAGGCAGCATCTGTGGCGCGAAGGATTAGGTGAAGTTTTGGGTCGAGACCCTTCTTCAGACTGATGTGGGACGGGAAGAAGAAAGGAAGAGGCGGAGACAGTGGGCTGTGGGAGAGCTGGGAAGGGAAGGGGAGGGGAAAGAGGAAGAAAGCAAGGACTACCTGAAATTGAAGAAGTCAATGTAAACTACCCATGCGAAATATGAGGTGCTTCTCCACCAATTTGCGGTGGGACTCACTCTGGCCATGGAGGAGCACCAGGACAGAGAGGTCGGATTCGGAATGGGAGGGAGATTGAAGTGCTGAGCCATCGGGAGATCAGGTTGGTAATTGCGAATTGAGCGGAGGTGTTGGGCGAAGCGATCGCCAAGCCTACGCTTTGCAGGGCTCGAAATTAGCGGTTGCCTGGGTGCCAATGACCACCCAAAGTGCCGCCGGGCAACATAAACGCCGAGTCATTTTGTCCAGCTTGGCACTGCAGATACTGGTTTAAACCGAAGATAGATCCAGGATTTATTGACACAGTTTGATCATACGCTGAATAATCCAACTACATTTTTGTTTGTTTGTGGAAAGAACTAATAGAAATTGCATTAATTGCAATGTGTAAAAAGAGTTGAGATACTGTATTATAATTTTGCTGCATGTCATTGTGGTATATATCATGTCTTGATTGGTGAATATGTTTAGTTTGTGACTTATTTTGAAGCAGAAATAATATGTGAATGCTTCATTGAGCATAATTCCGTCTGGTAACTATGCACTTCGTCTGAGCACATTATCGCACGCATCATGCAAACCGTCTTAAATGACCACCTAAGCTGTCATTTGGCAACCTAAAAAGCTGCCCAGGTTGCCCGGCTGGCAACAGGGAAAAAAAGTTAAGTGAGAGCCCTGCTTTGTCTCACCGATGTAGAGCAGCTGACACCTTGAGCAGCGGATGCAATAGATGAGGTTGGATGAGGTGCAGGTGAACCTCAGCCGCACTTGGAAAGACTGCTTAAATCCTTGGATGGAGTCAAAGGGGGAGGTACAGCGACAAGTGTAGCATTTTCTGCGGTTGCAAGGGAAAGTACCAGGGGAGGGGGTGGTTTGGGTGGGAAGGGACAAATTGACCAGGGAGTTACGGAGGGAGCGGTCTCTGCGGAAAGCCGAAAGGGGAGGAGATGGGAAGATGTGGCCAGTGGTGGGATCCCGTTGGAGGTGGCGAAAATGTTGGATTTATTTTAAGAAATTTCTTCCCTCTCCTCCTCCTCCACCCCATCAATTCCAACCTCATTGAATAAAATTTACTTTTGGATCCAGTGCCCAGCCTATTAAACCAAAAGATTGAGAGAAACAAATAACTTTTAAAAAACATGGCTTGCTACAAATAGAGTTTCTACATTCATTCACAAATGTAATTTTTTGAAACAAAAATAACTTCTCTGAATTCTTTTCTATCAATGAATGTACTGAAATTGTATTTAATAGAGAACAATAGCTTAAACTAAGTCTTCGCTAATCTTTTGAATGGAAAAACCAAAGTGCTAACTTAACTCTTCTACAAGGTCTGCCGTGTTGGGCTTTTAAGATAGTCACGTCATTCGTAACCACAAACTATATTAAAAACAATGCAGAAAGGTCAGATGCAGACACTGATATACTTCTGCATCTATGAACATCGAGAAATTTGTTACATAATCCAGCCATGGCATCTGCCAAAGTTGCATACGCTTTCAGCCATAGACTCAAATATTTTATCTTGTTCCCCATCAATTATTTCCAGTTAAGATCAGCATGGTCAAAAATATCACCAATATCATCAACTATTTGGCTTCTAAGCAACAGTGTGGAAATTTTTTTAAACAGTATGTTAATTCTCAGAGATTGGTGTTAAAAATAACTTCAGACAAAATCAGCACATTTACTAATGGCTTTCATAAAATACGTCTTAAAAAGTACAGCCTCAGCAGGAAGCGCAGTTTCTTTAAACAACTGAGCCTTCTTGTTCAGTTGAATATAGTTCTATTATTGCACATGATTACACTTATTTAGGACTTGTAATGACTTGCATTAAAGTTGCATGATATATTTCACCAAGTAATTCAATATTACTTATTCTTGCAAGCAAATACAGACAATCCCATCACAGGAAAACGCGTGGATCTTATCCAGCTCCATCAGATTCAAAGTATACCACAGAAATCCGAAATTGCATTGGTTAGATGTTTGCAACAATCCAAGCAAGCGAATATTATAACACTTATACATTGTGTCAATTTCACTCATTCCGGCCATGTCGTGTCTCATGACAAGTCTGCAAGAGTGGAGGCATTAAACAACACTGGCTGCCATAAGACCCACTAAAATTAGCCTCCCGCAGCCTCTGCTCGCCAACCCACAGTTTTATATTTGGCTTGCAAACGGCTCTATGAGTTTAGGGAAGCCAATGACGTAGCAGGTCCCACACAATGTGAAAGTGGTGAATCTGTGGAATTCATTGCCACAAAAAGCTATGAAGGCCAAGGCAATGGATAATTTTAAAGCAGAGATAGATAGATTTGTGATTTGTACGGGTATCAGGGGTTATGGGTAGAAGGCAGGAGAATGGGCTGGAGAGGGATAGATCAGCCATGATTGAAGCCATGAGTGGACTTAATGGGCCGAATGGCTTAATTCTGATCGTATTTGATCAATATTTAGGCTTAAAAGGACAGAATGGTTACGAAACAGAAAGAGGCCATTCAGTACCAGCGCTATCTATCCAGGTGCAATCCAGCTACTCCTGGTCCCACATCCTAGCCGCAGAGCTCCTCAAATTCTTACTTTTCAGGTACTTATCTGGGCCCCTTATGAACACAGCAATTGAATCTGCCTCCACTACTTCACCTGGGAATGCAATTCAGGTCTCAACGACTCACTGCGTAAAAATTTTTGTATCACACATGTTTCATTCTTTTGCCATTTATTGCCTTCCATCACAGT
This sequence comes from Amblyraja radiata, assembly GCF_010909765.2. Lineage (NCBI taxonomy): Eukaryota > Metazoa > Chordata > Chondrichthyes > Rajiformes > Rajidae > Amblyraja > Amblyraja radiata. The sequence continues at coordinate 67,868,767 of NC_045959.1, read as the reverse complement.
GAGAAATGCTGGTCCCACTGTGGTGGATGTTTATGTTGAATTCTATTGTGTATTGTGTTCTTTTTATTTATATGGCTGTATGGTAACTCAAATATCACTGTACCAATGGGTCCAGCTTTAGGTTTCTGGGCACACACATTTCGGAGGACCTCACATGGTCCACCAACACCGCTGCGCTGGTCAAGAAGGCACAGCGACGACTGTTCTTCCTGAGAACATTGAAAAAGACTGGTCTGCCCCAACAGCTGCTGACAACCTTCTACCGCTGCGCCACAGAGAGCATACTAACACATGGCATCTCTGTGTGGTATCTCAGCTACACGGAGGCGGAGAGGAGAGCTCTTCAGCGCGTCATCCACAGAGCGCAGAAGATTATTGGGACACAGCTACCAGCCTTGGAGGGCATCTACTGCACACGGTGCCTCAGGAAGGCCGTCAGCATCCACAAAGACTCCTCACACCCTTGTAATAGTCTGTTCGAACTCCTACCTTCCAGCAGACGTTACAAGGCCTTCCACGCCCGCACCTCCAGACTCAGGAACAGCTTCATCCCCAGAGCTATAGCTGCTCTGAACCGGCCCTGCTGAGTGCCCCCACCCCCATGAACTGTCTCCCTCGGATGGTCACATCGCACATCGACCTGGCACAGACATATTTGCACTTTTACTGTTCTTTTTTTTTATAAATCATGTTTCTCGGGGTATCTAAATTTTATTAGTTGTTTAAGTTATGACATCGGATGGAAGCTGCAGACCAATTCTCGTTGCACCTATGTGCAATGACAATAAAATATGTTATTATTATTATTATTATTATTATTATTATTATTATTATTATTATTATTATTATTATTATTATTATTATTATTATTATTATGTGACAATAAATTTGAACTTGAACACATGCATTTGATCCCTAGTTCACAGCACACAATGGAATTATTTATTTTTCACCTTTTTAGAGTCTGAATGAATCCTAACATGAAATGCAATCCATCCATTCTCTCCACAGATGCTGCTCGCAACACAATAAGTTCCTCCAGTACTTATGTTTTGCTCAAGATTCCAGCATCCGATGTTCCTTGTCTCCAGGCTCACAGTTCTGCCTGCTGTTCCCTCACTGTACTGATTCTCAGAGTTCGACTTTATCCTGCTTTCCTTTGTCCAGTCCCATCCCCTTACGTCTGGGATACCTCCCATGCTCAACACCAACATGACAACTGCCAATCTCCTAGCCCCCCTCCTCTCGTTCCCAGACTCATCTTCACCAGAATATGACCTCTTGTACTTGGATATAGAATGATTTGATTGGATATCACGCTTTTCACTGCATCTTTGCATACTTGACAATTGTAAACTAAATAAACTATGTTGTCTGGTCCCATAGATAATCTTTGCTATATCCAATGCTCTTAGCGTTCTCCTCAAGGTGGACATGTATGTCAAGGTGGACATTCGTGATTGTGGGAATCGCAAGAGGAAGCTGTAATTGATCATTCACTTGGGTTGGAGTAAAATTATTTGAGATTTCTTATTGGTCCAGTCGTGTCATGAACAATGAACATCGGCGAGACCAAGCATAGGCTCGGTGATCATTTCACTGAAAACCTCCACTCAGTCCATCTTAACCAACCTGATCTCCCAGTGTCTCAGCACTTCAACTCCCCCTCCCATTTCCATTCTGACCTTTCAGTCCTGGGCCTCCTCAATTGACAGAGTGAGGCCCAGCACAAATTGAAGGAACAGCACCTCATATTTCGCTTGGGTAGTTTACACCCCAGCGGTATGAATATTGACTTCTCTAACTTCAGATAGCCCTTGCTTTCTCTCTCCATCCTCTTCCCCTTCCCAGTTCTCCCACTACTCTTACTATCTCCGACTACATTCTATCTTTGTCCCATCCCCTCTCCTGATATCAGTCTGAAGAAGGGTCTCGACCCGAAACATCACCTATTCCTTCTCCCCAGAGATGCTGCCTCACCTACTGAGTTACTCCGGCATTTTGTGTCTGCCTAATTAATTCATTTCTATTGGGCACTTTCTTACCAATATCTTCACCATATATCTAAAATGTCTAATTTTTTCTGCACTTGGTATTTCTATCCTCAGCATTCAACTCTGAGATGAGATTTCAATTGCAGAGCTTCTTTCAGGAATATAACCAAATGTAGTTGATCTTTTAGGTTGAGACTCTGCATCAGGACTGGTACAGGGTCTCAATCCAAAACATGGATTATCCCTGCACCTCCACAAATGCTGCCTGACCTGTTGCGTTCCTCCAGCAGTTTTTTTCTTTTTAGTCATGGAGTGATAGTGTGAAAACAGGCCCTTCGGCCCAGCTTGCCCACATCGGGCAACATGTCCCAGCTACAGTAGTCCAACCTGCCTGCGTTTGGTCCATATCCCTCCAAACCTGTCCTATCCATGTACCTATATAACTGTTTCTTAAATGTTGGGATAGTCCCCGCCTCAACTACCTCCTCTGGCAGCTTGTTCCATACACCCACCACCCTTTGTGTGAAAATGTTACCCCTCAGATTCCTATTAAATCTTTTCCACCTTAAACCTATGTCCTCTGGACCTTGATTCACCTATACTGGGCAAAAGACTATGTACATCTACCCAATCTATTCCTCTCATGATTTTATACACCTCAATGAGATCACCCCTCATCCTTCTGCGCTCCAAGAAAGGTCCCAACCTACTCAACCTCTCCCCATAGCAACATCCTTGAAAATCTTCTCTGTACCCTTTCCAGCAAAACAACATCTTTCCTATAACATGGTGCCCAGAACATAATACTCTAAATTGCGGCCTCAACAACGTCTTATACAACTGCAACATGACCTTCCGACTTCTATACTAAATACTCGGACTGATGAAGGCCAATTTGCCAAATGCCTTTTTGACCACCCTATCTACCCGTGGTGATAGTTTTAAGGAACTATGTACCTGCACTCCTAGATCCCTCTGCTCTACAACACTCCCAGCCCTACCATTCCCTGCATAGGTCCTGCCCAGGTTAGACTTCCCAAAATGCAACAGCTCATATTTCTCTGTATTAAATTCCATTAACCATTCCTCAGCCCACCTTGCAAATCGATCAAGATCCTGCTGCAATTTTTAACAACCAACTTCACTATGTGCAAAACCACCCACTTTTGTATCATCTGCAAACTTGCTAATCTTGCCATGTATGTTCTCATCCAAATCCTTGATATAGACCACAGACAGTAACAGGCCCAGCACCGAACCCTGAGGTACACCACTTGTCACAGATCTCCAGTCCGAGAAGCAACCTTCCACCATCACCCTCTGCTTCCTTCCATGAAGCCAATTTTCTATCCATTCTATCCATGTTCCAGATTACAGCAGCTGCAGTCACCCGCAAGCGATCTCTCAATGTTGTGAGATCATAATGGAACTCCAAATATTAGAATCCTTCTTATAAATCTAATATAAATGCTCCGAAAGACTGAAATGGTAAGTGCCCTTCCTCATACTGACCAGAGCATAAAGACAAAGGAAGCCCCAGGTTTAATACCTAGGAGTGCCTCTCCCACCTAATTAAGGTCAATACAAGTTTGTCTGAGGGGTTCACACCAGGATCCCAACACAGCACCATACAGTCCAAGTGCGTTACGGTCTACTCAGTATGCTGCAGGTCAAAAATAAGCAGGGAGACACAAGTGCATCCAACTGTAGTCATATATATGAAGAAAGGACACGTAGGTGAGGCACCCATCAGCAAGTGCCCAACAAAAATTATATCCCAGCAAAATTTAACATCTCTGGGAGAGGAATCAAAAAAGTTGAAAGCATCTTTCTGAAAGGAGTGCATTCAATGCAGCAATAGAATTTACAATCAAAATGTTCAGGTTAAGCAAACTGTAGAATTGATATTAATTTAAGAAAAATACTCCAGCTGAGACATATTACAAACTATATTTGTAATCCTGTGGTAACCCAACCTTATATTTCCTGTGGTTGGGTGTCAAATTTTGATTGATAACCATTCATGTGAAGCATCTAGGAATGTTTTGCTTTATTAAAGTAACCACATAAATCAAATAAATGAGCTAAACCTAGCTGGGAACTGCCAGTTGTTATCTGCAACTGAATCATCCTACCACAACCAGAGCAATGCGGAACTATCTACCTCTTTGGTGACCCTCGGACTATCCTTGACGGGACTTTACTGGCTTTAACGTGCTCTAAACGTTATTCCCTTATCACGTATCTATACACTATAAATGGCTCGATTGTAATCATGTATTGTCTTACTGCTGACTGGATAGCACGCAACAAAAGCTTTTCATTGTACCTCGGTACACGTGACAATAACTAAACTGAACAGAGTGTTCACCTGCTCCTGCTAAGTGTGTTCTGATTTATACAATTGACCATAAGTAGATGAGCAAAGACAAATGACAATGCATAGGGTTGGAACCCCAATTCATTTGAATCGTAATTCCTAATCTGGAGATTTAGGAAGAAAACAAAAATCAGTTATTTTATCTTCACATTAAAAAAATCTTACAAAGTTCCATAGACTTGAACAGGACATGAGGCTTCAGTCTTTACCATGCCTCTTTTTAACAGCTTTTTTCCCCAAAATAAATATTATTAAGAGTAAAAAATATATACAAAACAAAAACTGAGCAAAAACTCTTCAGACATTCTCAGTGTCTATCCATTCAATAGTGTCATATTCAGTAGTGATCATCTATCTTTATACAAAATACCCTTGTAATTCATGTGGCCCCCTAAGGTGATATCCTTTCCCTTGTTTGAGAGGTTGGACTCTGCTCCTCAATGTTCAGCAGCGGAAGGACACTAGACTGTGGTCCTCCCCCCCACAGAGCCTTGGCGATGGTTCCATCAAGCTTCAGTGTCCCTCAGCACGTACTTCTATAATCTGAAAAGGACTAGTCGGTAACATTGCTTGATGGACATCTCACTATGCTGGGAGGCCAACAAGTTTCAGGCAGACGAAAGAGCATCTTTCACCGAGTTGATGCTCTACCTGCCGCACTTGATGTCTAAATGTGTTCCAATCTCTGAATGTGTCCCGAGGAAAACCCCAGAGATCAGAGAATCCTTTGTTACGGAGCTGTTCAGGATGAACCGTGTCAAAACAGCTCTCAGAATATTCTGAGGCTAGAGACTCAGTGGTACACTGCTGAGGCCCAGTCACCATTGACAGCTCACAAGGTGACTTTAAGTACACTTAACAGCGAGTGTGAGAGCAAGGTGAAAGTTCAAGGTTGCTGATTCATTTAACAAACATGCTCTCCATAATGTTTGGGACAAAGACCCATCATTTATTTATTTGCCTCTGTACTCCACAATTTGTAATAGAAAAAAATCACATGTGGTTAAAGTGCACATTGTCAGATTTTAATAAAGCCCATTTTTATACATTTTTGTTTCACGATGTAGAAATAACAGCAGTGTTTGTACATAGTTCCCCCATTTCAGGGCACCATAATGTTTGGGGCACAGCAATGTCATGGAAATGAAAATAGTCATGTTTAATATTTTGTTGCATATCCTTTGCATGCAATGACTGCTTGAAGTCTGCGATTCATGGAAATCATCAGTTGCTTGGTGTCTTCACTAGTGATGCTCTGCCAGGCCTGTATTGCAGCCATCTTTAGCTTATGCTTGTTTTGGGGGTTAGTCCCCTTCAGTTTTCTCTTCAGCATATAAAAGGCATGCTGAATTGGGTTCAGATCGGGTGATTGACATGGCCACTCCAGAATTGACAATTTTTATCTTTGAAAAACACCTTTTTTGCTTTGGCAGTATATTTGATGTCTTGCTGTGGAATGAATCACCGGCCAATGAGTTTTGAGGCATTTGTTTTGAACTTGAGCAGATGGGATGTGTTTATACACTTCAGAATTCATTACGCTACTACCATCAGCAGTTGTATCATCAATGACGATAGGTGAGCCAGTACCTTCAGCAGCCATACATACCCAGGCCATAACAACTCCACCACCGTGTTTCACAGATGAGGTGGTAAGCTTTGGATCTTGGGCAGTTCCTTCTCTCCTCCATACTTTGCTCTTGCCATCACTTTGATACAAGTCAATTTTCGTCTCATCCGTCCACAAGACCTTTTTCCAGAATTGTCGTTGTTCTTTTAAGTACTTCTTGGCAAACTGTAACCTGGTCATCCTATTTTTACTGCTAACCAGTGGTTTGCATCTTGCAGTGTAGCCTCCGTATTTCTGTTCATGAAGACTTCTGTGGACAGTGGTCATTGACAAATCTGCACCAGACTCCTGAAAAGTGTTTCTGATCTGTCGGACAAATGTTTGGGGATTTTTTGTTATTATAGAGAAAATTATTCTGTCGTCAGCTGTGGAGGTCTTCCTTGGCCTGCCAGTCCCTTTGCGATTAGTAAGCTCACCAGTGCTCTCTTTCTTCATAATGATGTTCCAAACAGTTGATTTTGATAAGCCTAAGGTTTGGCTGATGTCGCTAACAGTTTTATTCTTGTTTCTCAGTCTCATAATGGCTTCTTTGACTTTCATTGGCACAACTTTGGTCCTCATGTTGATAAACAGCACTAAGCGTTTCCAAAGGTCTTGGAAAGACTGGAGGAAAGATTAGGGGATGAGAGCTCTCTTATACCTGCATTAAGGAGGCAATTAAACACACCTGAACAATTACAAATACCTGTGAAGCCATGTGTCCCAAACATTATGGTGCCCTGAAATGGAGGGACTATGTACAAACACTGCTGTCATTTCTACATGGTGAAACCAAAATGTATAAAAATGGCCTTTAATAAAATCTGACATTTTAACCACATGTGATTTTTTCTATTACAAATCTTAAATTGTGGAGTACAGAGACAAATAAATAAATTATGGGTCTGTGTCCCAAACATTATGGAGGGCACTGTATTGTTGCATGAATTCTGTTTTTTTTAATGAAAAAACTACTTCAATCCTACTAAATGCACTCAATGACCTTGCTGGGTTTTCCCCCAATCATTCCCTTTCTTGGCTCTCAATAATAATGACTGGAAACTACTCCCAATCATAGACTCGCCCTTATGCTTTCAATTGTCACAAAGCCAAAGTCTAATATGCTCACTACAGAATGCAAACATTATATTTAATTTTGTGACAGCTGATTGTTGACCGTTTATGGGTCCATTATCAACAAATACATGTTATATTATGGAAAACCTCAAACAAATCTTATATATAATCTTAACTCTTTTATATGCGAGCAGTCATGTACATTAGAGTATTAGAAAGCGCCTTGAGTATTAGAAAGGCGCTATATAATCCCATCCATTATTATTATTATTAGATAAAAATGTGATGACCTCGACAGCTTGACACCAGCAATTGAAATCAGAAGATAAATTAAATAATTAATTTTTCAGGCACGGCAGAGCAGGCAATATATTGAAATTTATAGAAGCCATTGTTTTTACATCAACAAGAATTACATGTTGAAAAATTTGCCGCGACCATAATGAGGCCGTGACTAGTTCCCAGAATGCAGGAACTCCTCACGGCCATGAAGACGACTCCCCGGCAACCACCAGCGAACATGTGAACACCATGTGGCGGCTGCAGTCTCCTGCAGTCGCTTAAAAAGTCGCCTAAGTGGGACAGGCCCATAAGGAATTTCATCACAGACCTAATGGGCTAGAATCTGTCATTTGTTTAATATGTGTATTCGGGAGTACAAATTGCCTGGTTACTTATTCTAGGAGTGAGCGAGAGGCCTTTAACTACTGAAGAATTGGTGAAGTAAGAGTGTCAGGAGGGTGTGGTCATTGACGATACAGGTATGGGGAGCCAGAAGCTAGGTTGGAGGATAGTGTTATAGTCACAGAGTCATGCAGTGTGGAAACAGGCCCATCATCCTAACTTGCCCACACAGAGCAAGATGTCCCATTTACACTGGTCCCACATGCCTGCGTTTGGCCCATATCAACTCTCAACCTGCCCTATCCGTGTACCTGTCTAAATGTTTCTTAAATGTTGCGATAGTGCCTACCTCACCTACCTCCTCCAGCAGCTCCTTCCATATACCCATCACCCTTTGAGTTAAAATGTCACCCCTCAGGTTCCAATCTTTCCCCTTTACCTTAAACCTATGCCCTCTGGTTCTCGATTCCCCCACTCTGTGCAAGAGATTCTGTGCCTCTATCCGATCTATCCCTATCATTATTTTTATACAACTCCATAAGATCGCCCTTCCTCCTCCTGCACGCCAAAGAAGAGTCCTAGCGTGCAGAGCCTCTTCCTATAGCTCAGGCCTTCGAGGTCTGGCAATATCCTCGTAAATCTTCTGTGCACTCTTTCCAGCTTGACAACATCCTTCTAATAACCTGGTTATTAGAACTAAACACAATCTCACCAACAGCTTATATAACTGCAACATGACTTCCCGACTTCTATACTAAATACTCGGACTGAGGAAGACTAATGTGCCAAACCACCCCATCTACCTGTGGTGCCACTTTCAACTAACTATGTATCTGCACTCCTGGATCCCTCTGCTCTACAACACTCCCCAGAGCCCTACCGTTCACTGCGTAGGTCCTGCCCATGTTAGTCTTCTCAAAATGCAACAGCTCACATTTCTCTGTATTAAATTCCATCAACCATGCCTCAGCCCACCTTCCCAATCGATCAAGATCTTGCTGCAATTTTTCACAACCATCTCCACTATATAGAATACCACCCACTTTTGTGTCATCTACAAACTTGCTAATCATGCCATGTACGTTCTTATCCAAATCACTGATAGATGGCAAAGAGCACTGAACCCTGAGGCACACCACTAGTCACAGGCCTCTAATCCGAAAAGCAACCTTCCACCATCACACCCTACTTCCTTCCATGAAGCCAATTTTGTATCCATTCAGCTATCTCTCCTTGGATCCAATGCAATCTAACCTTCCAGAGCAGCCTTTGCCTTTTTTTGAATAGGTACAAGATTCTTGCAATTGAATGAAAGATGAAGTAAAGCAGGACCATAAAGTTCTAATATCCAGATTACCATATGAATATTGACATAAGAGTCAATGAGATCAGAATGTTTGCATGATGTGGGATAATTGGTTTTCAATTCAGCTGGCACTGGGGAACAGGCAAACGGATCCACTGGGATGGGCTGGGGCAAGGATGAACATCAGTGTCCTTGATCAGTGACGGAAATCGCTTTCAAATTATGGAGGGGACCGGGGACAGGGGGGACACAATTTCTTGCCGGCCGCGCGCGCATGCGCACACTCACACACACACGCGAGGCTACGAAGGCTTCTGCTGTGGGCCCTGTGAACGGTAATTACAGCTCAATCCAGTGCTAAATGCAGCTCAACTCTGCCTGCCTCGCTGGGCTAACCTACAGCCCTGCCTGGACTGACGGAACACCAGTCTGGAGCCGTGGAGCTAGCACTGCTTCTCCGTGCTGGCTTTAGGCCTGGGCCATATTTCCCTTAAGTCCAGGCATTGCTGTAGGCTAACCTGGCGGGACAGGCAGAGTTGAGCTGGGTTTAGCGCTGCTTCACCGCGCTGGCTGTAGGCCTGGGCCATATTTCCCTTAAGTCCAGGCATGGCTGTAGGCTAACCTGGCGGGACAGGCAGAGTTGAGCTGGGTTTAGCGCTGCTTCTCTGCGCTGGCTGTAGGCCTGGGCCATATTTCCCTTAAGTCCAGGCATGGCTGTAGGCTAACCTGGCGGGACCGGCAGAGTTGAGCTGGGTTTAGCGCTGCTTCTCTGCGCTGGTTGTGGGCCTGGGGGCACCCCGCCCGTCTCACTCCCGACGCCTCTGGCCACCCCCAGGCTTTTGGGGGGGGGGGGCACTTGGGTGGGGACGAGGATGGTCCAGTGGTGGTTCGGCAGCAATTGCAGCACCGGAGAGCCGGCCGGGATCGATCCTGGCTGTGGATGAGGCCCCCATTGCCTGCGGACCGACGTCTCTCTTGTCCAACCGGCACCCTCGATCAGCAGTCCCACCCCCACTGTCTCACAGAAAGCGGAGATTTCACCGGGTTTTAAAATCCGGATTACAAAAAATGGGGGGGGGGGGGGGATCGTCCCCCACCTCTCAAAACAGAGGGGGACGTGTTGCAATAAAAATGATTGTTCTGAATAGCATTGAGAACCTTAAATCTATAGACTGGAAACAGACCAAAACACTGCTTGAATAAACAATAAGAGGCTTTGCACCAATTCATAAACTATCCACCTGCCACCTCCTCAGTGGTGGATTCTGCGATTCTCACCTTAGCTTCATCAGTCTCTACAGAACTGTAAACTAGAATAGAGTAAACTGTCCTCAACAAAGCAGTGAGCAGGATAATTCATGAGGGGAAATACAGATGGCTAAGGTGAAATATTGGCTTATTTTTCCCTCTGGGAAAAAAGCTTTAATTCTTTTTAAATTAATGAACCATGTATATGCAATGCATTTATCCCTCTGGATAAAAGCTTTAATATTTTAAACAATAATCAATCATGTAACAATGCATTTAATAGTTGGAGGAGAGAGCTCTTATGAATTAAATCATCTTTGCGTATTCATGTCTAAAAACTCTTCTGATTTCACTCTGCTCAAAAGATGGTTTGGAAAGATATTTCATAGTTTCTATGACCCAAATTGAATTTTTAAGTCTATGCCAACAGTGGGGCGTGCCTCTGTGCCTGCGGATAACTTGGGACAACTGATCCCCTGTGATCAGATTCAGATCAGATCCCTAAGGCACCAAGGTCATCATCCAAGCTACCAAACCCTTACCACATGCTGTTCAGGAGAAATAAATTTGCTCTAAGTACAAAAGACCGTCAAAGATGCAGGGTTGTAGAAAGGAAGGATATTTTTAGTTGGTTGACACTTGTGAAAGCTGATGCTTCAGGGAAGCATGATTTGATAAGAGTCATATGACTAATTTCTGCAGTTTTCACGAAAGCAAATTCTCAAATGTTACCTCAACTTACTATTCTGGTGAAGGGCCCTGTTTCTCTTGCTTTTGCTCATAATTGGTTGACTCTTATATGTCATTTGAAATAGCCTAGAAAGCCATTCATTTGTATCATTACTGCTATGTTAAAACAGAGAAAATAAAACCAAATGAACCATCTAGCATCAATTTAAGTACTGAATATGGATACAAAAAATGTTGTTCTCAGCTTCTACACAAAATTTAACAGTGTAATCTAAATTAGGAAACCAGTCCCAAAGGCTTCACAAAACCAAACTCATAGATTCATACAAAACATACAAGAAGTCAGAATCTTCTGACACAACCTCGGAATACATCCGGTCCCACTGCCAGGGCAGCCACTCCAGAGGGGCAAATATAGTAGTACACAGGTGTGAGGGAGTAACTCTGGGAGTCCTCCGCATTGACTTCTAACCACGTACTGCCAATTTCTTCTGTTTGTGGTCTGCCAATGAGGAAGTCATGGAACCAATTAACTAAAGTTGAGCAGAGACCCATTTCTCTGAAGATAGACACAAAAAGCTGGAGTAACTCAGTCGATCAGACAGCATCTCTGGAGAAAATGAATAGGTGACGTTTCAGGTGAGACCCTTCTTCAGACGTTTCCATTTCTCCGAGTTTGATGATAAGTTTTGAGGGGAAGATGGTGATGAAAGCAAGCTGTAGTCTATGATGTATGCGCTTTTATTGTCCAAGTGGTCTAGTGAAGAGTGGACAACCATCTAGTTCGTATCACCTCTTGAGTGGGACCAGACCCTTACTCCGCAGGAGTTGATATGCCTCATAACCAGCCTCTCACAGTACTTCATCACCATAGGCATTAGTGCCACCAGTAAGTAGTCATTGGGGTATGTCACTTCAGTCTTCGGGCAGAAGAATTATGGATGCCTTTTTAAAGCAGGTAGGATCTTCGGCCCTGCTACTATAGTTACAATGTTAGCACATACCAGGTTTATGAAAAACTAGACTAAGTGGGTCCCAGTTGGGTCCCGTTGGGTCCCTGTCACACTGCAGGCCTGGTCACCCCAATGCAACCCATTCCACAACGCAGTATTCCACCACTCACCCATTCCCCCAACGTAACCCGTTCCCCCAATGCAATATTCCACTACTCACCCATAGCCCAAAACTGTGCAGGCGCGGCTGACGGGTTCCCATTGTGACTCCCCTGATCCCCCCTCCTCCCCTCACCTCCCTCCCACTCCGCCCCTTGCCTTTCCGCCCCCACCACGCACTCACTGCATCCCCCTCAACCCCCCATCCCCCCCCATCCACTCTTAGTGGCTCTCCAGCGGCGCAGCCATTCCCGCCTTTGGGTTCCCATTGTGACGTAGAACACGCAGGTACTACTGCGCAGGTGCAGCTGACGGGCAAGGCAAGTGGAAAAGGGATTTATTAAAGCTTAAAATGTGAATAACTCTTAAAATATAACAACAATTTAAACATTCAAGATGAGATTTAGTCAGTCCATTCTTTCTTGTTGCGTCTCTTGTTGCGTTCTGCAGCCGGGGAAGAGGGACGACTTCAGACAGGGGCTGTTGGGGGACAGTTGAGGGAGCGCCTGCAGCCGCGGGAGGGGGGTGTGGTGGTGTGTGACGGGGGTGTATACGGCGGGGGGGGGGGGGGGGGGGGATGGGAGGGGGTGTGGGGCGGGGAGGGGTGTGGGGGCATGGGGGTGTGGGAGGAGAGGGGTGTGTGGGCAGGGGGGTGTTCGGTGTGTGGGCGGGGGGGCTGGGGGGGGGTGGGCGGGGGTAGGGTGGGGTGTGGGTGGGGGGGGGGTGTAGGCGGGGGAGGGTGTGTGGGTGGGGGGTTGGGGGCAGAGGGCAGTGTATAGCCAGGGGGGAGGGGGGGGTGAGGGAGGGGGGTGTGTGGGCGGGGAGGGTTGTGTGGGGAGGGGGGTGTGTGGGCGGGGGGGAGAGAGCTCGGGGAAAAGACGGGGGATGTGGGGGAGAGGTGGGTATCAAGGGGGAGGAGGGCCGGATCCAGCGAGGGGGACTAGAGGGGAAGGGGCTGGAGCTGATGGTGCGATGAGGACTCACAGCGGGCGTTGGTCGCTGGACGTTCTCCTTCGCCGGGATCAGATTCTCCACTTTCCGTTTGGTGACATTTCCCGTGCCAGGCTGGGCCACTTCCGGTCCCTCCGAAAATTGTATCTGGTTGGAAACCTCTGCCGACCATCCTCAGCCCCAGTAAAGACGCGATGGAAACCTCCGCGCGGCCATCCAGAGCCTCCCTCAGCTCCAGTAGAGACGCGATGGCGCAGGAAGGCGCGGACCATCCCGCGGAGTGATAGGAGAAAAGACCAATCCACACGGCGCCGACTAGCAGGAGAGGAGATCAATCTGCGCACGTGCGGTTTTTAAGATTTTTAAACCTCGCTAACTATTACATTAGATCACCGATCGGAACGAAACTTGCTACACTCGCGGCAGAGGAGAACAGTGAGTAAGCTGGTGAAAAATCGTAGCGCTATCGTGTACTGTTTTTGCGCAAATAGAAAGACCCCACAAACCGGAAGATAACAAGATCAGAGCTTTAGTTATGTATAGATTGCCCATGTTAAAGCAAAGCAGAATAAACCTACTTTGGATAATTTTTGCTCAATCGTTCAGCATCAGCAGTGATGAAAGGCGGGTTAACTGTACTATTTTCAGCACTTATTCTCCAATATTAATTACCGATGCCCTGTTTGAGTTTTCATCAATCAGTTCTAAAGGTCAACACAGCTTGGTCCAAACATGAATTAAAGATGTGAATTCCTGAGGTGAGAATGATTGCCTTTGACTCCAGACTGCATTTAATCAAATGTTGTGGTGGAACTGGTGACTGGGCACCAAGGAGAAAATACTTCAGTGGTTGGAGTCATGTGTCGAACAAAGAGGATGACCATGATTGTCGATGGTTAATCATCAAATGCAAAAGTTATTGAAGATAGTGTCATTGATCTAGGATTAAGTGTCAAGGACTAATGCCCATTCTTCTATCAGAAGATCACAAATGGTGATGTTCACTGATGATTGGATTATGTTCAATTCTTTTTCCCAATTGTTCAATAAACACAGCTGTCTAGGTCTGCTTTCAACAAGGCCTGGACAACATTCATGCATGGCTGATAAATGGCAACTAACAATTGTACCACAAAAGAGCCAGGCAATGGCCATCTACAACAACAGAGAACTGTGGCATTTCATGGCATTTATATTGCTCAATCTGCCATCGTTACAAGACCGGCTCACTGACTGCTTCGGATTTATCTCCCAACAACCAAAATTCTTCTACCATTTCAATGGCACAATTCAGAAGAAGGATGGAACTCTTGCCTGGATAAATGAATGTCCAATCAAGGCATTCAGCACCATCCAGGAATAGGCAGCCTACTTGAATGATATTGCACACACCACCCCATATACTCATATCTCCCCACTGCTGGTGCGTTATGGGTGCAGCCCGCATCATTTATAAACTGAACCGCATTTACTTATCTAGACTTTCCAAGCAACGCCTTTCAAACCTGTAACTTTTACCAACTAGTTGCAAGGGAACACAATCCTTTGCTGCCTGCCTGCAATTTAGACATGATTATATCTTCGAAGGACATTGCAGTTCCTTCATCATCACTGGGTCTATATCCTGGAATTCCCACCCAACAGTCCAGTGGGTGTACCTTCACCAAAGGGAGCAATATGGTCCAAGAGGCACCATCAACTCAAAGGCAATTAGAAGGGGGAATAAATGTTGACCTTGTCAGTAATGTCCATATCTCAAGGCTTTTATACTTTGAATGAATTTAGTGAACCTCATTTATGGCCATTCCACAGCCAAGATCTCACTGAAAGTAATTTGTCAAAAACCACAATGTTACATTCTCAGAATTGATTATGAGCACCCAGAAAGGACAGTGATCATGGCACTCCACATAGATACTAGTCTACTTTGTGTTTTATCTTTCTGGAATATGAAAAATCATACCATGAAGTGGTGTCATGCACCAACTTTACCATAGGTTCCAGATGTGCCATATCACTTAAATGTTCTTGCAGAGGTAAGGACCATTAGAAGTTGAAAGAATTGCAATTACTATATATAAATTAATAACTATTATAGTTACATCTGTTATTAGTTAAATGTATTTGCTTCATGAATGACTTAATAATTCATGCAAAAAATGTTAAAAATGCTCAGTTAAACCAAAGACTGAGATCAGTACAAGGAAATAAAATCCTCCTTGGGATGTTTTTAAAAAGGATTCCACCCACGCAACCCATTTTTACTGGAAGTGCAAGCTTCACAAAACAGTCTTATTGACGACTTGATGAATTCTGTTGGCTGTGGTACAATAGAGCTTGCTACAAAGAACAGTGAACGATATTAACTTTTAACCCATATATGCAACAAAAACAGAATACTGTTGATAAATGTGATCTTAACAACACGGGGAAGTTTAAAATAGTTAGCAACATATACTTACTGCTAAAAATGATAATTGTGGCAGTTCAGCCAATTTAACATATAACAGTAAGTAGGATTCCCGCTCCACCCCCTTTACTTTTTCCTGTAAACCTCCTGACCATTGCCAGGAATTGGAATGCAAACATTCCCTGGAGTAACAACTGACGTCAGCAGTACATTCCAAAATTGGCAATCACTCGCATCTGGAAATTCCAGTCTGCAGCACTTGTACACTGCAGTCAAAGTGCCCCTGCCTACTGCCAGACTAAATCCAATAGTGATCCTTTCACCATCAAGGCACCAATTTTCACCAATATCTGCGTTTACAATGTAGTGTAATTTACCACCCCAAAACTATTTATTTGTGCCATTGGAATGATATTTTAAAATCTCTGATTAATGGTTACAACTTTATTTAACTGTTCAAATTAACTGGGTTAAATTGTTTAATTATCTTTGAAATTCGCATCATTTCTGCTGGACATGATGTCGGTTTGCTGAGGTAAAGGTCTACGGGTACCAGGTGACTTGCATAAATATGTGAAATTAATCCCCCAAAAAAGAGCTCAAATTGCAAGTCTCATGGGCTATTCATACAGACAAACAGGACTAAAACAGGCCTTTTGGCCCAATCATCCATGCCGTTTAAGATGCTCTGTCCAAGCTCCTTCCATCAGCTCTTGTTTAGCCCATATTCCTTGAAATCTTTCCTATCCATGTATCTGTCAAAATATCTTTTAAATGTTGTCATTATACCTGTTTCAACTACTTTCACTAGTAGCTCTTTATACCCAGCACCCTCTGTGTGAAAAAGTTTCTCCTCAAGTTACCAATTAAATCATTTCACTCTCATCTATGTCCTCTTGTTTATGATTCCTTTAACCTGGGTAAAACACTCTGTGTATTCACCCTATCTATTTCCATCATGATTTTATACACTAAAACTGAACATAGTGCTCCAAGTGTGGCCTCACCAATGTCTTGCACAACTATTATAGAGTATTACAACTAATGACTCATGAAAGTCAATGTGTCAAAAGCCTTCTATGCCCCTGTTCCATAATACTCCCCAGGCCCCTACCATTAGCTGTGAAGGTCCTGCCCTGGATTGACTTCACAAAATGCAACACCTTGCATTTATCTGCATTAAATTCAATTTCCCATTCCTCGGCCCACTTGCTCAGCTGATCCTGATCCTGCAGTAATTCTTGATAACCATTTTTACTGTCTATGATACCAATTATTTCAGTGCCATCAACAAACTTACTAATCATGCACTGTACATTTCCATCCAAATTGTTGATATGAACCGCAAATAGCAATGGGTACAGTTCCAATCCTTGAGGAACACCATGTGTCACAAACTTACAATTAAAAAAACCCATCACCCTCTGCTTCCTTCCATGAAGCCAATTCTGTATCCAGTCTCTGTGGATCCCATGTGATCTAACTTTCCAAAGTACCCCAATATGAGGAACCTTATCAAAGACTTTGCTGATATCCTAATAGACTGTCTGTGGCCCTGCCCTCATCAAACTTCATGGTTACTACTTCAAAAAACTAAATCAAGTTTGTGAGACATAATCACTCATGTACAAAATCATGCTGACTATCCCTAATCAACCCGTCTCCCATATCCATCTATATCCTATCCATCTAAATCCTCTCTAGTAACTTTCCAACCACAGTTTTTCAGTCTTGCGTTTCTAGTTCCCAGTTTTTCTTTGCATCACTTCTTAAATAGAAACAACATTAGCCACACTTCAATCGTCTCGCACCTGTCTAACGATGATTCATATATTACAGTTAGGACTCCTGCAATTTCTTCTCTAGCTTCCCACACTGTTTTTGGATATGCTTTAATATGCCCAGGAGATTTATCTACCTTCATATGTCGTAGGGTGTCCAATTCGTTTTGAATGTAATAAAGATTGTCTTCAAGACATCTCCATTAACGGTCCCATGTTCCCGGTTCATCATGATATTTTACGCATTAAAAACAGAGGAGAAATATAAGTTTTGGATGTGATTCTGAGATAAAGGATCTAACTGGGAAAGGCACGGACCATTACTCAGCATGGCTATGTGCATGCAAAATTGGGAAGTTTTTCTTAAAGAGCTAACCACGAGGTTTGGCGATGGCAGGGCGGTAGACAGTCCTTTGACAAAGACAAAGACTTGCTTGATAGGAAAGCATTGAAAGTTATAGTTAGCATAAAATTGGCTTGGTGGTTGAAGACAGAGGGTGACAATGGAGTGCTGTTTTTCAGATCGTGCCTGGGTCTGTTCAATGCTGGGTCCATTGTTGTTTGTCAACAATATTAAGGGTTGGGATGAGAATGCAGCTGGCATGGTTAATAAGTTTGCAAATAACTCCAAAATTGATTGCATAGCTGACAATGACAAAGGTTATCTAATGTTACAACAGAACCAAGATCTATTGAGAAAGTGAACCAAGGAATGGCAGATGGAAATTAATTTGGACAAGTGCAAAGTGTTCCAGTTTGGTAAGTACACTATGGTAGGACTTGCACAGTAAATGCAGGGCCCTATGAAGTGTTGTAATACAGAGGTGCAAGTACATAGTTCTCTGAAAGTAGAGACACAGTAGACAGAAAAATATCTGAAAAATATCTCTGCAGTTTGCATATAGGGCCAATAGATCTGTGGATGACGCAGTCAACCTGGACCTGCACTTCATCCTCCAGCAACTAGACCGTCAGGGGACCTATGCGAGGATATTATTTGTTGATTTTAGCTCTGCATTCAACACCATTGTGCCAGAGCCACTACACTACAAATTGTCTGAACTGACTGTGCCTGAACCCCTCTGTCAGTGGATCACCAGCTTCCTGACAGACAAGAAGCAGCATGTGACGGCTGGGAAAGCACATCTCAGACTCGCAAACCCTCAACATAGGAGCACCGCAAGGCTGCCTACTCTCCCCTCTCCACTACTCTCTCTACACCAATGACTGCACCTCCATTGACTCCTCTGTCAAGCTTCTCAAGTTTGCGGACGACACAACCCTGATTGAACTGATCCAGAATGGGGAGGAATCTGCCTACAGACAGGAAGTGACACAGCTGGCGTCCTGGTGCCATTGCAACAACCTGGAGCTCAATGCTTAAGACAGTGGAATTAATTGTACACTTTAGGAGAGCTCCCCCTCCCCTCCCCCCACTCACCATCAACAACACCACAGCACATCTGTTTAGTCTTTTAAGTTACTGGGAACCATCATCTCCAGGGACCTTAAATGGGGGGCCACCATCGACTCCACAGTCAAAAAGGCACAACAAAGGATGTACATTTTGCGGCAGCTGTGGAAGCACAATCTTCCACGGGCAATGATGGTCCAATTCTATACGGCCATCGTAGAGTCTGTCCTCATCTTCTCCAACATGGCCTGGTTTGGCTCAGCCACCAAGCACGACATCCGGAGGCAGCAGCAAATCGTCCGATCAACTGAGAAGGTTATTGGTCGCAATCTTCCCTCCATTGACGAGCTGTACACTGCAAGGGCCAGGAAGCGAGCGGGTAAGATCATCTCTGACCCCTCTCACCCTGGCCACAAACTCTCCGAATTACTTCGCTCTGGAAGGCCACTCCGGACTGTCAAAGCTGCCTCAGCCAGACATAAAATCAGCTTATTTTCCATGAGTAGTTGCTCTACTCAATAACCAAAAATCTGTAGCCTCCTTTTGCTCTGGTATTTTATTTAATTCACAGGTTTAATCAATAATGTTTTATTATTAATGTTTAATGTTTTATGTCATTCCTAACTGTCACTCTGTCATGTTGTCACTTGCAGGCGGAGCACCAAGGCAAATTCCTTGTATGTGAATACTTGGCCAATAAACTTATTCATTCATTCATTCAGGGTGGAAAGGAAGGCATTTAGCACGCTTGACTTTATTGTATAAGAGTTGAGATGTCATGCTACAACTGGAGAAGACATTGATGAAAGCCCACTCATAGTATTGTGTGTAGTTTTGGTCGCCTAGCAATCAGAATGATGTCAATAAACTGGATAGGGTGCTAGAGGAGGACACAATTACAATGTTTAAAAGACATTTGGACTACACGGATAGAATGGATTTCGAGGAACATGAACTAATGTATGGATAGCCTGGGATTCAGGTAGGCAACTTTGACAGCATGGACATGTTTCCGTGCTCTATTACTCTGTGATTTTGGGGATCCAAAACAAACCATATTCTATCTTCATTCAATTAAACACATGCATTCCCAGCTGCCACAGCAGAAAGCAAACATAATTCTCAGCAATTTCCCTTTTCTCATACTTGAAAGAACACAAGCAATTGAGGTCATCTAACTTGGCAGAGATCATAGGTCAAAATTGAAAAATATTTGCTACAACTTTGCAATATGTCTTAATCAGGTGAGCCATTATGAAAGATATACACAAAATATTGAGTATTGAGTGGGTCAGGCAGCATCTCAAGTGAAAATGGATAAGTGACGTTTCAGTTTGGGATCCATCTTCATTTTGATGAAGGGTCCCGACCTGCAACATCACCTATCCATTTTCTCTCCAGAGATGCTACCTGACCTGCTGAGTTACTCCAGCACTGTGTCTTTTTTTGGTTTAAACCATTTCCTTTTTATTACATTGGAGCCATGAGAAAGTCTGATAAAATTGTTTTTTTAAGCCAGACTTAATTCATGATGATACAAATAGTAAGAAAAAAGTTATGGCAAGAATTGCTCTGGAATATTGTAAATTTTAATAATCAAATTACAATCTGATGTTTCTCAGAAGCTTAGAAACATGTAGATGTTAATCTAACAATAAAGGATGCTCAGGAAAATTGTACGTACAATCAGTTTGCTACATCATGATTAAACCACTCTTATATTCTCAAACATTTTATGTTGGGGATGGATATTTAATTAAGATATTTAATTGAACTACCTTTGAAAGCCTGCTGTCAAGTTAGAAAGAAAATAGAACAAAGTTCATAACTGTTCACAACTGACTCACAAGATGAAGCGAAAGTTTGCAAATGCTGGGCATTTCTCTGAGTGCTCCAGTTTAAAGACATACAGGTTTGTAGGTTAATTAACTTCTGTAAGTTATAAATTGTCCCTCGTGTGTGGAATAATGCTACTGTATGGGGTGATCGCTGGTCGGCGCAAACTCAATGGGCGAAGGGCCTGTTTCCATGTTGTATCTCAAAAGTCTAAAGTAAAGTCTAAATAACAATGTACCACAATTGTTTCCCAAAAGCTCGATGTGCATGTTATTCGATACCAGCCTGGGCTGGCCTTAGGAGGTGCAGGGCCCAATTGGGAACAATTTTCATAGAAATATAAATATATAATTATAAACGAGTCATATTCAGCACGTGTCGTGAGTAATATGACAGTCGGCTTTTAAAAAATCTTAAACCGCGCATGTGCATTGTTCTCCTCTCCGTAAAAATAAAAAATAAACAATAAAAATAAAGTAACAATTCAATTTGCCCAAGGCTTCCAAATCTCCTTCTTTCTGAATTACTGAATGGATGGGGGGTGGAGGGTGACGGCAGGTGGAAAGATGGTGAGAAAAACGGGAGCACACAGGGACAAGTTGAATCAGTTGTCATCTTATTGAATGACTATACTAGTTCAAGGGACTAATTGGAGGGAGAGTTCCTTTTGCAGCGTGTGGGGAGTCTAGCCAGGGGTAAAGTTG
Organism: Amblyraja radiata; assembly: GCF_010909765.2. Taxonomy (NCBI): domain Eukaryota; kingdom Metazoa; phylum Chordata; class Chondrichthyes; order Rajiformes; family Rajidae; genus Amblyraja; species Amblyraja radiata. The sequence continues at coordinate 67,847,631 of NC_045959.1, read as the reverse complement.
CGGGGAGGGCAGGAGCACTGAGAAGGAGGGGGTCGGGGTTCATGCCAGTAACCCACTCACTCACCGCTGACACCGCGCTCCGGGCGCAGAGACACCGCATTGTGGCTGGGGAGGGAAGCAGCTCGCGTGGCTACGAGCGGCCGCCATCACCGGACAGCGGAACCGATTGCCATCTCAGCGCCTTCTGCCGGCCCGCTCACCTCTGGCAGTGCTCTCTGTCTGAACAGTGATGGGACCAGCTCAAGAGCAAAGATCATAGAGCAGGTGATGGATAACATCACAGCGGTTGGTGGAGCTTACTCCTGTGTCAGAGTGAACAAGTGATCAATTGAGGCTACTCGCCCTGACATATGGAGTAAGGTCCACCGCCGCTGTCCTGTTATCTATCACCCGCTGACGCGCTCTTGAGCTGGATGCTGGCATGATCCCCGACCCCCTCCTTCTCAACGATCCTGCCCTCCCCGCAACTTTACTCCTGGCCAGACTACCCACACGCTGTGAAAGGAACTCTCCACCCCCCCCCTCCCTCCCCCCTCCAGCAGCACTGTCCTTTTACAGCCGCTTCCCACTTTACAGCCGCTTCCCATCAGCTGCTAGCAATGAGGGATAGAGAGAGCTAGAGAGAGACGAGATCGGGAGCGGGAGAGAGGGAGAGAGCGAAAGATAGAGAGACACAACGTGGGTCGGTAGGTAAATTCACCCGGGGCGGCGACTGCGGGTGCTAGGAAGGCCTCGACCACGAGTGAACATCTGGGAAGAACGGAGGGGAGGCTGGCTGGACTATGGTGCCTTCCTCACCTTGGTGCCACTGTGTTATGTTGTGTCGTGGACTTTCAGTGTTTGTGCTTTTTTTTTAAATTCTATTTTATTTTTAATATGTTTTATTATTTATTATTATTTACTTATTTTTATTTTTATGATACTGCCTGTAAGGGAAATTCATTTCGTTGTCTCTAACTGAGACAATGACAATAAATTTGAATACAATCATTCATGATGGTGAGTTTTAAGAAATTCTCAATGTCATCAATGCATCGATCTTCACTCCTCAGTAAATGTAAATGTGTTTTGATCAAGTATTAATGACGCCGCGTGAATTGTATTCAAAGGAACGCAGCGTCATTAATACTTGTTCAAAACACAATTACATTTACTGAGGAATGAGTATCGATGCATTGATGACACATTATATAACTACTTGTTAACTACTGGCTGTTAACAGCGGTTGTTATCCATTTGTTATCCGGTTGTTATCCATGTTCGTTTTGTAAAAAAATCCGGATGGCGAATTTTTTTTAAAAAATCTTTATTTAACAAAGCTAATTTATATTTCCGTATGAAATACGGAAAATTAACACGGGGCCCCCTTTAGGCGCGGGGCCTAATTGGGTGAAATCGGTCCAATCGGCTTAAGGCCGGCCCTGATACCAGCCAAGGCAATGCAGAAACCATATCTTGTCCGAGTACTATCAGTTTAGTGAGGTCTGACATGACATGTTCACTGATCAAACTCACTGATGAAATTACATGAAGAACATTAGAACAGAGGAAGGTCATTTAGCCCTTTCAGCCTCTACCATCATTCAATGATATCAAGAGAATGAACCTTAAACCAAAGTATGTGGGAAGCAAAGGTTCTCGATTAAACTACTTCTGCTGCTCTGCTGATAATAAAGGTCCAAGACGAAACGCAAGAAAATGCGGAATACTTTCATTTCTAGGTTACCACCTCTCGGGGAAAGCGGAGATGAAATTTAGCAATCTGCATTTGGCCATCTGAAGAAAAGTATTTTCCAAGATCAAGTCCTCAAACTGGGTAGAAACGCTTTATGTCTTCCATTAGTAAGCATTTCAAAGCAATGGAGAAGTACCATCTACACTGTAATCATGAATCATTTCAAATCCACTGTAGGACAAATGAATCAACATCAGAATCCTCACCCAGGAAAACAATGCCAAATAGACACAAAAAGCTGGAGTAACTCAGCGGGACAGGCAGCATCTCTGGAGAGAAGGAATGGGTGACGTTTCGGGTCAAGACCCCTTTTTCCCAAGACCCGAAATTTCACCCATTCCTTCTCTCAGAGATGCTGCCCGTCCCGCTGAGTTACTCCATCTTTTTGTGTCTATCTTCGGTTTAAACCAACATCTGCAGTTCCTTCCTAAACAATGCCACCAATTTAGTTCAATGACATAAAAATCCTGAAACAAGAAATCCACTTTGCGCTCTTGTCACATAAAAGCTTATGAGAAGGATTGCTACAAAGAGGTTCTCAAACCTCCCTTGATAAAATGCAACATTCTCACCTACTTTTGAGAATCCCTCACCTGTGGGGTTTTAAACTGGAGGAACATGATGATGCTATCAAAAGATATTTGCCTAAAATCTATCTTCTAAATAAGATCTATTTGGATGCTACTACTGGTATACTACCAGATATACATTTTATCTCATTTCTGGTTATCCAGGCTGTAGGAGCAAAATGGAAAGGCCACGGGGAGCATGATTTACCATAAAGGAGATAACACTTGTGCAATGTGTACAATCTACCGTCTGAATCATTGGTGGGCTCACTCATCTAACTTGTCACAATGGAATGAATGGAATTTTTGAAGCTTATGTCTGGACAAGCTTAATGAGGAGATTTTTAGGCTCAAATTTAAATAATTTAAATTTAAGTTTGTCAAAGCAGCCAATATGAAGATTCCAATGAAGAATAAAATTAGCTTTAATTGATCCTCATTGTTCACATTACCAAGGAACTTTGTGCATACTGGGCATCAAAAACCTAAATCTGCACACTTTTAAATACAGTAGCATTCTTTAACACCAAACACTCCAGATAATTATGAATCTATGGATTCTAATTAAAATCGATGGGAATCTAATTAGAAACTGAACAATCCAGTAATTTGAACTATAATAAAACTTGATCATGCATGTGCTAACATATTGAATATGACTGTAAAGTAAATAAACAAACTAAAAAGTAGTAAAGGTTCAGGAAAACCTGATGCAAGAAAGTTAATATCAAATTTTTGAAAAAAGCTTTGCTTTGCTTTTTCCCTGTCTCTGCCCATTATTACATAGTATTTGTCCACAAAATATTATTACATAGTATTTTTATAACAGCTTTGCCTAATTGTAATGCAATATTAGATTACTATGACCATGCAACTAGCCAACTACATTAAAAAAAAAACAAGGAATTACAGATACACAAAAATGCTTGAGAAACTCAGGAGGAGCCCAAGGGCTGGGGGATGGGAGGAGACAGCCCGAGGGCTGAGGAAGGGGAGGAGACAGCAAGGGCTAACAAAATTGGGAGGATTCGATGTTCATGCCCGCAGGATGCAGACTCCCCAAGCAAAATATGAGGTGCTGTTCCTCCAATTTCCGGTGTTGCTCACTCTGGCAATGGAGGAGACCCAGGACAGAGAGGTCGGATTGGGAATGGGAGGGGGAGTTGAAGTGCTGAGCCACCGGGGAGGTCAGGTAGGTTCTTGCGGACCGAGCGGAGGTGTTCGGCGAAGCGATCGCCCAACCTCCGCTTAGTCTCACCGATGTAGATCAGCTGACATCTAGAGCAGCGGATGCAGTGATGAGGTTGGTGGAGATACAGGTGAACCTCTGTCGCACCTGGAACGACTGCTTGGGTCCTTGAATGGAGTCGAGGGGGGAGGTAAAGGGACAGGTGTTGCATTTCTTGCGGTTGCAACGAAAAGTGCCTGGGGAGGGGGTGGTACGGGAGGGAAGGGAAGAATTGACAAGGGAGTTGCGGAGGGAGCGGTCTTTGCGGAAGGCAGACATGGGGGGAGATGGGAAGATGTGGCGAGTGGTGGGGTCATGTTGGAGGTGGCGAAAATGACGGAGGATTATTTGTTGTATGTGACGGCTGGTGGGGTGAAAGGTGAGGACTAGGGGGACTCTGCCCTTCTTGCGAGTGCGGGGATGGGGAGAGAGAGCAGTGTTGCGGGGTATGGAAGAGACCCTGGTCGAGCCTCATCTATGGTGGAGGAGGGGAACCCCCGTTCCCTGAAGAATGAGGACATTTCAGATGCGCTGGTGTGGAACGCCTCATCCTGGGAGCAGATGCGGCGTAGGCGGAGGAATTGGGAGTAGGGGATGGAGTCCTTACAGGAAGCAGGGTGGGAAGAAGTGTAGTCCAGATAGCCATGGGAGTCAGTGGGTTTATAGTGGATGTCGGTCAGAGGTCTATCACCTGCGATGGAGGCTGTCTCCTCCCATCCCCCAGCCCCCGGGCTCCTCCTCCTCCTTTTTCCTTCCTTCTCCCCGCCACCCCCTATCAGTCTGAAGAAGGGTTTCGGCCCGAAACTTTACCTATTTCCTTCGCTCCATAGATGCTGCTGCACCCGCTGAGTTTCTCCAGCATTTTTGTGTACCTTCGATTTTCCAGCATCTGCAGTTCCTTCTTGAACAAGGAATTACAGATGTTGGTTTACACAAATGGACACAACGCACTCAAATAACTCAGCCTGTCAGGCTGAAGAACATGGATAGGGAAGGAGCATTCTTCCCTAGCCTACTTTTTTAAAGGATGTAATCATATCCTCCTTGTCAGCACTACAAAATTTGCAGCGCCTCCTGCTAACGTTTCCTTTCAATAATCACCCCTTTCAAGTCAGAGCTTCCTCCTGGTTGTGGTATACAACTTGGATAGAACTGTTGACTTATCTTCTTCAACAATCTGTCTACAGATTACCAGATAATAAAGGAAGAGACACGAGTATTACACTCGTATAACGGGATCCTCAACTTCCTCATCAGCAGACCACAATCAATACGAATTGGCAACAAGGCTTTCTCCTCAATAACCATCCGCACAGGGGCACCTTACGGCTGTATGCTCAGTCCCCTGCTTTTCTTACTGTATTTCAAGAGAGAGTTAGATTTAGCTCTTAGGGCAAAGAGAATCAAGGGAAATGGGGAAAAAGCCGGAACGGGGTACTGATACTGGATGATCAGCCATGATCATGAATGGTGGTGCTGGCCTACACCTGAACCTATTTTCTATGTTTCTATGCCCATGACAGGGTGGCCAGACACAGTTCCACAGCTTCAGACCAAGCCATGTCATGATGAGATTACTATTTAATTGCTGTGGACAACAAAGGTTCAAACCAGGTTCTTAGTATGACAGCACAAATGGACGTTTTTTAAAAGTACAGCATTATTTCATACACGAGTGTTCAGATGCTGGGCCCAAGAACATAATGGATCAAAAACAGCTTCTTCCCCGCTGTTATCAGATTACTGAACAGATCGCTCATAAACTCAGGGTGTAGTACTTGACTACCAACCTACCTCATCGAAATCATTGCACTTTCTTTATCTGCACTTTATTGGAGCTCTAGCACTACGACGCCACGGCACTACATGCTGTACTCTGGTTATTTGTCTCATTGCACTCACTGTATATGAATGATTGAACTCATTTATGGTATGATTTGATTGGATACCATGCAAACAAAGCCTTTCACTGCATCTCGGTGCAAATGACAATAATAAACCATTGCCAATTCCAAAAGTGTAGTGCTAAATCGGGTACCAATGAAATGCTTGCTTGATCCAAGCAGGAGTACCTCAGTTTTTAAAGCTATATTCAAGAGACAATTTAACAAACGTATGAATAAAAGGCTATATGGTACTCACCAAGGTGGATGGATATGAACAGTATCTCCTGCACACATTCTGAGGTGGGATGCTGTTTCTCTTGTGAATAAAATCGTGAGCAGGGTTTTGGCGTCAGAGTCATCATATTTAATTACTTGCTCCATGGAGGTTTCAATTAATGGCTGGCACAAGGCTACGAACATTGAACATTCTTCATGTAACTCCAAGATTTTCACCATTAAAATACCTTCTTTTTCACCTGCCGCTGAAGGAAGATGGGGAAATATACTTATTAGTGTCTCTTTACAGGTTTAAGTTTTGACTTACCAAAGTAACTAGGTTATAGAAATAATGAACTGCAGATGCTGGTTTACAAAAATGACACAAAGTGCTGGAGTAACTCAACGGGTTAGGCAGCATCTCTGGAGACAAAATGGATAAGTGACAATTCGGGTTGGGACCTCTTCTTCAGACTGAATTGCAACCTGACTTACTCCAGCACTTGGTGTCCTTTTTTAAAAGACATAGGTTGTTAACTTCCACTTTTTTTTGTGCACGATATCCTGCTCTTCATTTGCCTAGCCTAGTGCTCTGCTGTGATTGCTGATGCACAATCTGGTGTTGGGTGATCAATGCCTCTTACAGTCACTTAGTTCGGTGGCCAGTCAAGCTGCCTGTACATCTTTTTTGCTTTTCCACTCTCCATAACTGAAATATGAACTGATTTGATGTGAAATCAGAGAGTAGATCTGAAGCATAGGCAAACGACAAAATGCACTTGGAGCGGCATGGTGGCGCAGCAATAAAGTTGCTGCCTTACAATGCCAGAGACCTGCGTATTATCCTGACTTCAGGTGCTGTCTGTATGGAGTCTGTACGTTCCCCCTGTGACCAGATGCATTTTCTCCGGGTGCTCCAGTTCAAAGACACACAGGTGTGTAGGTAAATTAGCTTCTGCAAGTTGTAAATTGTCCCTAGTGTGTAGGATAAATCTACTGTAATGATACCAGGCAAGGCAATGCAGAAACCATATCTAGTGCAAGTAGTATCAGTTTAGTGAGGTCTAACATGTCTTGTTCACTGATTAAACTCACTGATGAAATGGACATGAGCAGCATTGGAACAGAGGAAGGACATTTAGCTCTTTAGGCTTCTATCATCATTCAACGATATCATGCCTGATTCTTTGATATAATACACCTTGTTCCATCTGTCTTTATGGAAATTTATGGATAACAGAAATTTATCATCCTCCAATTTAAAACCGACAATTGACCCAGCATCAAGTGTTATTTGCAAAACCATGTTCAGAGTGTAGAAATATTACAGAAATTCACTCCATTTTTATGCATTCATCATTTTCTTAAAACAGTGGAATTATTTATATTTGCAGCTGCACTTTTGGCAAGACATTCTACAGACAATGCAAATAAGTACGATTTGCATTTAAAAAACCACTAAACTTGCTTTTAGATGAGAAGGAGAGCAGTAAGGGGATGGAACAAAGGGCAAGCTGCACCTTGGAAAATCAACATTCATAAATAAATCAATTGTAGAAAATATGATTGCATGAATCCATCAAGTCTTGAATATCCTTATGGTGGATGGTTCTTCAGAAGCAGAGGCTTCATAGCATTTTATGTAGCACTCAATCAAGGTTGGGCGATGAACAACCAAATCTCCTTTCCAAAGTAACGCAAGATATCAGTACTAATAGTTCATTCTTTATTCAAGGTATACTATCTCAGGCAACATTTGGTATATTGCTACATCAAACAAAAGCTAATATTCTCCCTTGTTAAGTGAAGGGATCACCGAGCAATTCACCACAAAGATCACCACAGGAGCAGTTCACACAGGCTCTATTTAAAACTAGCCAGGATAGGCCAGCTCCTTCCAATCTTAACTATACAACCTGGGTCACAGGGACAGGAATAAAGGTCAACAATATTTGCCCTTTGCTGTCCAACCCATTTTATTTAACTGCTTATATTTGCCACACAATTGTTATGCAGAGTGGTTTAAAGGCACAGGTACTAGAAAGAACTTGCAGTTATATAGCACAGAAAGCACTGTCGGAAAACAAGAAACACAACTTCCAAATTATGGACATCCTTCGCTCCGTCCGCCTGGACCTATCTGATCTCCCGGTTGCCAAACACTTTAATTCCCCTTCCCATTCCCACACTGGTCTTTCTGTCCTAGGCCTCCTCCATTGTCAGAGTGAGGCTAATCGCAAATTGGAGGAATACCATCTCATATTTTGCTTGGGCAGCGTACAATCCAGTGGTATGAATATTGATTTCTCTAACTAAGTAATACCTGCATTCCCTCTCTCTCCATCCCTCCCACATCCAAGTCACACCAGATTCTCGTTCTCACCTAGCAAACAGTTAACAATGGGCTGTTTCCTTAATCATCGTTACTTTTTTGCATATCTTTCATTCCATTGTTCTATATCTCACTGTCTATATCTCTCATTTCCCTTTCCCCAGACTAGTCTGAAGAAGGGTCTCAACCCGAAGTGTCACCTATTCCTTCTCTCCAGAGATGCTGCCTGTTTTGCTGAGTTACTGCAGCATTTTGTGTCTATGTCCAATTTATGCCAGATAGCTTTCACAACAACGATCAGAAAGCATATTTTTGGGAAATATTGATTGATTCAAGAGATAAATATATTGCAACGCATCAAAGTTAACCCTGCTGGTCTTCAAATTTGCCATGGGATCTTTTACCTTCCCCCATTTCTGAGATAAAGTACAGCCTTAGTTTGATAGTGAATAGAAAACAAACAGTACCCGATTGTAAGAATAGGTTTATGTAGTCATCAGAAAGAGTGAAACCAGAAATGAAAATCCATCTTAGCTGGGCATTTAGAAACATTCCCAAGTTAGGAGCGTTGAGCAATGAGCCACATCTGACACTTAAAAGTAAAAGACAGATACCTGGCATTACTGCAGGTATGTTACTATTCTATGGAGAAACTTCAAATCATTGCCTCTAGCTCAATTGCAGACGTTGTATCCTTAGCTATTTTCTCCAACATGGAGCTCATGGCATTGGACCTTGGTGGTGCAGCAAGATAGAAATGTATTGTATCTACCATACAAGAACCATTGACAGGTCCAGATGTGCTGTAAAGAGAAGAGTAATGAAAGTAAAAAGCAGTGATTTGGAGTAAATCTACAGTATTATAAATTCAGCTGTTTTGGTTTAGAGATACAGCACAAGTCCACGCTGACTTATGAATTAATATTTAATTAATATTAGTGACCTAGATTTAGGTTGCAAAAGTACTGCTATAAAAATAAAGAAAGAATGTCACATGCAATTAATGTGACACTAAATCTTCCTGAAGAAACTAGAAAACCTGTTATGCAACAAGAAACAGAAAAAAACAAAAACCACACAGCAGACAGGTCTATCACTATATTACCTTCATTCATCATAAAGAAATGTCTATCATGTAAAGTAAAGGAGGTAATTTTCCTCAATGTAGACTTTGCTTTTATGATATAATTGCAATACAAGTTACTACCTGCGCCCAATCATGTGAGCTTGTCAAACTAGTATAACAGCTTCTTCCAAACCAAGTTCTTTTGATATAAACACCATTCTGCTTTTCTGAACTCTATTGACATTACTATTAATTTTATAAATCATGCCTTAATTCATATTGGAAATGTTCATACAATTCCTGTTTTTGTTGAATAAATGAATGAATGAATAAGTTTATTGGCCAAGTATTCACATACAAGGAATTTGTCTTGGTGCTACACCCACAAGTGACAGCATGACATACAGTGGCAGGTAAGAATGATACATAAAACATTAAACATAAAACATTATAACATGTGAATTAAATAAAATACCAGAGCAAAAGGAGGCTACAGATTTTTGGTTATTGAGTAGAGCTACTACTCATGGAAAAAAGCTGTTTTTATGTCTGGCTGTGGCAGCTTTGGCAGTCCGGGGTCGCCTTCCAGAGGGAAGTGATTCAAAGAGTTTGTGGCCAGGGTGAGAGGGGTCAGAGATGCTCTTACCCACCCGCTTCCTAGCCCTTGCAGTGTACAGTTCGTCAATGGAGGGAAGATTGCAGCCAATAACTTTCTCAGCTGACGATTCGCTACAGCCTCCGGATGTGCAGGCCCAGGTTCACTGCGTCATCCACAGATCTATTAGCCCGATATGCAAACTGCAGACGGGTTCGTGATATTTTTCAGCTTGGCCAGCACAAGCCTTTCAAGGTTCTTCATGACTACAGAGGTCAGTGCGACAGGCCTGTAGTCATTAAGACCAGTAATCCTTGCCTTTTTGGGTAAAGGGACAATAGTGGAGACTTTGAAGCAGGCAGGGACAGTACAGGTTTGCAGGAACTGGTTGAAAATGTCTGTTGTTCGGCACAGAGCTTTGAAGCAGGCAGGGACAGTACAGGTGGGAAAGGGTCCAGTCTTTTCAGATTGGAGTCTTGCTTTAAGTATGTGTGACGCGGTGAATGAGGAGAAATTAGTGTAGAAAGGCCCAGTCTTTGCAGACTGAGGTCAGGCTGTGAGTGGGTGTGAAGTGTTGGTTGGGGTGGGAAAGGGTCCAGTCTTTTCAGACTGGAGTCTTGCTTTAGGTAGGTGTGAATGGGGAGGAGTGGGTGTAGAAGGGTTCATTCTTTGCAGACTGGGGTCTGGCTGTGTTTGTTGGGGAGGCGGGGGAAGGGGTACCAGGGTTACGTTTTTGCTTGTCAAACCTGCAGTAGAACTCATTCCGGTTGTTGGTCAGCTGACGATTGTCCAAAGAGCGGGGGGGGGGGGGGGGGGGGCTTTCCTCTTGTAGCTGGTGATTTCTTGCAAGCCCTTCCAAACTGAAGAAGTGTCACTAGCTGAGAACTTGCTCCTCAACTTCTCCAAGTATCTTTCCTTGGCAGCTCTGATTCCTCTTCTCAGCTTGTACGTGGCCTGCCTGTAGAGGTCTGCATCCCCACTCCTCAAGTTTTGTTACATTAAAACTTGAAAGTCCACCATGAACCTATTCAATTTAATTTCTAATGCTGATGCAAAAATGAAGCCAAGGGGTCTTATTTCACAATAAAATTTAACTAATATTCACAAGAAAAATAGGAGACTTGGAAACACATGCGAAGGGTAAAGTTCAGAGATCAGAGAGCACATAACAATGTGCTCACATTTAGAAACGGGAACTGCAGATGCTCGTTTACCAAAAAAAGGACACAACGTGCAGCATCTCTGGACAACGTGGTCAGGTGATGTTTCAGCTCATAACCCTTCTTCAAACGTCACTCCTAAGTGGTCATCATTCAAACTTGAGACTATCTCTACTACAACTGGTCACTAAGAGTCAGTAGGTTTTAAGTTTCATCTGCACTTTGGTTAGCTATAACTAATATATCAAAATAACTATTATGAAGTAAACACGAAAAGGCCTGCAAGTTTCTACAAGCCACACCTAGATTGAGCAAAGCTTCTTATATAAGCACAAAAATATCAAGACTTTACAAGTACAATGAATAAATATTTCATGAAGTCATCTTCAACGTAAACAGATTCTTCAGTAAAAAGATTGTTTAATTCCAAATTACGTGTACAAATCTTTATTTCTGGAAACTTAGTTCTGATGCATGTATAATTTCAATGCAGGTTACGACCTGCATCAAACATACCTGATGCCAAACTCAGCACTCGGTCAAATTCAGCCCTGATGTAAAGTACAGGCACTTTCAACTCACCAGAGGACATACAGTGCCCTCCATAATGTTTGGGACAAAGACCCATCAATTATTTATTTGCCTCTGTACTCCACAATTTAAGATTTGTAATAGAAAAAAATCACATGTGGTTAAAGTGCACATTGTCAGATTTTAATAAAGGCCATTTTTATACATTTTGGTTTCCACCATGTAGAAATTACAGCTGTGTTTGTACATAGTCCCCCGTTTCAGGGCACCATAATGTTTGGGACACATGGCTTCATTGGTGTTTGTAATTGCTCAGATGTGTTTAATTGCTTCCTTACTGCAGGTATAAGAGAGCTCTCAGCACCTAGTCTTTCCTGCAGTCTTTCCATCACCTTTGGAAACTTTTGTTGCTGTTTATCAACATGAGGACCAAAGTTGTGCCAATGAAAGTCAAAGAAGCCATTATGAGACTGAGAAACAAGAATAAAACTGTTAGAGACATCAGCCAAACCTCAGGCTTACCAAAATCAACTGTTTGGAACATCATTAAGAAGAAAGCGAGCACTGGTGAGCTTACTAATCGCAAAGGGACTGGCATGCCAAGGCAGACCTCCACAGCTGATGACAGAAGAATTCTCTCTATAATAAAGAAAAATCACCAAACACCTGTCGGACAGATCAGAAACACTCTTCAGGAGTCAGGTGTGGATTTGTCAATGACCACTGTCCACAGAAGACGTCATGAACAGAAATACAGAGGCTACACTGCAAGATGCAGTCAATGAAAGTAAGCATGCCGGTAAAGCAGGCAGTGAATAAAGCGAATGGCATGTTGGCCTTTATAACAAGAGGAGTTGAGTAAAAGAGCAAGGAGGTCCTTCTGCAGTTGCACAGGGCCCTAGTGAGACCACACCTGGAGTATTGTTTGCAGTTTTGGTCCCCTAATTTGAGGCAGGACATTCTTGCTATTGAGGGAGTGCAGCATAGGTTTACAAGGTTAATTCCATGGATGGCGGGACTGTCATATGCTGAGAGAATGGAGGGGCTGGGCTTGTATACTCTGGAGGTTAGAAAGATGAGAGGGCATCTTATTGAAACATATAAGATTATTAAGGGTTTGGACACGCTAGAGGCAGGAAACATGTTCCCAATGTTGGGGGAATCCAGAACCAGGGGCCACAGTTTAAGAATAAGGGGTGAGCCATTTAGAACGGAGACGAGGAAACACGTTTTCTCAGAGAGTTGTGAGTCTGTGGAATTCTCTGCCTCAGAGGGCGGTGGAGGCCGATGGTCTGGATACTTTCAAGAGAGGGCTAGATAGGGCTCGTAAGGATAGCGGAGTCAGGGGATATGAGGAGAAGGCAGGACATGGGTACTGATTGGGGATGAGCAGCCATGATCACATTGAATGGCGGTGCTGGCTCGAAGTGATGAATGGTCTATTCCTGCACCTTTTGCCTGTTTTATATTGCAAGATGCAAATCACCGGTTAGCCGCAAAAATAGGATGGCCAGGTTATAGTTTACAGTTATAGATGAGACGAAGATTGACATATCAGAGTGATGGCAAGAGCAAAGTATGGAGGAGAGAAGGAACTGCCCAAGATCCAATGCATACCGCATCATCTGTGAAACACGGTGGTGGGGTTGTTATGGCCTAGGCATGTATGGCTGCTGAAGGAACTGGCTCACTTATCTTCATTGATGATACAACTGCTGATGGTAAGAGCATAATGAATTCTGAAGTATATAGATACATCCTATCTGCTCAAGTTCAAACAAATGCCTCAAAACCCAATGGCCGGCGGTTCATTCTACAGCAAGACAATGATCCCAAACATATTGCTAAAGCAACAAAGGAATTTTTCAAAGCTAAAAAATGGTATATTCTTGAGTGACCAAGTCAATCACCCGATCTGAACCCAATTGAGCATGCCTTTTATATGCTGAAGAGAAAACTGAAGGGGACTAGCCCCCAAAATAAGCATAAGCTAAAGATGGCTGCAATACAGGCCTGACAGAGCATCACCAGAGAAGACACCCAGCAACTGGTGATGTCCATGAATCGCAGACTTCAAGCAGTCATTGCATGCAAAGGATATGCAACAAAATATTAAACATGACTACTTTCATTTCCACGATATTGCTGTGTCCCAAACATTATGGTGCCCTGAAATGGAAGGACTATGTATAAAGGTACACAAAAATGCTGGAGAAACTCAGCGGGTGCAGCAGCATCTATGGAGCTAAGGAAATAGGCGACGTTTCGGGTCAAAACCCTTCTTCAGACTGATGGGGGGTGGGGGGGGAGAAGGAAGGAAAAAGGGAGGAGGAGGAGCCCGAGGGCGGGGGGATGGGAGGAGACAGCTCGAGGGTTAAGGAAGGGGAGGAGACAGCAAGGGCTAGCAAAACTGGGAGAATTCAACGTTCATGCCATCCGGACGCAAGCTACCCAGGCAGAATATGAGGTGCTGTTTGAATATGAGGTGCTGTATGAGGACTATGTATAAACACTGCTGTAATTACTACATGGTGAAACCAAAATGTATAAAAATGGCCTTTATTAAAATCTGACAATGTGCACTTTAACCACATGTGAGTTTTTCTATTTCAAATCTCAAATTGAGGAGCACAGACGCAAATAAATAAATGATGGGTCTTTGTCCCAAACATTATGGAGGGCTCTGTAGATTGAAGGTGCAGGGGAAAAGATTTAACAGGAATGTGAGGGGTAACTTTTTCACACAAACGTTGTGTATGGAACAAGCTGCCAGAGGAGGTAGTTGTGGCAGGGACTATCGCAACGTTTAAGAAATAGTTAGACAGCTTCATGGATAGGACGGGTTTGGAGAGATATGGACCAATCACAGGCAGGACTAGCTGGGACATGTTGGCCGGTGTTGGCAAGTTGGGCCAAAGGGCCAATTTCCACACTGTATCACTCTATGACTATAATTTCAAGAAAACTCCAATGCTGGAGAAAATTAAAGTCGGGATTGGACGGTATGTTATTGTCAATGTTTGCCTTCATCACTTTGTTGATACTTGAGAGTAGATTGATTGGACAATCATTATCTTTCCCATGAATGGAACATATCTTAACAATTTTCTCACTGTTATGTTGATATCAACATTATAACTACAATGAATCAGGTTGGTCAAAGGGCCAGCTAGCTCTGGAGTAAAGACCTTCAGTTGAACATCTGGGATTTTGTATAGTCCTGCACCTTTTCCTGTAATCATTCCCTCCAGCATTCTCCATTGAGTGAATCTAATTAGCTGGAAACTGGTTCTTATGGAGACGCATGAACTGCAGATTCTGGAATCCGGAGCAAAAAAAGGCAAACTCCTGAGGAGCACGAGGTCAGGCGGCATCATTGGAGAAAAAGCGACAGTCGACGTTTTGGATTTGGGCTGAAAAAGTGCAGGGGAATTGGCTCCTAGCTGTGGGGATCTTCTCATTGACCAACGTTGATTCAATGGTTTGACGTAAATAGCAGATTAAGGAGAATGTCAAGGGATGAGGTTGGAATTGCAATGGTGTACATTTCTGCTGGTGATGATCATGATGAATGGAATAGAATGGAATACTTTATTGTCATATGTGACTAGGCACAGTGAAATTCTTTGCTTGCACACCCAATGTATACAATTGACCCACAGCATGTCCAGTTTTGAGCAGCCATGACTGCCCCATGACTAATCTTTATAAAACATTTGTAATGATAGACAACATAATAGAGGATGTCCTTCATGTAAAGTAACGATCTCAGCTCTATGAGGATTTGCAAGATCACCTCATGATATCAACACTCTCATAAACATATGCATCTACCACAAGTATATCATATTCTGTTTGGAATGAATTGGAAATTTGGGGCTTAGTTCAATTCAGTTTTATTTGTCATATGTGGGTTAACACAGGGTCAACGGTACAATGAAATGTGTTTGACAAGACAACGGGTCACCTCAGCAATGATATTACAAGGATAAAATTAAGATTAAAAAAGAGATAAAAGTGACATTGGTGGGTAAAAGACAATAATAAATAAAATAATCAACATATATGAGTTCAGAAGCCTGATGGCATCATGATAAAAACTGTTCTTAAGTCTGGTGGTACGTGCAGCCATGCTCCTGTATCGTCTGCCTGACGGTAACAAGAAGAACAGTCTGCGTGCTGGGTGGCTGTGGTCCTTGATGATGCTGTGTGCCTTTCGCAGGCACCGCCTGTGGAAAATGTCCTGAATGGCCGGGTTACAGTTGCCAGTGATGTGCTGTGCCGCCTTCACAACTCTCTGTAGTGATTTGCGGCCTTTGGCAGAACAGTTCCCGTACCAGATTGTGATGCAGCCCGTCGGCAGACTCTCGATGGTGCAACTGTAGAAGTTTGTGAGGATGCTGGCGTTCATGCCAAACTTCCTCAGTCTGAATCCACTGATCCACATCTACTTTCCACAGCAGTAATGTTATTTAGATTCTCAGTTATTTGTAGTTTTAATGCAAATTGAACTAGAGCTAATTTTGTCAGAGAAGCGACCGTTAAGATTCAGAAATTTGTAAAATCCTGACTGGAACCCAAGATAAAACTCAGTTGGTGACAATGTTGGTTGTGCACCATGAGTGAATCATGGAGACACAAACAACAGCAGATGCTTGAATTTTCAGCAGATCGCAAAATGCTGGGGGAACTCAGCAGTTCAGGCAGCATCTGAACAGATAGAATGGACAGACATTTTGGGTCAGGACCTCTTTTCAGAACCCTTCTGTGAAACATAGATTGAATTGACCAACTTACTGACTAGCAGTTACAATAGTAACTTGTGAAGCCAACCTTGGGGCCAACCTTTTCCAGCACATTCTGCTGACATGCGTTTCATTTTTGTCTTTCCTGGTAGTGTTACCAAATCCAACAGGTAAGGCATGTGCTGAAAGCTGCTGTCTATTGCCGAGTTCTGTTCCTGAACCTTGTTTATTCTGATTAATACATTTTTAGCCACAATGGCACAGCTGGTAGAGCCACTGTATCACAATGCCAAAGACCCGGATTCAATGCTGTCATCGGGCGCTGCCTGTGTGGAGTTTGCATATTCTCCCTGTGACCACGTGGATTTTCTTTAGGTCCTCCGGTTTCATCCCACATCCCAAAGACATGCAAATTTGCAGGTTAATTGGCATTTGTAAATTGCTCCTGGTGTATAGGGAGTGAATATAAAAGTGGGATTACATATAACTAGTATGAACATCTGATCGATGGCCGCATGGTCTTGATGGACCGAAGGGCCTGTTTCCATGCAGTATCTTTCAATCAAACAAAATTCTGATAGACAATGTTTTGATAGTAAATGCCACACCATGTATAGAAAATAACTTCCACTGTATCTTTATTGAATACTCAAAACAAGCCTTCTTTGTTATCCCCTTGATTTCCAGGAAAAAATTATATAATTTTGTGAACTTTTGATTTTCATTGCAGCTCCTGACATTCTGTGGCTCATCAGCCATGAACATGGGATGTGTGTACTTTCAGCAATTTCAGAGTTTGGGGAATTGCAGTGTTCTCAAGGACCAGGACCAAGGCCACTCCTTTAATTAATCCCATCTTGGACCTGAGTTTACAAATCACAATTTCCAAATCAGCAGAAAACACAAAAAACTTGGAACCAAAGCAAATATAAGAAGGATAGCAACATATTTTAAGATGTTGTTTGACTGTTCAGATATGTGGCAAGAAAAAATGCAAACTTACTTCACTTGAGAATAATGAAGAGAGGCATTTACTGAAGGTAGAATTCTAAAAGGGGTGCAGCTTACATTAATCGGATTTTATTCTGTCTTTATTTCAACTGCTCCCGGACTCCTCCACTTATGTAAACACTAGTTGACAGAAGACAGGACAGTGGAGATAGTAAACAGAAATCTTATTTTGTTGTTAAAATGTGGTGCATGTATACTTAAAACCATTACAATTGTTAATAGTTTGATATTGGCTGACTGGGGCGCTTGCCTGTAAGATCATGCGCGAATCATTCTGAGATGCCACCAAGCTAAATTAGGCTTCATTAAACGTGAAGGAAACCAAACGTCTACAGCCATGTGCCAACTCATAGACCTTGCAAAGAAAACTCAATTTAGTCAGTACCTCAGGGAAATTGATGATTCCTAACAAAATAGAACCACAGTGCCTGGTCTGTCCATTGTAATTAGTTCCTGTGAAGAGACTCTTAGCTTTGCCACAAGAAATCAGAGATTGTTTTCTGTAAACTATCAGGAGATACAAGACCTAATTTGGCATACACACAAGGCATTTCTAGAAATGTTATCATGTCTCAACAGGTGAAAGAAACAGATCTATCGGCATCTGAGGTAAACAAAATCTTATGGCCCAAGAAATTAAAGTGGGTGTAAAGAATGCAGGAGAGAAAGCAAATTGCCAATAAATCGTACCATATACAATTTCTTCTGCACATGACCAACTATGGCACAAACTATCATTCCAACAATTACAATTAAAATTTAAACTGAAAAACAACCAATATTTTAAATATCTTCCGATTTGCGATTTCATGAAAAAATATATACAAGGATATCAAAAAATAACTCCTGAATTATTGGAAGAAGCAATGAATATTGAAGCTGACTCACAAAAATTAATATCATATTTATATAATAGTATTCTAAATATAGACCTACCATCGACAGAGGTACTTAGAGAAGAGTGGGAACAGGAACTAATGATAAAAATTATGAAGGTTACATGGGAAAAGTACTTGATATATATTCACAAATGTTCGATTAATGTAAGACATAATCTAATTCAATTTAAAATTTTACATAGATTATATTATTCAAAAACAAGATTGAACAAATTTTATCCAAATATATCCGCCATTTGTGATAAATGTCTATCCCAAAATACGACTATAACGCACTCCTTAGTTTCCTGCATAAAACTTTATAGATTTTGGAGTGATATTTTCGAAATATTTACAAAATTATTTAAGATAAGAATGGAACTAATACTGAAATGATTATATTTGGCGTAATGGAAGATGGGAATAAATTGAACACATCTCAAATTTTATTTTTTAACTATGGTTTAATAATAGCAAAAAAATTAATACTTAAATTTTGGAAAAATACATCAATACCACTGCTTAAAATGTGGATTGCAAGTATGTTGGACACCGCACATCTTGAGGAAATGCGATTCCTCCTAATGGATAAATCAGACCAATTCATAACGAGTTGGTCTCCATTTGTCGTCTTTTTGGAATCATATGGTGCAACACAATTGTAAAAAATAACTGTTTCAGGACTGGACGAGGGTTGGTCAAGATTATAAATAATTATCTCCTTACTTTAAAAAAAAACGTTTTAAAAAAAAATGTTTTATTCTCTTTTTTCTATTTTCTTTTTCTCAACTTTCTTCACTCATTCGTCTTTTTTCTTTTTCTTCACACACTATATATCTCACGTCTTTCTATCCTTTAAAAAATAAATAAATAAATAAAAAGCTATGGCACAAACATCATTTCGCTAAGATACAAGAAAAATTGATCAAGACAAGAAAGGCTCACAATGGAAAAAATACTTCAAATACCAAGGTGGAAAGGGTAGAGAAGATTTATGAGGATTTTGCCAGGACTAGAGAGTCTGACCAAGAGGGGGAGGTTGAGTAGGCTGGGGCTCAGTTCCTGGGAGTGCAGGACGATGAGGGTCGATCCTCTAGAGGTGTATAAAATCATGAGAGAAATAGATCAGGTAGATGCACAGTCTCTGGCTCAGAGTAGGTAAATCGAGGACCATAGGACACAGGTTTACGGTGAAGGGGAAAAGATTTAATAGGAATCTGAGGCGTAACATTTTAACATAAAGGATGGTGGGTGTATGGAACAAGCTGCCAGAGGAGTTATTATCCTAATGATTAAGAAACATGGATTAGCCCAACGTTTAAGAAACAGTTAGACAGGTACATGGATAGGACTGGTTTGGAGGGATATGGGCCAAACACAGGTAGGTATGGTTAGCATGGCCAGTTTCCACACTGTATCACTCTATGACTCTCATTCAAAATCTGTACTTTATACACATGAATTCCTCCTTTTCACAGCATACTGTCCATAGATCTATGGTGCTTCCCAGCCTGGCAAGTGATTGAAAATCTAATTAAAAGGGTAAACAAAAGCAGGATTAATCTGCCGGCAAAATGTAAATCTCTCAGTCGGCAATCTCCCGGTTGCTAAACACTTTAACTCCGCATTCCATTCCCATACTTACCTCTCTGTCCTGATCTTTCTCTCCTCCACCGTCACAGTGAGGCAAAATGTAAATTGGAGTAACAGCATCCCACATTTTGCTTGGGCAGCTTATAATATGAATATTGATTTCTTTAACTTCAAGTAACCCTTACTTTCCCTCTCTCTCTGTCCCTCCCCAACCCTAGTTCTGCTATTAGTTTCACTGTCGTCCTGATTAATTTTACTGTTTGTATTCCTCGTTGTCACCTTCCCCTCAGCCAACAATGAACCATTGTACATTCCCTTGATTGTTTGCTTTGATCTGTCCTTTTCACTCCATACATGTTTTTTGTACCCTTCTATTTCTCTAGTTTCCCTCTCTCCTGACTGTCTGAAGAAGGGTCTCGACCTGAAATGTCACCCATTCCTTCTCTCCAGAGATGCTGCCTGTCCCGCTGTGTTACCTCAAAATTTTGTGTCTATCTTCAGCAAACAAAATAACTTTTATTCAAGCGACTCAGATTCAGATTCAGATTCAGATTCAATCAGATTCAGATGATTCAGATTCAACTTTAATTGTCATTGTCCGTGTACAGTACAGAGACAACAAAATGCATTTAGCATCTCCCTGGAAGAGCGACATAGCATATGATTTGAATAAATATTTACATTAGCATATATACAGACATAGTGTTTTTCCTGTGGGAGGAGTGTCCGGGGGGGGGGGTGATTGGCAGTCACCGAGGTACGTTGTTGAGTAGAGTGACAGCCGCCTGGAAGAAGCTGTTCCTGGACCTGCTGGTCCGGGAACGGAGAGACCTGTAGCGCCTCCCGGATGGTAGGAGGGTAAACAGTCCATGGTTGGGGTGAGAGCAGTCCTTGGCGATGCTGAGCGCCCTCCGCAGACAACGCTTGCTTTGGACAGACTCAATGGAGGGGAGCGAGGAACCGGTGATGCATTGGGCAATTTTCACCACCCTCTGCAATGCCTTCCGGTCGGAGACAGAGCAGTTGCCATACCATACTGTGATACAGTTGGTAAGGATGCTCTTGATGGTGCAGCGGTAGAAGTTCACCAGGATCTGAGGAGACAGATGGACCTTCTTCAGTCTCCTCAGGAAGAAGAGACGCTGGTGAGCCTTCTTGATCAGAGTTGAGGTATTGTGGGTCCAAGAGAGGTCATCGGAGATGTTAACACCCAGGAACCTGAAGCTAGAAACACGTTCCACCTCCGTCCCGTTAATGTGGATGGGGGTGTGCGTGCCGCCCCTGGACTTCCTGAAGTCTACAATGAGCTCCTTGGTCTTCTTGGAGTTAAGGGCCAGGTTGTTGTCAGCGCACCATGCTGCTAAGTGCTGGACATCCTCCCTGTAGGCCGACTCATCGTTGTTGCTGACGAGGCCAATCACCGTTGTATCATCTGCATACTTGATGATGGTGTTAGTACCATGTACAGGTGTGCAGTCATAGGTGAAGAGGGAGTAGAGGAGGGGGCTCAGCACACAGCCCTGTGGAACGCCGGTGTTCAGGGCGAGGGTTGAAGAGGTGTGCTTGTCTAACCTAACAGACTGTGGTCTGTTGGTTGGAAAGTCCAGTATCCAGTTGCAGAGGGAGGGATCGATGCCCAGGTTACCGAGTTTGGTGATCAGTTTAGATGGTATAATGGTGTTGAATGCTGAGCTGTAATCGATGAACAGCATTCTTACGTAAGTGTCTCTGTTGTCGAGGTGGGAGAGGGCGGAGTGAAGTGCCGTTGAGATGGCATCCTCCGTACTCCTGTTCTTGCGGTAGGCAAACTGATAGGGATCCAGTGTGGGGGGGTAGGCAGCTTTTGAGGTGTGCCAGGACCAGCCTCTCGAAGCACTTGGTGATGATGGGGGTAAGTGCAACTGGGCGGAAGTCGTTGAGGCTTGCCGCAGTGGAGTGTTTTGGCACTGGCACGATGGAGGTAGTTTTAAGGCACGTGGGGACAACTGCTTGGGCAAATGACAGGTTGAAGATGTCAGTCCAGACGTCTGTCAGCTGCGCAGCACAGGCCCTGAGCACGCGCCCAGGGATGCCGTCAGGGCCAGCAGCCTTACGTGCATTAGTCCTACTCAGTGCCACGTATACGTCGTAGGGGGTGAGTGTGAGGGGTTGGTGATCGGCAGGGAGCACAGCCTTGATGGCTGTCTCTAGATTGTCCCTGTCGAAGCGGCCATAGAAGTGATTAAGCTCCTCAAGGAAGGAGGCGTCGCTGGATGTGGGGGTGGTGTTGGAGGGTCTATAGTCCGTGATGGCCTGGATGCCTTGCCACATGCGTCGGGGGTCGGAGTTGTTGTTGAAGTGCTCCTCAATCCTGAGCTTATGGCAGTGCTTGGCCTTCTTGATGCCCCTCTTCAGGTTAGCCCTGGATGAGCTGTAGGCTCGAGCATCGCCTGACCTGAAAGCGGTGTCCCGTGCTTTCAGCAGTAGCCTGACCTCGCTGTTCATCCATGGCTTCTGATTCGGGAATATGGTCACCTGTTTGAGGGAGGTGACACTGTTGATGGTGGAGTTTATAAAGTCCAGAATAGAGGATGTGTAGGAATCAATGTCCGTGTGGGAGTCAAGGGTGGCCTGGGCTCAAACTGTAGTTTTAAAATGGTAATACAATGACAGATAGGAAAATATATCTGATATGTACTTTAAATAAGCCTAGACAAACCAAATTGAAGTCTATGGACTTTTCTAAAAAAACTGCAGAATGACATTAACTATTTTAAATGTTCCACTGCCTCTGTCCTATTTTACTAATGTTTATTAGTACTGAATTGTGCTCAATTATATATTATCCATTAACTAAAATGTACCTGCATTAACTGTACTATTGACTTTAAAAACAACAACCAGTTGTATTTCTCCTTGTTCTATTTGTTCTTTAATAGAGTTCAATTAACACACCCAAATTTTATTCACCCAAATGCGTATATTTAATGCACCAACTCTCTTCGTCTTTAATTGTCTTTACTATGAAAGTTTTGCGTTACTTATTATACCATGCTTGTATTTTATATGTTTCGCATAAAATCCTTATTTAAATTGTTATGGTGCTGCTTACCTATTTGCAAAAATAAATTGACAGGAAGTTATAATCAAATTAAGTCTCACATGAAACTTGCTGGTATTAATACATTGTTAGCAACAAATTGTGGCTTTCACACCACTAAGATATCATCAGCATTTTAGAAACGGTGTCCATCTATAGCTAATCAAGGCTCAACATTTCTGACAACAATGTATTTCTCATTTCTGATAACCACATACAACTCTGCAGCACTCTTACGTCCACCCGAATTCTATTACGCTAGTTTTGAGCATGTGATGAGCATGGCATTGTAATTCTGTTGATTCTAAAGGGACAATGCTTGCAGGTTAACGTACAAATCCACACACAGAAAGTATTTTAAAGGTAATTTATTTTAAGGTGCATTGGCTAACTTATCTTGGCACAGTGCGTCCTATTCAGAAAAGGAGACATCTGCATCAGATAATCTAATTTTAATGGAAACACAAGGAAATGCAGATCTGGAATCTTGCATAGACCACAAATGGCTGAAGTGGGTCTTTACATAACCCCAGAATGATCAAAACACTTACTGTATAAAAACATTGAAATGTAGACACAATAGCTGAACTCATAAATGCAAAAATAATGGGTGGGGTGGCAGTGAATTGAAAACTGGTAAAATAAGGACCATCTTTGGTATTAATTTTCGTCAATAATTAATTAAAAAATATAGGAGGGTTTATTATTAGCTATCTTACCATTTTCCTAAATATTATACAAGGATAATTTTTTCCATGGACATGTATTTTAAGTTGCCTTGAGATTGCAAAAACAAGGTGAAGAGTAGGTTCAGTTTACATGTGAAGAGCAAAAGCATTAATGCCCACTAATTCATTTCACTGAAATAGAACTGCTAAAATAACCTTTGCGTATTCTCTGGTCAAATGCACCTATAAAGTCATTTGCAGATTTAACCAAAATAATAAAGATAAGACCACATATTGCAAGAAGCTGATCATGATCTCGAGATGCAGTCTCCTGATAAGTATTTATGTTGTTGCAACACAGATGTTTTTTTTAAACTTTTATTCAAAAAATAATACTTTGAGCTGAAGCCATTAAGATGTCGAATCACTGAAGCTATCACACATCACAAATTTAAAAATAAGATTATTTTGATTACAATCTCAATGATCATTTGTTGACAAAATTAGCACATGGAATAAAATGTCAAACACCTAGGAAACTTATGGTTCATTACTTAAAAATAAGATGATTAAAAAAAATTTGATTTAGTTGGTAAAATTTGCAACATAGTTTTACTATAAAATAAGTGTCTTCTGTAATTTTACATGCAACTCCTCACACAAAATAATCACATTATACATGCGCTATCTGTTAGCAAACATAATTAATACTCTTCAAAACTATCTCCCTGAAAGATAATAGTTGAACGATTTTGCCATCTCAAGGATTCAAATATGGATATTACAGAAAAACGGAAAATACTAATGAGATTCAGCAGGTCATGCATCATTTGTGGACGGAGAAACAGAGTTGATGTATAAGATTTCCAATTTTCGGTTCATGGATATGTAAAAGAGGGGCAACAGTGACAGGGGAGAGAAAAAGGGAAATGGCACAAATCCAACCCCAATCCTAGAGAGGGTAAACAAACTGAAATCTAATAAAAAAAGGAAAATGCAAAACAATGCTGCACATCAAAAAACGTTATCCAGTCTGATGGATAGTTATCTATTTAACCCCTTGATCCAGATGTTCTCTAGTCTGTATTAGTCTCTGGTCGGGTCCGTCTCTGGTCACCCCTCCTCCTCCTCTCCCCTGTCCTCTTCTCCCCCAAAAGGATTTGAGTATAGGAGCAGGGAGGTTCTACTGCAGTTGTACAGGGTCTTGGTGAGACCACACCTGGAGTATTGCGTACAGTTTTGGTCTCCAAATCTGAGGAAGGACATTATTGCCATAGAGGGAGTGCAGAGAAGGTTCACCAGACTGATTCCTGCGATGTCAGGACTGTCTTATGAAGAAAGACTGGATAGACTTGGTTTATACTCTCTAGAATTTAGGAGATTGAGAGGGGATCTTATAGAAACTTACAAAATTCTTAAGGGTTTGGACAGGCTAGATGCAGGAAGATTGCTCCCGATGTTGGGGAAGTCCAGGACAAGGGGTCACAGCTTAAGGATAAGGGGGAAATCCTTTAAAACCGAGATGAGAAGAACTTTTTTTCACACAGAGAGTGGTGAATCTCTGGAACTCCCTGCCACAGAGGGTAGTCGAGGCCAGTTCATTGGCTATATTTAAGAGGGAGTTAGATGTGGCCCTTGTGGCTAAGGGGATCAGAGGGTATGGAGAGAAGGCAGGTACGGGATACTGAGTTGGATGATCAGCCATGATCATATTGAATGGCGGTGCAGGCTCGAAGGGCCGAATGGCCTACTCCTGCACCTAATTTCTATGTTTCTATGTTTCTATGTTGACTGTTCCAAGAATTTTACTTTTTTTGGTAATGGAACAAAAGATAAAAGAGAATTCAACTGTGTACAACTCGTGATCCCACAAATGGAGAGAAACAGAATTATAAGAGGAGGGGGGGGAGAGGAGGAGGAAGGGGAGAGGAGGAGGAAGGGGAGAGGAGGAGGAGGGGGAGAGGAGGAGAGGGGAGAGCAGGAGGAGGGGGAGAGCAGGAGGGGGGAGAGGAGGAGGAAGGGGAGAGGAGGAGGAGGGGGAGAGGAGGAGAGGGGAGAGCAGGAGGAGGGGGGAAAGCAGGAGGGGGGAGAGGAGGAGGGGGGAGAGGAGGAGGAGGGGGAGAGGAGGAGGTGGGGGGAGAGGAGGAGAGGGGAGAGCAGGAGGAGGGGGGAGAGCAGGAGGGGGGGGAGGAGGAGGGGGAGAGGAGGAGGGGGGAGAGGGGGAGGAGGGGGAGAGGAGGAGGAGGGGGAGAGGAGGAGGAGGAGGGGGGGGGAGGAGGAGGTGGGGGAGAGGAGGAGAGGGGAGAGCAGGAGGAGGGGGGAGAGCAGGAGGAGGGGGGAGAGCAGGAGGGGGGAGAGGAGGAGGGGGGAGAGGAGGAGGGGGGAGAGCAGGAGGGGGAGAGCAGGAGGGGGGAGAGCAGGAGGGGGGAGAGGAAGAGGAAGGGGAGAGGAGGAGGAGGGGGGAGAGGAGGAGTTGGGGGAGAGGAGGAGTTGGGGGAGAGGAGGAGGTAGGGGGATAGCAGGAGGAGGGGGGAGAGCAGGAGGGGGGAGAGAGCAGGATGGGGAGAGAGGAAGATGGGGGCGAGAGGAAGATGGGGTAGAGGAGGGGGAGAGGAGGAGGAGGGGGAAAGAAGGAGGGGGGGAGAGAGGAGGAAGGGGAGAAGAGGAGAGGGGGAGAAGAGGACAGGGGAGAGGAGGAGGAGGGGTGACCAGAGACGGACCCGACCAGAGACTAGTACAGAGCCTGACTTGCTCATTCTTCACTTGCAGCGCAGTCTTCAGCTATGATCTTTGGTCTTCAGTCTTTTGAACTTTTGAATAACGGGGGGGTTGGGAGGGGTGGGGGGGTGACATCACACGCAGCGCAAGCAGACGGCAGGCAGGCAGATCCATTGTGACGTTATCAGCGAAAAACAGGCTTTTTGATTTCAAAGTTTTATCAGATTTGTGAACATATTAATTAATAACTCAAGAAATAAAGCACGGCAAATTTCAGATAAGGCGATTTCGGACACCAGGGGGTAAAACTCTACCCGAATATGTAAAAGGTTTACCGTTAGCTCGTCTTTTTTTCGAGAAGATGTGACAACACACAAACATATAAATACACACACAAACACACACATCCACATACAAGATCAGAGTTTTATAGTTATAAGGATGGGTTAGCCATTTAGAACAGAGATGAGGAAAAACGTTTTCACCCAGAGAGTTGTGAATCAGTGGAATTCTCTGCCTCAGAAGGCAGTGGTGGCCAATTCTCTGGATGCTTTCAAGAGAGAGTTAGATAGAGCTCTTAAAGAAAGTGGATTCAATGGATATGGGGAGAAGGCAGAAATGGGGTACTGATTGTGGATGATCAGCCATGACCACATTGAATGGCGTTGCTGGCTCGAAGAGCCAAATGGCATACACCTGCACCTATTATCTATCTCTTATCTATCTTCATAATCATTGTCTGACTTGCTGGGCATTTCCAGCATTATTATTTTAGTGTCAACGACATCCCTGACCTAAATTTCACAGGTTTAACAAATCCTTTTACTAGTTTCACCCTTCTCCTTAACTGTGAACAAATGGTGCTGTAAACATAAGGATCATCTGGGCTCACTTTATTATAGATATCCCTGTTATTCTATCTATCTACCCTCTTCCTTCTGCTATCTGGTTATCTGAACTGCTGAGTATTTCCAGCTTTTTCTAAAGATCTGAATCTTTATTTCAGATTCCCATGATCTACATCGTTCTGATTTTGAAACTTGCTTCAAAAGTCACTTATTCAGTTCAGTGCAGATGGTTACCAACAAACATTTGATAAGGAAAATATTCAGCTAACAATTCCTGTTCTTGAAGAACATAAATTGCATCATCTTGTACACAAAGTTAACATATTGTCTGTTGTGGCTGGAGACGATGGGAAAGGAGAGTTAATGTTTATTAATATTAATAAACTGTACCTTTTAGGCAATGGTGTAAAAATTAAAATTAGTATATTTGGATCTTGAATATTTAGTCCCAATGGTTACAAGGTTTGTAAAGTTACATGGATAACATGCAAGTCAAGACTGGAGAAGAATGTGCTGGCAAGTAGTACATTCTGAAAATGGAAAAATACACACGATACTGGGACACATTAATGTGGAATGCTACAAGCTATCAGTCAGTAAGTTCACTAGAATTTTGCAGATAAGCAGAAAGAACTTTGCACTCCTCTGTTCAACATGTTAAATGAAAACTGTTTTTCCCCCTGCAGTGCATGGGTATACTAAAATACATTATTATGACAGAAGTGAAAAACCCCCCACAAATAAATCATTTGATAGGAAGACGTGTAAAAGATAAACCATGGTTTTTTTTTAAGTTCTGACAATTGCACATTCATAATTTTCTTCTCACTTTCATACAGTTCAACAAATTTTCAACAAATATAAATTGCTTTGGCGATTTTTACTGCCCCAAATACCACGAATAAGCATTGACAGATTGGGTAGAAGGACTGATTATCACTGCAATTATTAACATCAATTTATGAATCAAGTTACATTTTGCATTTTTAAAACTACATTCATTGCCTTTTCACAAACAAAGTAACATCTATAATCTGTAAGAACATATTTACTTAGAGCACATTGATCTGAGGTGGCCAGTCTTCCCAAAGGTCAGCAAAATGTTCGAATGGATTATGATGGAGTTTGCAGCATTCCACTTTATCACATTCTGGTACAGTTCAATCTGTTCTGAAGAGTAACTTTGGGTACTCACTATGCTTTCCCCAATTTTCCAATAATTGTCAGGGAGAAGTAACTGATTACATTCAGCATTTCTCCACAACAATGTTGAGAGTCCTGGTTGAAATTTATGAGTCGTCCTTAAATAGAGGAGAGGTGCCGGAAGACTGGAAGGTAGCAAATGTTGTGCCTCTATTCAAGAAGGGCTTCAGGGAAAATGCTGGGAACTATAGGCCGGTGAGCTTAACATCTGTAGTTGGAAAGTTACTAGAGTAGTTGGAAGGAAGCAGAGGGTGATGTTGGAAGGTTGTTTGTCGGACTGGAGGCCTGTGACTAGTGGTGTGCCTCAGGGTTCGGTGCTGGGCCCATTACAGTTTGTCATCTACATTAATGATTTGGATGAGAAAATACAAGGCAGGATTAGCAAGTTTGCTGATGGTACAAAAGTGGGTGGTTTTGCATAGTGAAGATGGTTGTGAAAGATTGCAGTAGGATCTGGATCGATTGGCCAGGTGGGCTGAGGAATGATTGATGGAATTTGATAAAGTGAAATGTGAGGTTTTGCATTTTGGGACGTCCAACAATGCAGGACCTACACAGTGAATGGTAGGCCTATGGGGAGTGTTGTAGAGCAGAGGGATCTAGGAGTGCAGGTGCATGGTTCCTTGAAGGTCAAGTCGCAGGTAGATAAGGTGGTCAAAAAGGCTGCTGGCACATTGGCCTTCATCAGTCAGAGTATTGAGTATAGAAGTTGGGAGGTCATGTTACAGTTGTATAAGAGGTGGGTGAGACCGCATTTAGAGTATTGGGTTCAGTTCTGGGCGCCGTGTGATAGAAAAATATTGTCAGCTTGAAAGGGTTCAGAGAAGATTTATGAGGATTTTGCCAGGACTAGAGGGTTTGAGTTATAGGGAGAGGTTGAATAGGCTGGGTCTCTATTCCTTGGAGGACAGGAGGATGAGGGATGATCTTATAGTGTATAAAATCATAAGAGGAATAGATCGGGTAGATGCACAGAATCTCTAGCCCAGTGTAGGTGAATTGAGGACCAGAGGACATGGGTTCAAGGTGAAGGGGAAAAGATTTAATAGGAATCTGAGAGTAACTCTTTCACACAAAGGGTGGTGGGTGTATGGAACAAGCTGCCAGAGGAAGTAGTTGAGGCTTGGACTATCCTAACGTTTAAGAAACAGTTAGACAGGTACATGGATAGGACAAGTTTGGAGGGATAAGGACCAAACGCAGGCAGGTGGGACTAGTGTAGCTGGGACATGTTGGCCGGTGTGGGCAAGTTGGGCCGAAGACCCTGTTTCCACATTGTATAACTCTATGACTCCATGAGAAAACAAGTCAATTTTACAGCTTTGTGTGTCTCCTTATCGGCATTCCAACCAGTAACTGCATTCAGAAAGAAAAGATCTTGTTCAAAGAACTCATTTAAATTCATTAAGTGTGTTTTATCAACACTTTAAAATGATACCATCGCTCCACTCTTTATGCTGTCCAATTCTGTTCAAATCTTCCGTTTTACTATCTTTTCAAGTTTACTACTTAAAATCAATTGCAGTTTCTCAGGTTTCCACAATTATCCAAATTATGGCATTTCCAATCAGAATTATGCAAGTATACCACCCAATTCTCCAAATAAAAAAGTGCTGAAAGAACTCAGCAGGTCAGGCGGCATCTGGGGAGGGAATGGGCAGACGATGGTTCTGATTGAGACACTTCATCATCTGTACATACAGAATTTTCTTCTCACTTTCATGAAAAAGTTCAAATTATCAGCAAATATAAATTGCTTTAGGGATTTTTACTGTCCCAAATACCATGATTAAGCATTGACCTTTTGGGCAGAAGGACTGAATATCATAGCAATTATTAGTCATTTTTTGAATCAAGCTACATGATTGATTAGAACATTAGAAGAGATGAGATCATTAGATGATACACGACCCAAACATCATCTGTCTATTCCCTCCACATTTGCTACCGGGCCCGTTGTGTTCCTTCAACACTTTGTATTTTGCCCAAGGGTACCAGCATCAGCAGTTTCTTGTGATCCCATTCTCCGAGTTTTTTTTATCAATTGGGCCTAAACAGGACTGTTGTAATGTCCATTTATATTCATTCACTAATAGTCCTCCACCAGTATAGTCCTGTGTTTCTGATGCTCATGGTCATTTTTATGGTCATGCTCATGGTCAAGCCCCTTCTTAAATAGGCAACCCTTATATTTAACAGCGACTCCTTGCTCTAGATATTCCCACAATAGAAAACATCCTCTCCACATCCACCCTACTTCTGCTCTTCCTCAAACTTGATTCATTCAACCTGATTTTGCCATAGCCTTATTCCAAAGAGTATAGTCATTGTGGTAATGAATTACCAGATATGCCAGAGATTTCTTAAAACAAGTAAGTTATGAAATCTAATGATCATTTGTTCACTGAAAACCCCACAAAACAGCACACGTTATAAGGAGACAATAAAAACAGTTTTCCGCTACAAATAATGACGCAACATTTTCAGCATCCACCTTTAGTATTGCAATAGGCATAAAGCACAAGTTACAGTAAAGTTCATCTTGTTCTGCAATACCCTGGCATGCCAATTTATTTTAGGTTCTTGCTCTGAAATGCTCTGATTAGCTTGATTCAGAACCAAAACTCCTGTACCTACCCCGAGATGGCATACAAAATTACATAAAACTACACTTAAAGAATATGCTTGTAATTCACTCAAGCAGGCAGACTTTTCATGAGTAATACTAAATACAGAAAGCATTTGCAGGTACACTGTTGAAATAAATGTAAAACGTAAATTCAGATAAAACACTCTTCAACAAAGGGACCTACCTATATGAATTCTGGAATCAGTTAAAGACTGATGTCTCCAAAAATTGATGGAAGACCTCTCCCTGCACAGTAGTCGGTTTAACCTTTCTGCTAGTCCTCCCCTGTAGAAGATAAAATAGTTTAAAGTTAGATTTATCCAGAAACGTACACATTTTATATAACACACATGTCTATAACATTTTAAGGCAATGAAATGGTACAATATTTATATTTTTTAAACATATTCTGAGACTGAGGAAAGGGGGTGTCAAGAGATTTTAATTGGCATGTGTGCCAGCAATGGTACAATGAAGTTATTGCAGCAGCAAAAAAAGGTGTGGTTTCAAAGTAAGATTTGGGGAAAGAATTATAGTGATAGGTGACAGAAGCTCAATGTCAATCTTACAGATTGAGCAGAGGTATGCTTCAAAAGCATCACCCATTCAGTCAGACGATTGTCAAAATAGAAAAGATCACAAAATAATCATCAAATGCAACGCACTAAATTGAAAGATTGCTGCTTCACCTGAAAGGACAGTCTGGACAATGGAAGGGTGAGATAAAAGTGCAAGTGTACTATCTCCAATGTATTCCTATATCTCCTAACTACTGTCCTGTGTAGAAAGGATCTTTACTGGATTTGTGGAGCAGTCCTTCTTTCAGTCCTACTTCGACCCTCTCCCTCAACATTTTTAATGATACCCCACAAGTAATTACAGAGAATTACAGATGTAGCCAGGTCCAACATACAGACCAGACACAGGACCACTGTCTCCATCTACAGTCCATGCTGCCTCGGAAAAGCAGCCAACATAATCAACGTCATGTCCCATTCATTCCTCCTTTTTCTGCTGCTGTCAGGCAGTGGATACAAAAACCTGAATATGTGCACCACCAGATTCAGGAACAGCTTCCCTTCTATTATCAGGCTTCTGAATGGTACTTCCATAGGCTGGATTATGTTGGCTGCTTTTCCGAGGCAGCATGGAGTGTAGATGGAGACAGTGGTGGGGAGTCTGGTCTGTATGTTGGACCTGGCTACATCTATAACTCTCTGTAATTACTTGTGGGGTATCATTAAAAATGTTGAGGGAGAGGGTCCATAAGCTCGAGTACTGTTCGCTTTACCACAACCCCATAGCAGACATTGATGTTTGTCTATGTTACTGTTGCGCTATAATGCTATTACAATATAAACCTAAATCATTGATGACTAATTAGTGTTGCTTCCTGTACTCTTACAGAACTCAAAACGTATTATCTTTGCTGGTGTTACTTTCAATGGGTCCATATTTGACTGTTCGCTTCTCTTTCTTGTCATTTCTATCTTCATCAGAGTATGGGCCTGCCACCCAGATCTGTTCTAAGCCCATACACTTCCACAGCTATCTTTACCACACATCCCCTTTACTGCTCTGATAATGAGACTTTTGAATCCGGTGCCTTTAACATGTCTACCTTTCCCTTACTAATGATATATCTCCTATATCATAGTTGATGGGGTCACAACTGTCCATTTCCCTCCACATATGCTAACTGGCATGCTGAGTTCCCTCAGCACTTTGTTTTTGCTTAAGATTTCAGCATTTGCAGTCTATGGTATCTCAAGATGTTTGACCCACATTTCACCTCAATGAACAAGTTTGAATTAACAATTGTACTCAAAATTAAATCAATGTCTAATCATCTGTAAATTACACACGCTTTTATAATCAGGGTTAGCATTTGTGAGTTACCCCAAGACATTAACCTGCATATTACTAACCAAACTGGTTAGATACACACCATTGAATCCCACATTTGAAATAGTGAATTAATAAGATAGAATTTCAGGGGTTAAACTGTGTGAAGGCAGAGCAAGTATGAAAAAAATTATTGTTAGGCCAAGTCAGATTTTTTTTACTGTCTTATTGTTCTTGCAATTCAGCCAAGATCAGACTGTTTGTATACAATTCCTTTGTAACCGAGTCAAGATTAGCCTGTTTGTACTTAAAAGCATGTCCCATATAGAGCAGCATATAAAATATTCACAAGGATTTTACTCTCTCACACATCCAAACAAATGTGGACATGCTGAACTATAGCATATAAATTTAGTAAAGAGATTCAAGTGTTGTCAATTGTTATTTGTACTGACAACAGAATAATGAAATACTTACTCACAGCAGATTAACAGGCCTGCATACACAATACATATAGATGATGTATAAAAAACAAAAAATCAATAAAATAATAATCCCAATATTAGTGCAAAACAATCCAAAGTCTTTTGTGCAACAAAATACAGATCATAGCTGAGGCGTTAATATTACCAATGATCTGTCATGGACAACACATTGATGCAGCAGCAAAGAAGGCATACCAATGCCTTTCCTTCCTGAGGACACTTGAGGAAAGTCACCATGTCTCCAGAAACTCTATAGAATGTCTACTTTCAGACTGCATCACATGTTAGTTTTGGTACAGCTCTACCCAAAACCCCAAGAAATTGCAGTTAGATATAGCCTAGTCCATGTCACAGACCAAACTGCTCACCATTGACTCCAGCTACATTTCATACTGCCTCATAAAGCAGCCAACATAATCAAAGACGTCACCCCGTTCATTCCTTCCACTCCCTGTTCCTGTCTGGCCGAGGGTAATGAAGCATGAAATTGTGCACCATCAGACTCAGGAATGGCTTCTTCCCCTCTGTTATCAGGCTTCTGAATGGTCCTTCCATAAGCTAAGGTACTGTTTAATTCACTTCGACCCCATTGAGGACATTGGACTTCGTCTAAGGAACTGATTGTGCTACAATGTACCATAGTAGCTGAGAACTACATTTTGCATTCTGTATCTTCTCCTTTCTATCTATTATACTTGAATTTGAACTGATTGTATGGTACATCTGATCTGGTTGGATATCATGCAAAACCAAGGTTTTCACTGCAGACACAAAATGCTGGAGTAACTCAGCGGGACAGGCAGCATCTCTTGAGAGAAGGAATGGGTTTCAGATTTCAGATTTCAGATTCAGATTCAAACTTTATTGTCATTGTGCAGTGTACAGTACAGAGACAACAAAATGCAGTTAGCATCTCCCCAGAAGAGCGAACATAGAATATGAGCAATAAATATATATACGTACATACAGTCGCAATAGTGCAATTTTTCTGGGGGAAGGAGTGTCCGGGGGGGGGGGGGTACAGAGTTAAGTAATGTAACAGGTACAGAGTTAAGTAATGTAACAGCCGCAGGGAAGAAGCTGTTCCTGGACCTGCTGGTACGTCAACGGAGAGACCTGTAGCGCCTCCCGGATGGTAGGAGGGTAACCAGACTGTGGCTGGGGTAAGAGCAGTCCTTGACGATGCTGCGCGCCCTCCGCAGACATCGCTTGCTTTGGACAGACTCAATGGAGGGGAGTGAGGAACCGGTGATGCGTTGGGCAATTTTCACCACCCTCTGCAGTGCTTTCCGGTCGGAGACAGAGCAGTTGCCATACCATACTGTGATACAGTTGGTAAGGATGCTCTCGATGGTAGAAGTTCACCAGAATCTGAGGAGACAGATGGACCTTCTTTAGTCTCCTCAGGAAGAAGAGACGCTGGTGAGCCTTCTTGATCAGTGTTGAGGTATTGTGGTCAGGTGTATTCAGGTCGAGACCATTCTTCAGACTCGACCTGAAACGTCACCCATTCCTTCTCTCCAATGCCTGTCCCGTTGTTATTCCAGCATTTTGTGTCAATCTTCGATTTAGACCAGCATCTGCAGTTCTTTCATACATGCTTTTCACTGTACCTTGGTATGTGCGACAATAATAAACCTAAACAGAAGGTTAATGCAGTGTAGTGTTCAAGAACCAGATGGTCTTTTTGCAGAAGCTGTTCTTGCACCTGGTGGTCAGTTTTCAGTCGCCTTTACCTCCTTCCTGAAG